>NC_092176.1:18991542-19291542 GCF_045791955.1 Oncorhynchus clarkii lewisi
ACATACACACGGTACACAGAAAACACACACATGCTAACAATAGTAGAGATCTATGGGTCTGTACCAGAAATCAGGGGTCAAAGACAAACATTTCAATCATGAAGTGTTCCTCACAGACTAATTCGACCTTAGTCCCACTTCTCACACTGTGGCCTTGTATCATGGGTGCCAACAACAAGACACACACACCAAAAGAAGTGCTATAATTCTCTAGCACTTTAGCGAAGTGAGAAAAGGTGATCGGAGGCTGAATGTTAAAGTGGGAAACGTTTGAATTATACTTTAATTGCGTGCTGGAAATCTGTTGCGGTTTGGGTCGTTTTTTTTCTATCCCCCTCTGGTTCCAGTCTTTATGAAGCTATCCATTAACAGCTTAATTGCCGCTTGGTGGGATGTGTTTTGCTGTGGCGGCCACAGTGAGTAAAACACAGTGCCACCACCATGCTGTCTGTTGGAGGCTGGGCCTACCAGCTGGCTGGCTGACTGGCTGGGGGAGGGAGGGACTTCAGCTGGATCATTACACATAACCAATCAGCAGACTGGCATGATGCAATTATTGTCCATCACTAGCATCAGTGAGTCTAATATAAGACAATGAAAAGCCATTCTATTTCCTAAAGGGAGTGTTGATTTCTGTAGTCTCTTGCCTCTCCCCCTCTGCTCCTCTCTTTGTTATTGTTGCGGCTGTGAAATTGCCAGGCCTGATGTTGCTGATGATGAAGAGGGAGAAACGTAATGAATTCTATGTGGCCCATAAGAGGTTGACCTAGGGTTGATCAGGGGTTAACATCACTTCACCCCTAGGACATGACACATTAGCTATTATATCGTGCATTAGCAATCACGGTGTGGTGTCTGTGTGTCTGTTACCATGGCTGCCTGTCAGTGGGTGCTGCTAGTATACTGTACATCTGAACCTGTCTGTGTGTGAGTGTGTCCTATGTGTTGTGTGAGGCTGGGTGATTGGTGATATGTCACTGATACCCACCCCCAGACCACAACAAGAGCCTCTGTCTTTCTGTCTATCAGGATCTAGCTCCTGTCTACTGATGAGCATACTGTGTTAAGTGGCATTTTTACACATTAATGCATTTGATTATTCAAATAGAGGGGGTTGCGGGTTAGGGTGTGCTTGTGGTATTGAAGAAGCCCCACCCCCCACCCAACACACACATCAATACCCCTGCATTTGACATTTGAGGCAACATCGTTAAAGGCATCACGGGTGCCAGAGGGCAAGGGGAACTTGTTCATCAGGTATTGTGGAGGCTAGAGGGTGGAGTGGGGGCAGGGGAGTAGGAGGGCAGGGGGAACTTGTTCATCAGGTATTGTGGAGGCTAGAGGGTGGAGTGGGGGCAGGGGAGTAGGAGGGCAGGGGAGTACGAGTGTCAGAGCCTCTGGGTTTGACATTCACAGAAGAAGAGACAGCAAAGATGGATGCACAGCAGAATTGCATCTATGCACGCATGAGAGAGCCCCCCCCCCCCCTGTCCTCCTCTCACAAACACTACCCAACCAAACTCAATCCCAGACCTGACCTTTGAGGAAAACTTGGGTCAACCTCAGGGTTTGTCTGTCTCTCCACCCCACGCAGAGATAGTTGAGATACAGTATCGCAAACCCTGGCATAATACAGGAGAATGGGAGTTGTTTCTCTATCCTCCTTCCAGAACCAGGAGAAAACCAACAACCATCACTCATTAGACATTTGGGAGAGATGTCCTGGTATTTTACTCCTTATTTCTCTCAAGGGGTATACCGGTTTCCCTCTCAATCCTACCTGCAGCATTCACAGGGTCCATGACAGTAGAATGTTGAATACTCTTTTCAAAATATACTGTTTGTGTTGGAGGTAACACAACTGAAAATATGTGCAGTAAAAACCATAGAGGACTGGTTGTGTTCCCTGTGCACCCTGGGACTATTCCCAGAGATGGTGAGCAGCAGGCCCCAGCCCAGCCGTCTGGATTAGCCAAGCTGCCTGTCATTATTATCAGACAGGGGATCTCAGCAGATACACAGACAGACAGACAGCAGACCAGGGCCTAGAGACCTATTTTTAGGCCCAAGCTAAGGATCAAGGTAATGCCATGCTGTTTTATGCCATGCTTTCTTGCTCCCAAGTGATGCAGCGGTCTAAGGCACTGCATCTCAGTTCTAGAGGCGGCACTACAGACAACCTGGTTCGAATCCAGGCTGTATCACAACCGGCCGGGATTGGGAGTCCCATAGAGTGGCGCACAATTGGCCCAGTGTTGTCTGGGTTTGGCTGGTGTAGGCTGTCATTGTAAATAAGAATTTGTTCTTAACTGACTGACCTAGTTAAATAAAGGTAACTTTTTGGGGTTTTTTTACAGGACGGCAGGCAGGCTCAGGGTCAGGGGCAGGCAGAGTGGTCAGGCTGGCGGGTTCAGGGTCAGGACAGACGAGGGTCAAAAACCAGGAGGGCGAGAAAAAGAGAGGCTTGGAAAAAACAGGAGCTGACAGGACAAACGCTGGTAAGCTTGACAAACAAGGTGAACTGGCTACAGACAAACAGAAAACAAAGGTATAAATACACAGGGGATAATGGGGAAGATGGGCGACACCTGGAGGGGGGTGGAGACAAACACAAAGACAGGTAAAACAGATCAGGGCGTAACAAAGAATCCCAGTCTGTCCACTGCAGTCTGCAGGAATGGGCTCGTCAGGCAAACCCTACATCAGTCATAGGCATGTTAAAGAGAGTGAGCTGTCTTTCTGCAGGTCTGCACACAGGGCTAGGAGATGCTGCTGCAGGCAGGCATGGCTGTGATCTCTAGGTCTATTCGTTGCTGACGGCTGGAGGAAACCAATCAACCTTGGCCCCCTATTCCCCGACCCATCGTTTTGTTAATGACCTGGTCTGACAGGAGCGCTGCAGGAGCTGCCCCCTCTCCCCTCTGCCGCTCAATGACTGACCACCCCCCATCAACAACATGTAAATGAGAAGGGCCTGAGACCATCACAACACACCACTGCATCACACCACTCTGATTACTTCATACATTACTTAAGTATTGTTGTATCTGTGTCTAATGTCGTTACACCTGAAAAGGACGTTGGCAGCCATGTTGATGTTCTATTCAGCAGCCATGTTGGTGTATAGTTCCTTCCCCTCCTCCTCTCATCGTTCTCTCCTCCTCCTCCTCCTCCTCATCCTCCTCCTCCTCCTCTCTTCTCTCCATCCCTGGTCTGTGCTGCTCCCTGGTCATTAAGGTCATTGACCTGTCATCTGATAGCAGTCAATGAGCTATCCAAATGAGCAACCTAATATCTGACTCCCACTGCAGGCACAAACACTCTCAATGCCGGGGTGTACATTAGCAACATACGCAAGAAGTAGGGAGAAGAAAGAGTGAAGGAACGAGGGAAAAAGAGAAAGAAAGACATTTTTAAAAGCCTAATTTATCATTGAACAGTGTGGTTTTTTTCAGCTCAGTGGGACACTAGTATGCATACAGTCTATCATCTTTTGTGTGTTGCAATTGATGTACAGTGGTCCATAAAGCCCAGTAAAATGAATATGTTTCTCTTGAATAAATGGTGGATATATTGTGTGTATCTGGTGTGTTTGTGCTGTATTTAGCATGCAGCTACAATCCCCTGGCAGGCACAAAAGAGGTTTGGGACTTTTAAGCTGTTTGTTTCATCTCAGGTATTAACCCCAGTTTCATACCCACACAGAATATAATCATGGTTCCAAGCTGTTAGCATTTCCTTCCCTCTCCAAATCAGCAGTTTTAATCCCTGGAAACTAATTACGTTTTGTATAATTATCACTTTTGCCCATTTAGCCTGTTTATGAGTGTGTGTGTGTGTGTGTGTGTCTGTGTCTGTGTGTGTGTGTGTGTGTGTGTGTGTGTGTGTGTGTGTGTGTGTGTGTGTGTGTGTGTGTGTGTGTGTGTGTGTGTGTGTGTGTGTGTGTGAGCATGTGTGAGCATGTGTGAGCATGTGTGAGCATGTGTATGTGTGCTCTCTCTCCCACATGCATGCGTGAGTGCATGTGGGAGAGAGAGAGATAAGGAAGACAGTGAGAGAGGGATAGAGAGAGCATTAAACAAGGCCTTCTTTATGCTTGTGTTGGTGCAGCAGCCTGCAGGCCTTGTGGTGGGCACTGACCACCCTCCTGAGACACCCACAATCTTCTGACAGTCGGGGCCCTGAACATACCTCACATTCCTTCTGCTTCACTGACTCCTATATGGCCCGCTGCTGTACAGCCTGGAAGAGATAACACAGGAATGGATGGCTGATGAACATTGGACTCCATACTGACTGAGAGAGGCAGACATAAAGCTTTCAAAAGCATTGCATGCCACCTTGTCTAACCAATTGTAGACATAGAAATGTAATCTACTGTATGTACTGTAGGTCTGAATGAGAAGTGTGTGTGTTTGTAATGAGTGGTTCTACCTCTCCTCCAACTCACCTGTTAATACTATCCTGCTGAAACCCCATCCTCTTAGCGTGTGTGGTGAGCGATCGTCTTCGCCCTGTAGTTGGCCCCAGTCAGTCCTATCCAGACTAGACCCCCCCACCGACACTCTCCCCTGGGATCAGGGTTTCTCTTTCTTCCAGGCTCAGGTTGCCGGCTCAGGTGTCCTGAATTCCCTCAGTCCCTCTGCTCCTGTTTCAAAGGGTGTAACATGCCTCCCCCCTCCGTGCCCCTACTTGTGTCAGCTACACCGTGTCACCTTTTCATCCACCCCAGTCAGGAGTCTTCACTAGGGACGGCTGAGATGACAAAGAAAAAACATTCAACTGCATATACAGCATCTAATATGACAACTTAAACATCAAGAACACAAATGACATGGAATTCTAATTGATAATGCTCTATAACAAATGTACTAACTTGTATAGAGGGTTTCTGCACAATAAGGTTCCTGGCCCTATCCCTCCCGGACACACAAAGACTAATCAGTTAGGACAGAGGAGACAGACCAAAAGGAGAAGTCTGGAGGGGCAGAAGTGTGGAAGAGCGAACAGCATGGCGGGAGTTCTTATCCCCCATGGAGGTGTGGGTACAGTTTGTCACGTCCCAGAGGGACAGAGATAGCCATGGAGGTGTGGGTACAGTTTGAAAGGTCCCAGAGGGACAGAGATAGCCATGGAGGTGTGGGTACAGTTTGTCACGTCCCAGAGGGACAGAGATAGCCATGGAGGTGTGAGTACAGTTTGTCACGTCCCAGAGGGACAGAGATAGCCATGGAGGTGTGGGTACAGTTTGTCACGTCCCAGAGGGACAGAGAGGGCCATGGAGGTGTGGGTACAGTTTGTCACATCCCAGAGGGACAGAGATAGCCATGGAGGTGTGGGTACAGTTTGTCACGTCCCAGAGGGACAGAGATAGCCATGGAGGTGTGGGTACAGTTTGTCACGTCCTAGAGGGACAGAGATAGCCATGGAGGTGTGAGAACAGTTTGTCACGTCCCAGAGGGACAGAGATAGCCATGGAGGTATGGTTAGAGTTTGTCACGTCCCAGAGGGACAGAGATAGCCATGGAGGTGTGAATACAGTTTATCACGTCCCAGAGGAACAGAGATAGCCATGGAGGTGTGAGTACAGTTTGTCACGTCCCAGAGGGACAGAGATAGCCATGGAGGTGTGAGTACAGTTTGTCACGTCCTAGAGGGACAGAGATAGCCATGGAGATGTGAGAACAGTTTGTCAAGTCCCAGAGGAACAGAGATAGCCATGGAGGTGTGGGTACAGTTTATCACGTCCCAGAGGGACAGAGATAGCCATGGAGGTGTGGGTACAGTTTGTCACGTCCCAGAGGGACAGAGTTAGCCATGGAGGTGTGGGTACAGTTTGTCACGTCCCAGAGGGACAGAGATAGCCATGGAGGTGTGAGTACAGTTTATCACGTCCCAGAGGGACAGAGATAGCCATGGAGGTGTGAGTACAGTTTGTCATGTCCCAGAGGGACAGAGATAGCCATGGAGGTGTGAGTACAGTTTGTCACGTCCCAGAGGGACAGAGATAGCCATGGAGGTGTGGGTACAGTTTGTCACGTCCCAGAGGGACAGAGATAGCCATGGAGGCGTGGGAAAGTTTGTCACGTCCCAGAGGGACAGAGATAGCCATGGAGGTGTGAGTACAGTTTGTCACGTCCCAGAGGGACAGAGATAGCCATGGAGGTGTGAGTACAGTTTGTCACGTCCCAGAGGGACAGAGATAGCCATGGAGGTGTGAGTACAGTTTGTCACGTCCTAGAGGGACAGAGATAGCCATGGAGATGTGAGTACAGTTTGTCACGTCCCAGAGGGACAGAGATAGCCATGGAGGTGTGGGAAAGTTTGTCACGTCCCAGAGGGACAGAGATAGCCATGGGGGTGTGAGTACAGTTTGTCACGTCCCAGAGGGACAGAGATAGCCATGGAGGTGTGAGTACAGTTTGTCACGTCCCAGAGGGACAGAGATAGCCATGGAGGTGTGGGTACAGTTTGTCACGTCCCAGAGGGACAGAGATAGCCATGGAGGTGTGAGTACAGTTTGTCACGTCCCAGAGGGACAGAGATAGCCATGGAGGTGTGGGTACAGTTGTCACGTCCCAGAGGGACAGAGATAGCCATGGAGGTGTGGGTACAGTTTGTCACGTCCCAGAGGGACAGAGATAGCCATGGAGGTGTGGGTACAGTTTGTCACGTCCCAGAGGGACAGAGAGGGCCATGGAGGTGTGGGTACAGTTTGTCACATCCCAGAGGGACAGAGATAGCCATGGAGGTGTGGGTACAGTTTGTCACGTCCCAGAGGGACAGAGATTGCCATGGAGGTGTGGGTACAGTTTGTCACGTCCTAGAGGGACAGAGATAGCCATGGAGGTGTGAGAACAGTTTGTCACGTCCCAGAGGGACAGAGATAGCCATGGAGGTATGGTTAGAGTTTGTCACGTCCCAGAGGGACAGAGATAGCCATGGAGGTGTGATTAGAGTTCATCACGTCCCAGAGGAACAGCGATAGCCATGGAGGTGTGAGTACAGTTTGTCACGTCCCAGAGGGACAGAGATAGCCATGGAGGTGTGAGTACAGTTTGTCACGTCCTAGAGGGACAGAGATAGCCATGGAGATGTGAGAACAGTTTGTCAAGTCCCAGAGGAACAGAGATAGCCATGGAGGTGTGGGTACAGTTTATCACGTCCCAGAGGGACAGAGATAGCCATGGAGGTGTGGGTACAGTTTGTCACGTCCCAGAGGGACAGAGTTAGCCATGGAGGTGTGGGTACAGTTTGTCACGTCCCAGAGGGACAGAGATAGCCATGGAGGTGTGAGTACAGTTTATCACGTCCCAGAGGGACAGAGATAGCCATGGAGGTGTGAGTACAGTTTGTCATGTCCCAGAGGGACAGAGATAGCCATGGAGGTGTGAGTACAGTTTGTCACGTCCCAGAGGGACAGAGATAGCCATGGAGGTGTGGGTACAGTTTGTCACGTCCCAGAGGGACAGAGATAGCCATGGAGGCGTGGGAAAGTTTGTCACGTCCCAGAGGGACAGAGATAGCCATGGAGGTGTGAGTACAGTTTGTCACGTCCCAGAGGGACAGAGATAGCCATGGAGGTGTGAGTACAGTTTGTCACGTCCCAGAGGGACAGAGATAGCCATGGAGGTGTGAGTACAGTTTGACACGTCCTAGAGGGACAGAGATAGCCATGGAGATGTGAGTACAGTTTGTCACGTCCCAGAGGGACAGAGATAGCCATGGAGGCGTGGGAAAGTTTGTCACGTCCCAGAGGGACAGAGATAGCCATGGAGGTGTGGGTACAGTTTGTCACGTCCCAGAGGGACAGAGATAGCCATGGGGGTGTGAGTACAGTTTGTCACGTCCCAGAGGGACAGAGATAGCCATGGAGGTGTGAGTACAGTTTGTCACGTCCCAGAGGGACAGAGATAGCCATGGAGGTGTGGGTACAGTTTGTCACGTCCCAGAGGGACAGAGATAGCCATGGAGGTGTGAGTACAGTTTGTCACGTCCCAGAGGGACAGAGATAGCCATGGAGGTGTGGGTACAGTTTGTCACGTCCCAGAGGGACAGAGATAGCCATGGAGGTGTGGGTACAGTTTGTCACGTCCCAGAGGGACAGAGATAGCCATGGAGGTGTGGGTACAGTTTGTCACGTCCCAGAGGGACAGAGATAGCCATGGAGGTGTGGGTACAGTTTATCACATCCCAGAGGGACAGAGATAGCCATGGAGGTGTGAGTACAGTTTGTCACGTCCCAGTGGGACAGAGACAGCCATGGGGGTGTGGGTACAGTTTGTCACGTCCCAGAGGGACAGAGATAGCCATGGTGGTGTGGCTACAGTTTGTCAAGTCCCAGAGGGACAGAGATAGCCATGGAGGTGTGGGTACAGTTTATCACGTCCTAGAGGGACAGAGATAGCCATGGAGATGTGAGAACAGTTTGTCAAGTCCCAGAAGGACAGAGATAGCCATGGAGGTGTGGGTACAGTTGATCACATCCCAGAGGGACAGCGATAGCCATGGAGGTGTGGGTACAGTTTGTTACGTCCCAGAGGGACAGAGATAGCCATGGAGGTGTGGGTACAGTTTGTCACGTCCCAGAGGGCAGAGATAGCCATGGAGGTGTGGGTACAGTTTGTCACATGCCAGAGGGACAGAGATAGCCATGGAGGTGTGGGTACAGTTTGTCACGTCCCAGAGGGACAGAGGTAGCCATGGAGGTGTGAGTACAGTTTGTCACGTCCCAGAGGGACAGATATAGCCATGGAGGTGTGGGTACAGTTTGTCACGTCCCAGAGGGACAGAGATAGCCATGGAGGCGTGAGTACAGTTTATCACGTCCCAGAGGGACAGAGATAGCCATGGAGGTGTGGGTACAGTTTATCACATCCCAGAGGGACAGCGATAGCCATGGAGGTGTGGGTACAGTTTGTTACGTCCCAGAGGGACAGAGATAGCCATGGTGGTGTGGGTACAGTTTGTCACGTCCCAGAGGGACAGAGATATCCATGGAGGTGTGGGAACAGTTTGTCACGTCCCAGAGGGACAGAGATACCCATGGAGGTGTGAGTACAGTTTGTCACGTCCCAGAGGGACAGAGATAGCCATGGAGGTGTGGGTACAGTTTGAAACGTCCCAGAGGGACAGAGATAGCCATGGAGGTGTGGGTACAGTTTGTCACGTCCCAGAGGGACAGAGATAGCCATGGAGGTATGGTTACAGTTTGTCACGTCCCAGAGGGACAGAGATAGCCATGGGGGTGTCGGTACAGTTTGTCACATCCCAGAGGGACAGATGTAGCCCTGGAGGTGTGAGTACAGTTTGTCACGTCCCAGAGGGACAGAGATAGCCATGGAGGTGTGGGTACAGTTTGTCACGTCCCAGAGGGACAGAGATAGCCATGGAGGTGTGGGTACAGTTTGTCACGTCCCAGAGGGACAGAGATAGCCATGGAGGTGTGGGTACAGTTTATCACATCCCAGAGGGACAGAGATAGCCATGGAGGTGTGAGTACAGTTTGTCTCGTCCCAGTGGGACAGAGATAGCCATGGAGGTGTGGGTACAGTTTGTCACGTCCCAGAGGGACAGAGAAAGCCATGGAGGTGTGAGTATAGTTTGTGACGTCCTAGAGGGACAGAGATAGCCATGGAGATGTGAGAACAGTTTGTCAAGTCCCAGAGGGACAGAGATAGCCATGGAGGTGTGGGTACAGTTTATCACATCCCAGAGGGACAGCGATAGCCATGGAGGTGTGGGTACAGTTTGTTACGTCCCAGGGGGACAGAGATAGCCATGGTGGTGTGGGTACAGTTTGTCACGTCCCAGAGGGACAGAGATACCCATGGAGGTGTGGGTACAGTTTGTCACGTCCCAGAGGGACAGAGATACCCATGGAGGTATGGTTACAGTTTGTCACGTCCCAGAGGGACAGAGATAGCCATGGGGGTGTGAGTACAGTTTGTCACATCCCAGAGGGACAGAGATAGCCATGGAGGTGTGGGTACAGTTTGTCACGTCCCAGAGGGGCAGAGGTAGCCATGGAGGTGTGAGTACAGTTTGTCACGTCCCAGAGTTACAGAGATAGCCATGGAGGTGTGGGTACAGTTTGTCACGTCCCAGAGGGACAGAGATAGCCATGGGGGTGTGAGTACAGTTTATCACGTACCAGAGGAACAGAGATAGCCATGGAGGTGTGAGTACAGTTTGTCACGTCCCAGAGGGACAGAGATAGCCATGGAGGTGTGAGTACAGTTTGTCACGTCCTAGAGGGACAGAGATAGCCATGGAGATGTGAGAACAGTTTGTCAAGTCCCAGAGGGACAGAGATAGCCATGGAGGTGTGGGTACAGTTTATCACATCCCAGAGGGACATAGATAGCCATGGAGGTGTGGGTAAAGTTTGTTACGCCCCAGAGGGAAAGAGGTAGCCATGGAGGTGTGAGTACAGTTTGTCACGTCCCAGAGGGACAGAGATAGCCATGGAGGTGTGGGTACAGTTTGTCACGTCCCAGATGGACAGAGATAGCCATGGAGGTATGGTTACTGTTTGTCACGTCCCAGAGGGACAGAGATAGCCTTTGGGGTGTGAGTACAGTTTGTCACATCCCAGAGGGACAGAGATAGCCATGGAGGTGTGGGTACAGTTTGTCACGTCCCAGAGGGACAGAGAAAGCCATGGAGGTGTGAGTACAGTTTGTCACGTCCTAGAGGGACAGAGATAGCCATGGAGATGTGAGAACAGTTTGTCAAGTCCCAGAGGGACAGACATAGCCATGGAGGTGTGGGTACAGTTTATCACATCCCAGAGGGACAGCGATAGCCATGGAGGTGTGGGTACAGTTTGTTACGTCCCAGGGGGACAGAGATAGCCATGGTGGTGTGGGTACAGTTTGTCACGTCCCAGAGGGACAGAGATACCCATGGAGGTGTGGGTACAGTTTGTCACGTCCCAGAGGGACAGAGATACCCATGGAGGTATGGTTACAGTTTGTCACGTCCCAGAGGGACAGAGATAGCCATGGGGGTGTGAGTACAGTTTGTCACATCCCAGAGGGACAGAGATAGCCATGGAGGTGTGGGTACAGTTTGTCACGTCCCAGAGGGGCAGAGGTAGCCATGGAGGTGTGGGTACAGTTTGTCACGTCCCAGGGGGACAGAGATAGCCATGGAGGTGTGGGTACAGTTTATCACATCCCAGAGGGACAGAGATAGCCATGGAGGTGTGAGTACAGTTTGTCTCGTCCCAGTGGGACAGAGATAGCCATGGAGATGTGAGAACAGTTTGTCAAGTCCCAGAGGGACAGAGATAGCCATGGAGGTGTGGGTACAGTTTATCACATCCCAGAGGGACATAGATAGCCATGGAGGTGTGGGTAAAGTTTGTTACGCCCCAGAGGGAAAGAGGTAGCCATGGAGGTGTGAGTACAGTTTGTCACGTCCCAGAGGGACAGAGATAGCCATGGAGGTGTGGGTACAGTTTGTCACGTCCCAGATGGACAGAGATAGCCATGGAGGTATGGTTACTGTTTGTCACGTCCCAGAGGGACAGAGATAGCCTTTGGGGTGTGAGTACAGTTTGTCACATCCCAGAGGGACAGAGATAGCCATGGAGGTGTGGGTACAGTTTGTCACGTCCCAGAGGGACAGAGAAAGCCATGGAGGTGTGAGTACAGTTTGTCACGTCCTAGAGGGACAGAGATAGCCATGGAGATGTGAGAACAGTTTGTCAAGTCCCAGAGGGACAGACATAGCCATGGAGGTGTGGGTACAGTTTATCACATCCCAGAGGGACAGCGATAGCCATGGAGGTGTGGGTACAGTTTGTTACGTCCCAGGGGGACAGAGATAGCCATGGTGGTGTGGGTACAGTTTGTCACGTCCCAGAGGGACAGAGATACCCATGGAGGTGTGGGTACAGTTTGTCACGTCCCAGAGGGACAGAGATACCCATGGAGGTATGGTTACAGTTTGTCACGTCCCAGAGGGACAGAGATAGCCATGGGGGTGTGAGTACAGTTTGTCACATCCCAGAGGGACAGAGATAGCCATGGAGGTGTGGGTACAGTTTGTCACGTCCCAGAGGGGCAGAGGTAGCCATGGAGGTGTGGGTACAGTTTGTCACGTCCCAGGGGGACAGAGATAGCCATGGAGGTGTGGGTACAGTTTATCACATCCCAGAGGGACAGAGATAGCCATGGAGGTGTGAGTACAGTTTGTCTCGTCCCAGTGGGACAGAGATAGCCATGGAGGTGTGGGTACAGTTTGTCACGTCCCAGAGGGACAGAGAAAGCCATGGAGGTGTGAGTACAGTTTGTCACGTCCTAGAGGGACAGAGATAGCCATGGAGATGTGAGAACAGTTTGTCAAGTCCCAGAGGGACAGACATAGCCATGGAGGTGTGGGTACAGTTTATCACATCCCAGAGGGACAGCGATAGCCATGGAGGTGTGGGTACAGTTTGTTACGTCCCAGGGGGACAGAGATAGCCATGGTGGTGTGGGTACAGTTTGTCACGTCCCAGAGGGACAGAGATACCCATGGAGGTGTGGGTACAGTTTGTCACGTCCCAGAGGGACAGAGATACCCATGGAGGTATGGTTACAGTTTGTCACGTCCCAGAGGGACAGAGATAGCCATGGGGGTGTGAGTACAGTTTGTCACATCCCAGAGGGACAGAGATAGCCATGGAGGTGTGGGTACAGTTTGTCACGTCCCAGAGGGGCAGAGGTAGCCATGGAGGTGTGAGTACAGTTTGTCACGTCCCAGAGTTACAGAGATAGCCATGGAGGTGTGGGTACAGTTTGTCACGTCCCAGAGGGACAGAGATAGCCATGGGGGTGTGAGTACAGTTTATCACGTACCAGAGGAACAGAGATAGCCATGGAGGTGTGAGTACAGTTTGTCACGTCCCAGAGGGACAGAGATAGCCATGGAGGTGTGAGTACAGTTTGTCACGTCCTAGGGGGACAGAGATAGCCATGGAGATGTGAGAACAGTTTGTCAAGTCCCAGAGGGACAGAGATAGCCATGGAGGTGTGGGTACAGTTTATCACATCCCAGAGGGACATAGATAGCCATGGAGGTGTGGGTAAAGTTTGTTACGCCCCAGAGGGAAAGAGGTAGCCATGGAGGTGTGAGTACAGTTTGTCACGTCCCAGAGGGACAGAGATAGCCATGGAGGTGTGGGTACAGTTTGTCACGTCCCAGATGGACAGAGATAGCCATGGAGGTATGGTTACTGTTTGTCACGTCCCAGAGGGACAGAGATAGCCTTTGGGGTGTGAGTACAGTTTGTCACATCCCAGAGGGACAGAGATAGCCATGGAGGTGTGGGTACAGTTTGTCACGTCCCAGAGGGACAGAGAAAGCCATGGAGGTGTGAGTACAGTTTGTCACGTCCTAGAGGGACAGAGATAGCCATGGAGATGTGAGAACAGTTTGTCAAGTCCCAGAGGGACAGACATAGCCATGGAGGTGTGGGTACAGTTTATCACATCCCAGAGGGACAGCGATAGCCATGGAGGTGTGGGTACAGTTTGTTACATCCCAGGGGGACAGAGATAGCCATGGTGGTGTGGGTACAGTTTGTCACGTCCCAGAGGGACAGAGATAGCCATGGAGGTGTGGGTACAGTTTGTCACGTCCCAGATGGACAGAGATAGCCATGGAGGTATGGTTACTGTTTGTCACGTCCCAGAGGGACAGAGATAGCCTTTGGGGTGTGAGTACAGTTTGTCACATCCCAGAGGGACAGAGATAGCCATGGAGGTGTGGGTACAGTTTGTCACGTCCCAGAGGGGCAGAGGTAGCCATGGAGGTGTGAGTACAGTTTGTCACGTCCCAGAGGGACAGAGATAGCCATGGGGGTGTGAGTACAGTTTATCACGTCCCAGAGGGACAGAGATAGCCATGGAGGTGTGAGTACAGTTTGTCACGTCCCAGAGGGACAGAGATAGCCATGGAGATGTGAGAACAGTTTGTCAAGTCCCAGAAGGACAGAGATAGCCATGGAGGTGTGGGTACAGTTGATCACATCCCAGAGGGACAGCGATAGCCATGGAGGTGTGGGTACAGTTTGTTACGTCCCAGAGGGACAGAGATAGCCATGGAGGTGTGGGTACAGTTTGTCACGTCCCAGAGGGCAGAGATAGCCATGGAGGTGTGGGTACAGTTTGTCAAGTCCCAGAAGGACAGAGATAGCCATGGAGGTGTGGGTACAGTTGATCACATCCCAGAGGGACAGCGATAACCATGGAGGTGTGGGTACAGTTTGTTACGTCCCAGAGGGACAGAGATAGCCATGGAGGTGTGGGTACAGTTTGTCACGTCCCAGAGGGACAGAGGTAGCCATGGAGGTGTGAGTACAGTTTGTCACGTCCCAGAGGGACAGATATAGCCATGGAGGTGTGGGTACAGTTTGTCACGTCCCAGAGGGACAGAGATAGCCATGGAGGCGTGAGTACAGTTTGTCACGTCCCAGAGGGACAGAGATAGCCATGGAGGTGTGAGTACAGTTTGTCACGTCCTAGAGGGATAGAGATAGCCATGGAGATGTGAGAACAGTTTGTCAAGTCCCAGAGGGACAGAGATAGCCATGGAGGTGTGGGTACAGTTTATCACATCCCAGAGGGACATAGATAGCCATGGAGGTGTGGGTAAAGTTTGTTACGCCCCAGAGGGAAAGCGGTAGCCATGGAGGTGTGAGTACAGTTTGTCACGTCCCAGAGGGACAGAGATAGCCATGGAGGTGTGGGTACAGTTTGTCACGTCCCAGATGGACAGAGATAGCCATGGAGGTATGGTTACTGTTTGTCACGTCCCAGAGGGACAGAGATAGCCTTTGGGGTGTGAGTACAGTTTGTCACGTCCCAGAGGGACAGAGATAGCCATGGAGGTGTGGGTACAGTTTGTCACGTCCCAGAGGGACAGAGATAGCCATGGAGGTGTGGGTACAGTTTGTCACGTCCTAGAGGGACAGAGATAGCCATGGAGGTGTGGGTACAGTTTGTCACGTCCCAGAGGGACAGAGATAGCCATGGAGGTGTGAGTACAGTTTGTCACGTCCTAGAGGGACAGAGATAGCCATGGAGATGTGAGTACAGTTTGTCACGTCCCAGAGGGACAGAGATAGCCATGGAGGCGTGGGAAAGTTTGTCACGTCCCAGAGGGACAGAGATAGCCATGGAGGTGTGGGTACAGTTTGTCACGTCCCAGAGGGACAGAGATAGCCATGGGGGTGTGAGTACAGTTTGTCACGTCCCAGAGGGACAGAGATAGCCATGGAGGTGTGAGTACAGTTTGTCACGTCCCAGAGGGACAGAGATAGCCATGGAGGTGTGGGTACAGTTTGTCACGTCCCAGAGGGACAGAGATAGCCATGGAGGTGTGAGTACAGTTTGTCACGTCCCAGAGGGACAGAGATAGCCATGGAGGTGTGGGTACAGTTTGTCACGTCCCAGAGGGACAGAGATAGCCATGGAGGTGTGGGTACAGTTTGTCACGTCCCAGAGGGACAGAGATAGCCATGGAGGTGTGGGTACAGTTTGTCACGTCCCAGAGGGACAGAGAGGGCCATGGAGGTGTGGGTACAGTTTGTCACATCCCAGAGGGACAGAGATAGCCATGGAGGTGTGGGTACAGTTTGTCACGTCCCAGAGGGACAGAGATAGCCATGGAGGTGTGGGTACAGTTTGTCACGTCCTAGAGGGACAGAGATAGCCATGGAGGTGTGAGAACAGTTTGTCACGTCCCAGAGGGACAGAGATAGCCATGGAGGTATGGTTAGAGTTTGTCACGTCCCAGAGGGACAGAGATAGCCATGGAGGTGTGATTACAGTTTATCACGTCCCAGAGGAACAGAGATAGCCATGGAGGTGTGAGTACAGTTTGTCACGTCCCAGAGGGACAGAGATAGCCATGGAGGTGTGAGTACAGTTTGTCACGTCCTAGAGGGACAGAGATAGCCATGGAGATGTGAGAACAGTTTGTCAAGTCCCAGAGGAACAGAGATAGCCATGGAGGTGTGGGTACAGTTTATCACGTCCCAGAGGGACAGAGATAGCCATGGAGGTGTGGGTACAGTTTGTCACGTCCCAGAGGGACAGAGTTAGCCATGGAGGTGTGGGTACAGTTTGTCACGTCCCAGAGGGACAGAGATAGCCATGGAGGTGTGAGTACAGTTTATCACGTCCCAGAGGGACAGAGATAGCCATGGAGGTGTGAGTACAGTTTGTCATGTCCCAGAGGGACAGAGATAGCCATGGAGGTGTGAGTACAGTTTGTCACGTCCCAGAGGGACAGAGATAGCCATGGAGGTGTGGGTACAGTTTGTCACGTCCCAGAGGGACAGATAGCCATGGAGGCGTGGGAAAGTTTGTCACGTCCCAGAGGGACAGAGATAGCCATGGAGGTGTGAGTACAGTTTGTCACGTCCCAGAGGGACAGAGATAGCCATGGAGGTGTGAGTACAGTTTGTCACGTCCCAGAGGGACAGAGATAGCCATGGAGGTGTGAGTACAGTTTGTCACGTCCTAGAAGGACAGAGATAGCCATGGAGATGTGAGTACAGTTTGTCACGTCCCAGAGGGACAGAGATAGCCATGGAGGCGTGGGAAAGTTTGTCACGTCCCAGAGGGACAGAGATAGCCATGGAGGTGTGGGTACAGTTTGTCACGTCCCAGAGGGACAGAGATAGCCATGGGGGTGTGAGTACAGTTTGTCACGTCCCAGAGGGACAGAGATAGCCATGGAGGTGTGAGTACAGTTTGTCACGTCCCAGAGGGACAGAGATAGCCATGGAGGTGTGGGTACAGTTTGTCACGTCCCAGAGGGACAGAGATAGCCATGGAGGTGTGAGTACAGTTTGTCACGTCCCAGAGGGACAGAGATAGCCATGGAGGTGTGGGTACAGTTTGTCACGTCCCAGAGGGACAGAGATAGCCATGGAGGTGTGGGTACAGTTTGTCACGTCCCAGAGGGACAGAGATAGCCATGGAGGTGTGGGTACAGTTTGTCACGTCCCAGAGGGACAGAGATAGCCATGGAGGTGTGGGTACAGTTTATCACATCCCAGAGGGACAGAGGTAGCCATGGAGGTGTGAGTACAGTTTGTCACGTCCCAGTGGGACAGAGACAGCCATGGGGGTGTGGGTACAGTTTGTCACGTCCCAGAGGGACAGAGATAGCCATGGTGGTGTGGCTACAGTTTGTCAAGTCCCAGAGGGACAGAGATAGCCATGGAGGTGTGGGTACAGTTTATCACGTCCTAGAGGGACAGAGATAGCCATGGAGATGTGAGAACAGTTTGTCAAGTCCCAGAAGGACAGAGATAGCCATGGAGGTGTGGGTACAGTTGATCACATCCCAGAGGGACAGCGATAGCCATGGAGGTGTGGGTACAGTTTGTTACGTCCCAGAGGGACAGAGATAGCCATGGAGGTGTGGGTACAGTTTGTCACGTCCCAGAGGGCAGAGATAGCCATGGAGGTGTGGGTACAGTTTGTCACATGCCAGAGGGACAGAGATAGCCATGGAGGTGTGGGTACAGTTTGTCACGTCCCAGAGGGACAGAGGTAGCCATGGAGGTGTGCGTACAGTTTGTCACGTCCCAGAGGGAGAGATATAGCCATGGAGGTGTGGGTACAGTTTGTCACGTCCCAGAGGGACAGAGATAGCCATGGAGGCGTGAGTACAGTTTATCACGTCCCAGAGGGACAGAGATAGCCATGGAGGTGTGGGTACAGTTTATCACATCCCAGAGGGACAGCGATAGCCATGGAGGTGTGGGTACAGTTTGTTACGTCCCAGAGGGACAGAGATAGCCATGGTGGTGTGGGTACAGTTTGTCACGTCCCAGAGGGACAGAGATATCCATGGAGGTGTGGGAACAGTTTGTCACGTCCCAGAGGGACAGAGATACCCATGGAGGTGTGAGTACAGTTTGTCACGTCCCAGAGGGACAGAGATAGCCATGGAGGTGTGGGTACAGTTTGAAACGTCCCAGAGGGACAGAGATAGCCATGGAGGTGTGGGTACAGTTTGTCACGTCCCAGAGGGACAGAGATAGCCATGGAGGTATGGTTACAGTTTGTCACGTCCCAGAGGGACAGAGATAGCCATGGGGGTGTCGGTACAGTTTGTCACATCCCAGAGGGACAGATGTAGCCCTGGAGGTGTGAGTACAGTTTGTCACGTCCCAGAGGGACAGAGATAGCCATGGAGGTGTGGGTACAGTTTGTCACGTCCCAGAGGGACAGAGATAGCCATGGAGGTGTGGGTACAGTTTGTCACGTCCCAGAGGGACAGAGATAGCCATGGAGGTGTGGGTACAGTTTGTCACGTCCCAGAGGGACAGAGATAGCCATGGAGGTGTGGGTACAGTTTGTCACGTCCCAGAGGGACAGAGAAAGCCATGGAGGTGTGAGTACAGTTTGTCACGTCCTAGAGGGACAGAGATAGCCATGGAGATGTGAGAACAGTTTGTCAAGTCCCAGAGGGACAGAGATAGCCATGGAGGTGTGGGTACAGTTTATCACATCCCAGAGGGACAGCGATAGCCATGGAGGTGTGGGTACAGTTTGTTACGTCCCAGGGGGACAGAGATAGCCGTGGTGGTGTGGGTACAGTTTGTCACGTCCCAGAGGGACAGAGATACCCATGGAGGTGTGGGTACAGTTTGTCACGTCCCAGAGGGACAGAGATACCCATGGAGGTATGGTTACAGTTTGTCACGTCCCAGAGGGACAGAGATAGCCATGGGGGTGTGAGTACAGTTTGTCACATCCCAGAGGGACAGAGATAGCCATGGAGGTGTGGGTACAGTTTGTCACGTCCCAGAGGGGCAGAGGTAGCCATGGAGGTGTGAGTACAGTTTGTCACGTCCCAGAGTTACAGAGATAGCCATGGAGGTGTGGATACAGTTTGTCACGTCCCATAGCCATGGGGGTGTGAGTACAGTTTATCACGTACCAGAGGAACAGAGATAGCCATGGAGGTGTGAGTACAGTTTGTCACGTCCCAGAGGGACAGAGATAGCCATGGAGGTGTGAGTACAGTTTGTCACGTCCTAGAGGGACAGAGATAGCCATGGAGATGTGAGAACAGTTTGTCAAGTCCCAGAGGGACAGAGATAGCCATGGAGGTGTGGGTACAGTTTATCACATCCCAGAGGGACATAGATAGCCATGGAGGTGTGGGTAAAGTTTGTTACGCCCCAGAGGGAAAGAGGTAGCCATGGAGGTGTGAGTACAGTTTGTCACGTCCCAGAGGGACAGAGATAGCCATGGAGGTGTGGGTACAGTTTGTCACGTCCCAGATGGACAGAGATAGCCATGGAGGTATGGTTACTGTTTGTCACGTCCCAGAGGGACAGAGATAGCCTTTGGGGTGTGAGTACAGTTTGTCACATCCCAGAGGGACAGAGATAGCCATGGAGGTGTGGGTACAGTTTGTCACGTCCCAGAGGGGCAGAGGTAGCCATGGAGGTGTGAGTACAGTTTGTCACGTCCCAGAGGGACAGAGATAGCCATGGGGGTGTGAGTACAGTTTATCACGTCCCAGAGGGACAGAGATAGCCATGGAGGTGTGAGTACAGTTTGTCACGTCCCAGAGGGACAGAGATAGCCATGGAGATGTGAGAACAGTTTGTCAAGTCCCAGAAGGACAGAGATAGCCATGGAGGTGTGGGTACAGTTGATCACATCCCAGAGGGACAGCGGTAGCCATGGAGGTGTGGGTACAGTTTGTTACGTCCCAGAGGGACAGAGATAGCCATGGAGGTGTGGGTACAGTTTGTCACGTCCCAGAGGGCAGAGATAGCCATGGAGGTGTGGGTACAGTTTGTCAAGTCCCAGAAGGACAGAGATAGCCATGGAGATGTGAGAACAGTTTGTCAAGTCCCAGAAGGACAGAGATAGCCATGGAGGTGTGGGTACAGTTGATCACATCCCAGAGGGACAGCGATAGCCATGGAGGTGTGGGTACAGTTTGTTACGTCCCAGAGGGACAGAGATAGCCATGGAGGTGTGGGTACAGTTTGTCACGTCCCAGAGGGCAGAGATAGCCATGGAGGTGTGGGTACAGTTTGTCACATGCCAGAGGGACAGAGATAGCCATGGAGGTGTGGGTACAGTTTGTCACGTCCCAGAGGGACAGAGGTAGCCATGGAGGTGTGCGTACAGTTTGTCACGTCCCAGAGGGACAGATATAGCCATGGAGGTGTGGGTACAGTTTGTCACGTCCCAGAGGGACAGAGATAGCCATGGAGGCGTGAGTACAGTTTATCACGTCCCAGAGGGACAGAGATAGCCATGGAGGTGTGGGTACAGTTTATCACATCCCAGAGGGACAGCGATAGCCATGGAGGTGTGGGTACAGTTTGTTACGTCCCAGAGGGACAGAGATAGCCATGGTGGTGTGGGTACAGTTTGTCACGTCCCAGAGGGACAGAGATATCCATGGAGGTGTGGGAACAGTTTGTCACGTCCCAGAGGGACAGAGATACCCATGGAGGTGTGAGTACAGTTTGTCACGTCCCAGAGGGACAGAGATAGCCATGGAGGTGTGGGTACAGTTTGAAACGTCCCAGAGGGACAGAGATAGCCATGGAGGTGTGGGTACAGTTTGTCACGTCCCAGAGGGACAGAGATAGCCATGGAGGTATGGTTACAGTTTGTCACGTCCCAGAGGGACAGAGATAGCCATGGGGGTGTCGGTACAGTTTGTCACATCCCAGAGGGACAGATGTAGCCCTGGAGGTGTGAGTACAGTTTGTCACGTCCCAGAGGGACAGAGATAGCCATGGAGGTGTGGGTACAGTTTGTCACGTCCCAGAGGGACAGAGATAGCCATGGAGGTGTGGGTACAGTTTGTCACGTCCCAGAGGGACAGAGATAGCCATGGAGGTGTGGGTACAGTTTATCACATCCCAGAGGGACAGAGATAGCCATGGAGGTGTGAGTACAGTTTGTCTCGTCCCAGTGGGACAGAGATAGCCATGGAGGTGTGGGTACAGTTTGTCACGTCCCAGAGGGACAGAGAAAGCCATGGAGGTGTGAGTACAGTTTGTCACGTCCTAGAGGGACAGAGATAGCCATGGAGATGTGAGGACAGTTTGTCAAGTCCCAGAGGGACAGAGATAGCCATGGAGGTGTGGGTACAGTTTATCACATCCCAGAGGGACAGCGATAGCCATGGAGGTGTGGGTACAGTTTGTTACGTCCCAGGGGGACAGAGATAGCCGTGGTGGTGTGGGTACAGTTTGTCACGTCCCAGAGGGACAGAGATACCCATGGAGGTGTGGGTACAGTTTGTCACGTCCCAGAGGGACAGAGATACCCATGGAGGTATGGTTACAGTTTGTCACGTCCCAGAGGGACAGAGATAGCCATGGGGGTGTGAGTACAGTTTGTCACATCCCAGAGGGACAGAGATAGCCATGGAGGTGTGGGTACAGTTTGTCACGTCCCAGAGGGGCAGAGGTAGCCATGGAGGTGTGAGTACAGTTTGTCACGTCCCAGAGTTACAGAGATAGCCATGGAGGTGTGGATACAGTTTGTCACGTCCCAGAGGGACAGAGATAGCCATGGGGGTGTGAGTACAGTTTATCACGTACCAGAGGAACAGAGATAGCCATGGAGGTGTGAGTACAGTTTGTCACGTCCCAGAGGGACAGAGATAGCCATGGAGGTGTGAGTACAGTTTGTCACGTCCTAGAGGGACAGAGATAGCCATGGAGATGTGAGAACAGTTTGTCAAGTCCCAGAGGGACAGAGATAGCCATGGAGGTGTGGGTACAGTTTATCACATCCCAGAGGGACATAGATAGCCATGGAGGTGTGGGTAAAGTTTGTTACGCCCCAGAGGGAAAGAGGTAGCCATGGAGGTGTGAGTACAGTTTGTCACGTCCCAGAGGGACAGAGATAGCCATGGAGGTGTGGGTACAGTTTGTCACGTCCCAGATGGACAGAGATAGCCATGGAGGTATGGTTACTGTTTGTCACGTCCCAGAGGGACAGAGATAGCCTTTGGGGTGTGAGTACAGTTTGTCACATCCCAGAGGGACAGAGATAGCCATGGAGGTGTGGGTACAGTTTGTCACGTCCCAGAGGGGCAGAGGTAGCCATGGAGGTGTGAGTACAGTTTGTCACGTCCCAGAGGGACAGAGATAGCCATGGGGGTGTGAGTACAGTTTATCACGTCCCAGAGGGACAGAGATAGCCATGGAGGTGTGAGTACAGTTTGTCACGTCCCAGAGGGACAGAGATAGCCATGGAGATGTGAGAACAGTTTGTCAAGTCCCAGAAGGACAGAGATAGCCATGGAGGTGTGGGTACAGTTGATCACATCCCAGAGGGACAGCGATAGCCATGGAGGTGTGGGTACAGTTTGTTACGTCCCAGAGGGACAGAGATAGCCATGGAGGTGTGGGTACAGTTTGTCACGTCCCAGAGGGCAGAGATAGCCATGGAGGTGTGGGTACAGTTTGTCAAGTCCCAGAAGGACAGAGATAGCCATGGAGATGTGAGAACAGTTTGTCAAGTCCCAGAAGGACAGAGATAGCCATGGAGGTGTGGGTACAGTTGATCACATCCCAGAGGGACAGCGATAGCCATGGAGGTGTGGGTACAGTTTGTTACGTCCCAGAGGGACAGAGATAGCCATGGAGGTGTGGGTACAGTTTGTCACGTCCCAGAGGGCAGAGATAGCCATGGAGGTGTGGGTACAGTTTGTCACATGCCAGAGGGACAGAGATAGCCATGGAGGTGTGGGTACAGTTTGTCACGTCCCAGAGGGACAGAGGTAGCCATGGAGGTGTGCGTACAGTTTGTCACGTCCCAGAGGGACAGATATAGCCATGGAGGTGTGGGTACAGTTTGTCACGTCCCAGAGGGACAGAGATAGCCATGGAGGCGTGAGTACAGTTTATCACGTCCCAGAGGGACAGAGATAGCCATGGAGGTGTGGGTACAGTTTATCACATCCCAGAGGGACAGCGATAGCCATGGAGGTGTGGGTACAGTTTGTTACGTCCCAGAGGGACAGAGATAGCCATGGTGGTGTGGGTACAGTTTGTCACGTCCCAGAGGGACAGAGATATCCATGGAGGTGTGGGAACAGTTTGTCACGTCCCAGAGGGACAGAGATACCCATGGAGGTGTGAGTACAGTTTGTCACGTCCCAGAGGGACAGAGATAGCCATGGAGGTGTGGGTACAGTTTGAAACGTCCCAGAGGGACAGAGATAGCCATGGAGGTGTGGGTACAGTTTGTCACGTCCCAGAGGGACAGAGATAGCCATGGAGGTGTGAGTACAGTTTGTCACGTCCCAGAGGGACAGAGATAGCCATGGAGGTGTGAGTACAGTTTGTCACGTCCTAGAGGGACAGAGATAGCCATGGAGATGTGAGAACAGTTTGTCAAGTCCCAGAGGGACAGAGATAGCCATGGAGGTGTGGGTACAGTTTATCACATCCCAGAGGGACATAGATAGCCATGGAGGTGTGGGTAAAGTTTGTTACGCCCCAGAGGGAAAGAGGTAGCCATGGAGGTGTGAGTACAGTTTGTCACGTCCCAGAGGGACAGAGATAGCCATGGAGGTGTGGGTACAGTTTGTCACGTCCCAGATGGACAGAGATAGCCATGGAGGTATGGTTACTGTTTGTCACGTCCCAGAGGGACAGAGATAGCCTTTGGGGTGTGAGTACAGTTTGTCACATCCCAGAGGGACAGAGATAGCCATGGAGGTGTGGGTACAGTTTGTCACGTCCCAGAGGGGCAGAGGTAGCCATGGAGGTGTGAGTACAGTTTGTCACGTCCCAGAGGGACAGAGATAGCCATGGGGGTGTGAGTACAGTTTATCACGTCCCAGAGGGACAGAGATAGCCATGGAGGTGTGAGTACAGTTTGTCACGTCCCAGAGGGACAGAGATAGCCATGGAGATGTGAGAACAGTTTGTCAAGTCCCAGAAGGACAGAGATAGCCATGGAGGTGTGGGTACAGTTGATCACATCCCAGAGGGACAGCGATAGCCATGGAGGTGTGGGTACAGTTTGTTACGTCCCAGAGGGACAGAGATAGCCATGGAGGTGTGGGTACAGTTTGTCACGTCCCAGAGGGCAGAGATAGCCATGGAGGTGTGGGTACAGTTTGTCAAGTCCCAGAAGGACAGAGATAGCCATGGAGATGTGAGAACAGTTTGTCAAGTCCCAGAAGGACAGAGATAGCCATGGAGGTGTGGGTACAGTTGATCACATCCCAGAGGGACAGCGATAGCCATGGAGGTGTGGGTACAGTTTGTTACGTCCCAGAGGGACAGAGATAGCCATGGAGGTGTGGGTACAGTTTGTCACGTCCCAGAGGGCAGAGATAGCCATGGAGGTGTGGGTACAGTTTGTCACATGCCAGAGGGACAGAGATAGCCATGGAGGTGTGGGTACAGTTTGTCACGTCCCAGAGGGACAGAGGTAGCCATGGAGGTGTGCGTACAGTTTGTCACGTCCCAGAGGGACAGATATAGCCATGGAGGTGTGGGTACAGTTTGTCACGTCCCAGAGGGACAGAGATAGCCATGGAGGCGTGAGTACAGTTTATCACGTCCCAGAGGGACAGAGATAGCCATGGAGGTGTGGGTACAGTTTATCACATCCCAGAGGGACAGCGATAGCCATGGAGGTGTGGGTACAGTTTGTTACGTCCCAGAGGGACAGAGATAGCCATGGTGGTGTGGGTACAGTTTGTCACGTCCCAGAGGGACAGAGATATCCATGGAGGTGTGGGAACAGTTTGTCACGTCCCAGAGGGACAGAGATACCCATGGAGGTGTGAGTACAGTTTGTCACGTCCCAGAGGGACAGAGATAGCCATGGAGGTGTGGGTACAGTTTGAAACGTCCCAGAGGGACAGAGATAGCCATGGAGGTGTGGGTACAGTTTGTCACGTCCCAGAGGGACAGAGATAGCCATGGAGGTATGGTTACAGTTTGTCACGTCCCAGAGGGACAGAGATAGCCATGGGGGTGTCGGTACAGTTTGTCACATCCCAGAGGGACAGATGTAGCCCTGGAGGTGTGAGTACAGTTTGTCACGTCCCAGAGGGACAGAGATAGCCATGGAGGTGTGGGTACAGTTTGTCACGTCCCAGAGGGACAGAGATAGCCATGGAGGTGTGGGTACAGTTTGTCACGTCCCAGAGGGACAGAGATAGCCATGGAGGTGTGGGTACAGTTTATCACATCCCAGAGGGACAGAGATAGCCATGGAGGTGTGAGTACAGTTTGTCTCGTCCCAGTGGGACAGAGATAGCCATGGAGGTGTGGGTACAGTTTGTCACGTCCCAGAGGGACAGAGAAAGCCATGGAGGTGTGAGTACAGTTTGTCACGTCCTAGAGGGACAGAGATAGCCATGGAGATGTGAGAACAGTTTGTCAAGTCCCAGAGGGACAGAGATAGCCATGGAGGTGTGGGTACAGTTTATCACATCCCAGAGGGACAGCGATAGCCATGGAGGTGTGGGTACAGTTTGTTACGTCCCAGGGGGACAGAGATAGCCGTGGTGGTGTGGGTACAGTTTGTCACGTCCCAGAGGGACAGAGATACCCATGGAGGTGTGGGTACAGTTTGTCACGTCCCAGAGGGACAGAGATACCCATGGAGGTATGGTTACAGTTTGTCACGTCCCAGAGGGACAGAGATAGCCATGGGGGTGTGAGTACAGTTTGTCACATCCCAGAGGGACAGAGATAGCCATGGAGGTGTGGATACAGTTTGTCACGTCCCAGAGTTACAGAGATAGCCATGGAGGTGTGGATACAGTTTGTCACGTCCCAGAGGGACAGAGATAGCCATGGGGGTGTGAGTACAGTTTATCACGTACCAGAGGAACAGAGATAGCCATGGAGGTGTGAGTACAGTTTGTCACGTCCCAGAGGGACAGAGATAGCCATGGAGGTGTGAGTACAGTTTGTCACGTCCTAGAGGGACAGAGATAGCCATGGAGATGTGAGAACAGTTTGTCAAGTCCCAGAGGGACAGAGATAGCCATGGAGGTGTGGGTACAGTTTATCACATCCCAGAGGGACATAGATAGCCATGGAGGTGTGGGTAAAGTTTGTTACGCCCCAGAGGGAAAGAGGTAGCCATGGAGGTGTGAGTACAGTTTGTCACGTCCCAGAGGGACAGAGATAGCCATGGAGGTGTGGGTACAGTTTGTCACGTCCCAGATGGACAGAGATAGCCATGGAGGTATGGTTACTGTTTGTCACGTCCCAGAGGGACAGAGATAGCCTTTGGGGTGTGAGTACAGTTTGTCACATCCCAGAGGGACAGAGATAGCCATGGAGGTGTGGGTACAGTTTGTCACGTCCCAGAGGGGCAGAGGTAGCCATGGAGGTGTGAGTACAGTTTGTCACGTCCCAGAGGGACAGAGAGAGCCATGGGGGTGTGAGTACAGTTTATCACGTCCCAGAGGGACAGAGATAGCCATGGAGGTGTGAGTACAGTTTGTCACGTCCCAGAGGGACAGAGATAGCCATGGAGATGTGAGAACAGTTTGTCAAGTCCCAGAAGGACAGAGATAGCCATGGAGGTGTGGGTACAGTTGATCACATCCCAGAGGGACAGCGATAGCCATGGAGGTGTGGGTACAGTTTGTTACGTCCCAGAGGGACAGAGATAGCCATGGAGGTGTGGGTACAGTTTGTCACGTCCCAGAGGGCAGAGATAGCCATGGAGGTGTGGGTACAGTTTGTCAAGTCCCAGAAGGACAGAGATAGCCATGGAGGTGTGGGTACAGTTTGTCAAGTCCCAGAAGGACAGAGATAGCCATGGAGGTGTGGGTACAGTTGATCACATCCCAGAGGGACAGCGATAACCATGGAGGTGTGGGTACAGTTTGTTACGTCCCAGAGGGACAGAGATAGCCATGGAGGTGTGGGTACAGTTTGTCACGTCCCAGAGGGCAGAGATAGCCATGGAGGTGTGGGTACAGTTTGTCACATGCCAGAGGGACAGAGATAGCCATGGAGGTGTGGGTACAGTTTGTCACGTCCCAGAGGGACAGAGGTAGCCATGGAGGTGTGAGTACAGTTTGTCACGTCCCAGAGGGACAGATATAGCCATGGAGGTGTGGGTACAGTTTGTCACGTCCCAGAGGGACAGAGATAGCCATGGAGGCGTGAGTACAGTTTGTCACGTCCCAGAGGGACAGAGATAGCCATGGAGGTGTGAGTACAGTTTGTCACGTCCTAGAGGGATAGAGATAGCCATGGAGATGTGAGAACAGTTTGTCAAGTCCCAGAGGGACAGAGATAGCCATGGAGGTGTGGGTACAGTTTATCACATCCCAGAGGGACATAGATAGCCATGGAGGTGTGGGTAAAGTTTGTTACGCCCCAGAGGGAAAGAGGTAGCCATGGAGGTGTGAGTACAGTTTGTCACGTCCCAGAGGGACAGAGATAGCCATGGAGGTGTGGGTACAGTTTGTCACGTCCCAGATGGACAGAGATAGCCATGGAGGTATGGTTACTGTTTGTCACGTCCCAGAGGGACAGAGATAGCCTTTGGGGTGTGAGTACAGTTTGTCACGTCCCAGAGGGACAGAGATAGCCATGGAGGTGTGGGTACAGTTTGTCACGTCCCAGATGGACAGAGATAGCCATGGAGGTATGGTTACTGTTTGTCACGTCCCAGAGGGACAGAGATAGCCATGGGGGTGTGAGTACAGTTTATCACGTCCCAGAGGGACAGAGATAGCCATGGAGGTGTGAGTACAGTTTGTCACGTCCCAGAGGGACAGAGATAGCCATGGAGATGTGAGAACAGTTTGTCAAGTCCCAGAAGGACAGAGATAGCCAAGGAGGTGTGGGTACAGTTGATCACATCCCAGAGGGACAGCGATAGCCATGGAGGTGTGGGTACAGTTTGTTACGTCCCAGAGGGACAGAGATAGCCATGGAGGTGTGGGTACAGTTTGTCACGTCCCAGAGGGCAGAGATAGCCATGGAGGTGTGGGTACAGTTTGTCAAGTCCCAGAAGGACAGAGATAGCCATGGAGGTGTGGGTACAGTTGATCACATCCCAGAGGGACAGCGATAACCATGGAGGTGTGGGTACAGTTTGTTACGTCCCAGAGGGACAGAGATAGCCATGGAGGTGTGGGTACAGTTTGTCACGTCCCAGAGGGCAGAGATAGCCATGGAGGTGTGGGTACAGTTTGTCACATGCCAGAGGGACAGAGATAGCCATGGAGGTGTGGGTACAGTTGATCACATCCCAGAGGGACAGCGATAGCCATGGAGGTGTGGGTACAGTTTGTTACGTCCCAGAGGGACAGAGATAGCCATGGAGGTGTGGGTACAGTTTGTCACGTCCCAGAGGGCAGAGATAGCCATGGAGGTGTGGGTACAGTTTGTCAAGTCCCAGAAGGACAGAGATAGCCATGGAGGTGTGGGTACAGTTGATCACATCCCAGAGGGACAGCGATAACCATGGAGGTGTGGGTACAGTTTGTTACGTCCCAGAGGGACAGAGATAGCCATGGAGGTGTGGGTACAGTTTGTCACGTCCCAGAGGGCAGAGATAGCCATGGAGGTGTGGGTACAGTTTGTCACATGCCAGAGGGACAGAGATAGCCATGGAGGTGTGGGTACAGTTTGTCACGTCCCAGAGGGACAGAGGTAGCCATGGAGGTGTGAGTACAGTTTGTCACGTCCCAGAGGGACAGATATAGCCATGGAGGTGTGGGTACAGTTTGTCACGTCCCAGAGGGACAGAGATAGCCATGGAAGCGTGAGTACAGTTTATCACGTCCCAGAGGGACAGAGATAGCCATGGAGGTGTGGGTACAGTTTATCACATCCCAGAGGGACAGCGATAGCCATGGAGGTGTGGGTACAGTTTGTTACGTCCCAGAGGGACAGAGATAGCCATGGTGGTGTGGGTACAGTTTGTCACGTCCCAGAGGGACAGAGATATCCATGGAGGTGTGGGAACAGTTTGTCACGTCCCAGAGGGACAGAGATACCCATGGAGGTGTGAGTACAGTTTGTCACGTCCCAGAGGGACAGAGATAGCCATGGAGGTGTGGGTACAGTTTGAAACATCCCAGAGGGACAGAGATATCCATGGAGGTGTGGGAACAGTTTGTCACGTCCCAGAGGGACAGAGATACCCATGGAGGTGTGAGTACAGTTTGTCACGTCCCAGAGGGACAGAGATAGCCATGGAGGTGTGGGTACAGTTTGAAACGTCCCAGAGGGACAGAGATAGCCATGGAGGTGTGGGTACAGTTTGTCACGTCCCAGAGGGACAGAGATAGCCATGGGGGTGTGGGTACAGTTTGTCACATCCCAGAGGGACAGAGATAGCCATGGAGGTGTGGGTACAGTTTGTCACGTCCCAGAGGGACAGAGATAGCCATGGCGGTGTGGGTACAGTTTGTCACGTCCTAGAGGGACAGAGATAGCCATGGAGGTGTGAGTACAGTTTGTCACGTCCTAGAGGGACAGAGATAGCCATGGAGATGTGAGAACAGTTTGTCAAGTCCCAGAGGGACAGAGATAGCCATGGAAGTGTGGGTACAGTTTATCACATCCCAGAGGGACAGCGATAGCCTTGGAGGTGTGGGTACAGTTTGTTACGTCCCAGGGGGACAGAGATAGCCATGGTGGTGTGGGTACAGTTTGTCACGTCCCAGAGGGACAGAGATACCCATGGAGGTGTGGGTACAGTTTGTCACGTCCCAGAGGGACAGAGATACCCATGGAGGTATGGTTACAGTTTGTCAAGTCCCAGAGGGACAGAGATAGCCATGGGGGTGTGAGTACAGTTTGTCACAACCCAGAGGGACAGAGATAGCCATGGAGGTGTGGGTACAGTTTGTCACGTCCCAGAGGGGCAGAGGTAGCCATGGAGGTGTGAGTACAGTTTGTCACGTCCCAGAGGGACAGAGATAGCCATGGGGGTGTGAGTACAGTTTGTCACATCCCAGAGGGACAGAGATAGCCATGGGGGTGTGAGTACAGTTTATCACGTCCCAGAGGGACAGAGATAGCCATGGAGGTGTGAGTACAGTTTGTCACGTCCCAAAGGGACAGAGATAGCCATGGAGGTTGTGAGTACAGTTTGTCACGTCCTAGAGGGACAGAGATAGCCATGGAGATGTGAGTACAGTTTGTCACGTCCCAGAGGGACAGAGATAGCCATGGAGGTGTGGTAAAGTTTGTCACGTCCCAGAGGGACAGAGATAGCCATGGAGGTGTGAGTACAGTTTGTCACGTCCCAGAGGGACAGAGATAGCCATGGAGGCGTGGGAAAGTTTGTCACGTCCCAGAGGGACAGAGATAGCCATGGAGGTGTGGGTACAGTTTGTCACGTCCCAGAGGGACAGAGATAGCCATGGGGGTGTGGGTACAGTTTGTTACGTCCCAGAGGGACAGAGATAGACATGGAGGTGTGGGTACAGTTTGTCACGTCCCAGAGGGACAGAGATAGCCATGGGGGTGTGAGTACAGTTTATCACGTCCCAGAGGGACAGAGATAGCCATGGAGGTGTGAGTACAGTTTGTCACGTCCCAGAGGAACAGAGATAGCCATGAGGGTGTGGGTACAGTTTGTCACGTCCCAGAGGGACAGAGATAGCCATGGAGGTGTGGTTACAGTTTGTCACTTCCCAGAGGGACAGAGATAGCCATGGAGGTGTGGGAATAGTTTGTCGCGTCCCAGAGGGACAGAGATAGCCATGGAGTTGTGGGTACAGTTTGTCACGTCCCAGAGGGACAGAGATAGCCATGGAGGTGTGAGTACAGTTTGTCACATCCCAGAGGGACAGAGATAGCCATGGAGGTGTGAGTACAGTTTGTCACGTCCCAGAGGGACAGCGATAGCCACGGAGGTGTGAGTACAGTTTGTCACGTCCCAGAGGGACAGAGATAGCCATGAAGGTGTGGGTACAGTTTGTCACGTCCCAGAGGGACAGAGATAGACATGGAGGTGTGAGTACAGTTTGTCACGTCCCAGAGGGACAGAGATAGCCATGGAGGTGTGGGTACAGTTTGTCACGTCCAAGAGGGACAGAGATAGCCATGGAGGTGTGGGTACAGTTTGTCACGTCCCAGAGAGACAGAGATAGCCATGGAGGTATGGTTACTGTTTGTCACGTCCCAGAGGGACAGAGATAGCCATGGGGGTGTGAGTACAGTTTGTCACATCCCAGAGGGACAGAGATAGCCATGGAGGTGTGGGTACAGTTTGTCACGTCCCAGAGGGGCAGAGGTAGCCATGGAGGTGTGAGTACAGTTTGTCACGTCCCAGAGGGACAGAGATAGCCATGGAGGTGTGAGTACAGTTTATCACGTCCCAGAGGGACAGAGATAGCCATGGAGGTTGTGAGTATAGTTTGTCATGTCCTAGAGGGACAGAGATAGCCATGGAGATGTGAGTACAGTTTGTCACGTCCCAGAGGGACAGAGATAGCCATGGAGGTGTGGTAAAGTTTGTCAAGTCCCAGAGGGACAGAGATAGCCATGGAGGTGTGAGTACAGTTTGTCACGTCCCAGAGGGACAGAGATAGCCATGGGGGCGTGGGAAAGTTTGTCACGTCCTAGAGGGACAGAGATAGACATGGGGGTGTGAGTACAGTTTGTCACGTCCCAGAGGGACAGAGATAGCCATGGAGGTGTGAGTACAGTTTATCACGTCCCAGAGGGACAGAGATAGCCATGGAGGTGTGAGTACAGTTTGTCACGTCCCAGAGGGACAGAGATACTGTGAGTACAGTTTGTCACGTCCTAGAGGGACAGAGATAGCCATGGAGATGTGAGTACAGTTTGTCACATCCCAGAGGGACAGTGATAGCCATGGAGGTATGGGTACAGTTTGTCACATCCCAGAGGGACAGAGATAGCCATGGAGGTGTGGGTACAGTTTGTCAGGTCCCAGAGGGACAAAGATAGCCAAGGAGGTGTGAGTACAGTTTGTCATGTCCCAGAGGGACAGAGATAGCAGTGGAGGTGTGGGTACTGTTTTGTCACGTCCCAGAGGGACAGAGATAGCCATGGAGGTGTGAGTACAGTTTGTCACGTCCCAGAGGGACAGAGATAGCCATGGAGGTGTGGGTACAGTTTGTCACATGCCAGAGGGACAGAGATAGCCATGGAGGTGTGGGTACAGTTTGTCACGTCCCAGAGGGACAGAGGTAGCCATGGAGGTGTGAGTACAGTTTGTCACGTCCCAGAGGGACAGATATAGCCATGGAGGTGTGGGTACAGTTTGTCACGTCCCAGAGGGACAGAGATAGCCATGGAGGCGTGAGTACAGTTTGTCACGTCCCAGAGGGACAGAGATAGCCATGGAGGTGTGAGTACAGTTTGTCACGTCCTAGAGGGATAGAGATAGCCATGGAGATGTGAGAACAGTTTGTCAAGTCCCAGAGGGACAGAGATAGCCATGGAGGTGTGGGTACAGTTTATCACATCCCAGAGGGACATAGATAGCCATGGAGGTGTGGGTAAAGTTTGTTACGCCCCAGAGGGAAAGAGGTAGCCATGGAGGTGTGAGTACAGTTTGTCACGTCCCAGAGGGACAGAGATAGCCATGGAGGTGTGAGAACAGTTTGTCAAGTCCCAGAGGGACAGAGATAGCCATGGAGGTGTGGGTACAGTTTATCACATCCCAGAGGGACATAGATAGCCATGGAGGTGTGGGTAAAGTTTGTTACGCCCCAGAGGGAAAGAGGTAGCCATGGAGGTGTGAGTACAGTTTGTCACGTCCCAGAGGGACAGAGATAGCCATGGAGGTGTGGGTACAGTTTGTCACGTCCCAGATGGACAGAGATAGCCATGGAGGTATGGTTACTGTTTGTCACGTCCCAGAGGGACAGAGATAGCCTTTGGGGTGTGAGTACAGTTTGTCACGTCCCAGAGGGACAGAGATAGCCATGGAGGTGTGGGTACAGTTTGTCACGTCCCAGATGGACAGAGATAGCCATGGAGGTATGGTTACTGTTTGTCACGTCCCAGAGGGACAGAGATAGCCATGGGGGTGTGAGTACAGTTTATCACGTCCCAGAGGGACAGAGATAGCCATGGAGGTGTGAGTACAGTTTGTCACGTCCCAGAGGGACAGAGATAGCCATGGAGATGTGAGAACAGTTTGTCAAGTCCCAGAAGGACAGAGATAGCCATGGAGGTGTGGGTACAGTTGATCACATCCCAGAGGGACAGCGATAGCCATGGAGGTATGGGTACAGTTTGTTACGTCCCAGAGGGACAGAGATAGCCATGGAGGTGTGGGTACAGTTTGTCACGTCCCAGAGGGCAGAGATAGCCATGGAGGTGTGGGTACAGTTTGTCAAGTCCCAGAAGGACAGAGATAGCCATGGAGGTGTGGGTACAGTTGATCACATCCCAGAGGGACAGCGATAACCATGGAGGTGTGGGTACAGTTTGTTACGTCCCAGAGGGACAGAGATAGCCATGGAGGTGTGGGTACAGTTTGTCACGTCCCAGAGGGCAGAGATAGCCATGGAGGTGTGGGTACAGTTTGTCACATGCCAGAGGGACAGAGATAGCCATGGAGGTGTGGGTACAGTTTGTCACGTCCCAGAGGGACAGAGGTAGCCATGGAGGTGTGAGTACAGTTTGTCACGTCCCAGAGGGACAGATATAGCCATGGAGGTGTGGGTACAGTTTGTCACGTCCCAGAGGGACAGAGATAGCCATGGAGGCGTGAGTACAGTTTATCACGTCCCAGAGGGACAGAGATAGCCATGGAGGTGTGGGTACAGTTTATCACATCCCAGAGGGACAGCGATAGCCATGGAGGTGTGGGTACAGTTTGTTACGTCCCAGAGGGACAGAGATAGCCATGGTGGTGTGGGTACAGTTTGTCACGTCCCAGAGGGACAGAGATATCCATGGAGGTGTGGGAACAGTTTGTCACGTCCCAGAGGGACAGAGATACCCATGGAGGTGTGAGTACAGTTTGTCACGTCCCAGAGGGACAGAGATAGCCATGGAGGTGTGGGTACAGTTTGAAACGTCCCAGAGGGACAGAGATATCCATGGAGGTGTGGGAACAGTTTGTCACGTCCCAGAGGGACAGAGATAGCCATGGGGGTGTCGGTACAGTTTGTCACATCCCAGAGGGACAGATGTAGCCCTGGAGGTGTGAGTACAGTTTGTCACGTCCCAGAGGGACAGAGATAGCCATGGAGGTGTGGGTACAGTTTGTCACGTCCCAGAGGGACAGAGATAGCCATGGAGGTGTGGGTACAGTTTGTCACGTCCCAGAGGGACAGAGATAGCCATGGAGGTGTGGGTACAGTTTATCACATCCCAGAGGGACAGAGATAGCCATGGAGGTGTGAGTACAGTTTGTCTCGTCCCAGTGGGACAGAGATAGCCATGGAGGTGTGGGTACAGTTTGTCACGTCCCAGAGGGACAGAGAAAGCCATGGAGGTGTGAGTACAGTTTGTCACGTCCTAGAGGGACAGAGATAGCCATGGAGATGTGAGAACAGTTTGTCAAGTCCCAGAGGGACAGAGATAGCCATGGAGGTGTGGGTACAGTTTATCACATCCCAGAGGGACAGCGATAGCCATGGAGGTGTGGGTACAGTTTGTTACGTCCCAGGGGGACAGAGATAGCCGTGGTGGTGTGGGTACAGTTTGTCACGTCCCAGAGGGACAGAGATACCCATGGAGGTGTGGGTACAGTTTGTCACGTCCCAGAGGGACAGAGATACCCATGGAGGTATGGTTACAGTTTGTCACGTCCCAGAGGGACAGAGATAGCCATGGGGGTGTGAGTACAGTTTGTCACATCCCAGAGGGACAGAGATAGCCATGGAGGTGTGGGTACAGTTTGTCACGTCCCAGAGGGGCAGAGGTAGCCATGGAGGTGTGAGTACAGTTTGTCACGTCCCAGAGTTACAGAGATAGCCATGGAGGTGTGGATACAGTTTGTCACGTCCCAGAGGGACAGAGATAGCCATGGGGGTGTGAGTACAGTTTATCACGTACCAGAGGAACAGAGATAGCCATGGAGGTGTGAGTACAGTTTGTCACGTCCCAGAGGGACAGAGATAGCCATGGAGGTGTGAGTACAGTTTGTCACGTCCTAGAGGGACAGAGATAGCCATGGAGATGTGAGAACAGTTTGTCAAGTCCCAGAGGGACAGAGATAGCCATGGAGGTGTGGGTACAGTTTATCACATCCCAGAGGGACATAGATAGCCATGGAGGTGTGGGTAAAGTTTGTTACGCCCCAGAGGGAAAGAGGTAGCCATGGAGGTGTGAGTACAGTTTGTCACGTCCCAGAGGGACAGAGATAGCCATGGAGGTGTGGGTACAGTTTGTCACGTCCCAGATGGACAGAGATAGCAATGGAGGTATGGTTACTGTTTGTCACGTCCCAGAGGGACAGAGATAGCCTTTGGGGTGTGAGTACAGTTTGTCACATCCCAGAGGGACAGAGATAGCCATGGAGGTGTGGGTACAGTTTGTCACGTCCCAGAGGGGCAGAGGTAGCCATGGAGGTGTGAGTACAGTTTGTCACGTCCCAGAGGGACAGAGATAGCCATGGGGGTGTGAGTACAGTTTATCACGTCCCAGAGGGACAGAGATAGCCATGGAGGTGTGAGTACAGTTTGTCACGTCCCAGAGGGACAGAGATAGCCATGGAGATGTGAGAACAGTTTGTCAAGTCCCAGAAGGACAGAGATAGCCATGGAGGTGTGGGTACAGTTTGTCAAGTCCCAGAAGGACAGAGATAGCCATGGAGGTGTGGGTACAGTTTGTCAAGTCCCAGAAGGACAGAGATAGCCATGGAGGTGTGGGTACAGTTGATCACATCCCAGAGGGACAGCGATAACCATGGAGGTGTGGGTACAGTTTGTTACGTCCCAGAGGGACAGAGATAGCCATGGAGGTGTGGGTACAGTTTGTCACGTCCCAGAGGGCAGAGATAGCCATGGAGGTGTGGGTACAGTTTGTCACATGCCAGAGGGACAGAGATAGCCATGGAGGTGTGGGTACAGTTTGTCACGTCCCAGAGGGACAGAGGTAGCCATGGAGGTGTGAGTACAGTTTGTCACGTCCCAGAGGGACAGATATAGCCATGGAGGTGTGGGTACAGTTTGTCACGTCCCAGAGGGACAGAGATAGCCATGGAGGCGTGAGTACAGTTTGTCACGTCCCAGAGGGACAGAGATAGCCATGGAGGTGTGAGTACAGTTTGTCACGTCCTAGAGGGATAGAGATAGCCATGGAGATGTGAGAACAGTTTGTCACGTCCCAGAGGGACAGAGATAGCCATGGAGGTGTGGGTACAGTTTATCACATCCCAGAGGGACATAGATAGCCATGGAGGTGTGGGTAAAGTTTGTTACGCCCCAGAGGGAAAGAGGTAGCCATGGAGGTGTGAGTACAGTTTGTCACGTCCCAGAGGGACAGAGATAGCCATGGAGGTGTGGGTACAGTTTGTCACGTCCCAGATGGACAGAGATAGCCATGGAGGTATGGTTACTGTTTGTCACGTCCCAGAGGGACAGAGATAGCCTTTGGGGTGTGAGTACAGTTTGTCACGTCCCAGAGGGACAGAGATAGCCATGGAGGTGTGGGTACAGTTTGTCACGTCCCAGATGGACAGAGATAGCCATGGAGGTATGGTTACTGTTTGTCACGTCCCAGAGGGACAGAGATAGCCATGGGGGTGTGAGTACAGTTTATCACGTCCCAGAGGGACAAAGATAGCCATGGAGGTGTGAGTACAGTTTGTCACGTCCCAGAGGGACAGAGATAGCCATGGAGATGTGAGAACAGTTTGTCAAGTCCCAGAAGGACAGAGATAGCCAAGGAGGTGTGGGTACAGTTGATCACATCCCAGAGGGACAGCGATAGCCATGGAGGTGTGGGTACAGTTTGTTACGTCCCAGAGGGACAGAGATAGCCATGGAGGTGTGGGTACAGTTTGTCACGTCCCAGAGGGCAGAGATAGCCATGGAGGTGTGGGTACAGTTTGTCAAGTCCCAGAAGGACAGAGATAGCCATGGAGGTGTGGGTACAGTTGATCACATCCCAGAGGGACAGCGATAACCATGGAGGTGTGGGTACAGTTTGTTACGTCCCAGAGGGACAGAGATAGCCATGGAGGTGTGGGTACAGTTTGTCACGTCCCAGAGGGCAGAGATAGCCATGGAGGTGTGGGTACAGTTTGTCACATGCCAGAGGGACAGAGATAGCCATGGAGGTGTGGGTACAGTTGATCACATCCCAGAGGGACAGCGATAGCCATGGAGGTGTGGGTACAGTTTGTTACGTCCCAGAGGGACAGAGATAGCCATGGAGGTGTGGGTACAGTTTGTCACGTCCCAGAGGGCAGAGATAGCCATGGAGGTGTGGGTACAGTTTGTCAAGTCCCAGAAGGACAGAGATAGCCATGGAGGTGTGGGTACAGTTGATCACATCCCAGAGGGACAGCGATAACCATGGAGGTGTGGGTACAGTTTGTTACGTCCCAGAGGGACAGAGATAGCCATGGAGGTGTGGGTACAGTTTGTCACGTCCCAGAGGGCAGAGATAGCCATGGAGGTGTGGGTACAGTTTGTCACATGCCAGAGGGACAGAGATAGCCATGGAGGTGTGGGTACAGTTTGTCACGTCCCAGAGGGACAGAGGTAGCCATGGAGGTGTGAGTACAGTTTGTCACGTCCCAGAGGGACAGATATAGCCATGGAGGTGTGGGTACAGTTTGTCACGTCCCAGAGGGACAGAGATAGCCATGGAAGCGTGAGTACAGTTTATCACGTCCCAGAGGGACAGAGATAGCCATGGAGGTGTGGGTACAGTTTATCACATCCCAGAGGGACAGCGATAGCCATGGAGGTGTGGGTACAGTTTGTTACGTCCCAGAGGGACAGAGATAGCCATGGTGGTGTGGGTACAGTTTGTCACGTCCCAGAGGGACAGAGATATCCATGGAGGTGTGGGAACAGTTTGTCACGTCCCAGAGGGACAGAGATACCCATGGAGGTGTGAGTACAGTTTGTCACGTCCCAGAGGGACAGAGATAGCCATGGAGGTGTGGGTACAGTTTGAAACATCCCAGAGGGACAGAGATATCCATGGAGGTGTGGGAACAGTTTGTCACGTCCCAGAGGGACAGAGATACCCATGGAGGTGTGAGTACAGTTTGTCACGTCCCAGAGGGACAGAGATAGCCATGGAGGTGTGGGTACAGTTTGAAACGTCCCAGAGGGACAGAGATAGCCATGGAGGTGTGGGTACAGTTTGTCACGTCCCAGAGGGACAGAGATAGCCATGGGGGTGTGGGTACAGTTTGTCACATCCCAGAGGGACAGAGATAGCCATGGAGGTGTGGGTACAGTTTGTCACGTCCCAGAGGGACAGAGATAGCCATGGAGGTGTGGGTACAGTTTGTCACGTCCTAGAGGGACAGAGATAGCCATGGAGGTGTGAGTACAGTTTGTCACGTCCTAGAGGGACAGAGATAGCCATGGAGATGTGAGAACAGTTTGTCAAGTCCCAGAGGGACAGAGATAGCCATGGAAGTGTGGGTACAGTTTATCACATCCCAGAGGGACAGCGATAGCCTTGGAGGTGTGGGTACAGTTTGTTACGTCCCAGGGGGACAGAGATAGCCATGGTGGTGTGGGTACAGTTTGTCACGTCCCAGAGGGACAGAGATACCCATGGAGGTGTGGGTACAGTTTGTCACGTCCCAGAGGGACAGAGATACCCATGGAGGTATGGTTACAGTTTGTCAAGTCCCAGAGGGACAGAGATAGCCATGGGGGTGTGAGTACAGTTTGTCACAACCCAGAGGGACAGAGATAGCCATGGAGGTGTGGGTACAGTTTGTCACGTCCCAGAGGGGCAGAGGTAGCCATGGAGGTGTGAGTACAGTTTGTCACGTCCCAGAGGGACAGAGATAGCCATGGGGGTGTGAGTACAGTTTGTCACATCCCAGAGGGACAGAGATAGCCATGGGGGTGTGAGTACAGTTTATCACGTCCCAGAGGGACAGAGATAGCCATGGAGGTGTGAGTACAGTTTGTCACGTCCCAGAGGGACAGAGATAGCCATGGAGGTTGTGAGTACAGTTTGTCACGTCCTAGAGGGACAGAGATAGCCATGGAGATGTGAGTACAGTTTGTCACGTCCCAGAGGGACAGAGATAGCCATGGAGGTGTGGTAAAGTTTGTCACGTCCCAGAGGGACAGAGATAGCCATGGAGGTGTGAGTACAGTTTGTCACGTCCCAGAGGGACAGAGATAGCCATGGAGGCGTGGGAAAGTTTGTCACGTCCCAGAGGGACAGAGATAGCCATGGAGGTGTGGGTACAGTTTGTCACGTCCCAGAGGGACAGAGATAGCCATGGGGGTGTGGGTACAGTTTGTTACGTCCCAGAGGGACAGAGATAGACATGGAGGTGTGGGTACAGTTTGTCAAGTCCCAGAAGGACAGAGATAGCCATGGAGGTGTGGGTACAGTTGATCACATCCCAGAGGGACAGCGATAACCATGGAGGTGTGGGTACAGTTTGTTACGTCCCAGAGGGACAGAGATAGCCATGGAGGTGTGGGTACAGTTTGTCACGTCCCAGAGGGCAGAGATAGCCATGGAGGTGTGGGTACAGTTTGTCACATGCCAGAGGGACAGAGATAGCCATGGAGGTGTGGGTACAGTTTGTCACGTCCCAGAGGGACAGAGGTAGCCATGGAGGTGTGAGTACAGTTTGTCACGTCCCAGAGGGACAGATATAGCCATGGAGGTGTGGGTACAGTTTGTCACGTCCCAGAGGGACAGAGATAGCCATGGAAGCGTGAGTACAGTTTATCACGTCCCAGAGGGACAGAGATAGCCATGGAGGTGTGGGTACAGTTTATCACATCCCAGAGGGACAGCGATAGCCATGGAGGTGTGGGTACAGTTTGTTACGTCCCAGAGGGACAGAGATAGCCATGGTGGTGTGGGTACAGTTTGTCACGTCCCAGAGGGACAGAGATATCCATGGAGGTGTGGGAACAGTTTGTCACGTCCCAGAGGGACAGAGATACCCATGGAGGTGTGAGTACAGTTTGTCACGTCCCAGAGGGACAGAGATAGCCATGGAGGTGTGGGTACAGTTTGAAACATCCCAGAGGGACAGAGATATCCATGGAGGTGTGGGAACAGTTTGTCACGTCCCAGAGGGACAGAGATACCCATGGAGGTGTGAGTACAGTTTGTCACGTCCCAGAGGGACAGAGATAGCCATGGAGGTGTGGGTACAGTTTGAAACGTCCCAGAGGGACAGAGATAGCCATGGAGGTGTGGGTACAGTTTGTCACGTCCCAGAGGGACAGAGATAGCCATGGGGGTGTGGGTACAGTTTGTCACATCCCAGAGGGACAGAGATAGCCATGGAGGTGTGGGTACAGTTTGTCACGTCCCAGAGGGACAGAGATAGCCATGGAGGTGTGGGTACAGTTTGTCACGTCCTAGAGGGACAGAGATAGCCATGGAGGTGTGAGTACAGTTTGTCACGTCCTAGAGGGACAGAGATAGCCATGGAGATGTGAGAACAGTTTGTCAAGTCCCAGAGGGACAGAGATAGCCATGGAAGTGTGGGTACAGTTTATCACATCCCAGAGGGACAGCGATAGCCTTGGAGGTGTGGGTACAGTTTGTTACGTCCCAGGGGGACAGAGATAGCCATGGTGGTGTGGGTACAGTTTGTCACGTCCCAGAGGGACAGAGATACCCATGGAGGTGTGGGTACAGTTTGTCACGTCCCAGAGGGACAGAGATACCCATGGAGGTATGGTTACAGTTTGTCAAGTCCCAGAGGGACAGAGATAGCCATGGGGGTGTGAGTACAGTTTGTCACAACCCAGAGGGACAGAGATAGCCATGGAGGTGTGGGTACAGTTTGTCACGTCCCAGAGGGGCAGAGGTAGCCATGGAGGTGTGAGTACAGTTTGTCACGTCCCAGAGGGACAGAGATAGCCATGGGGGTGTGAGTACAGTTTGTCACATCCCAGAGGGACAGAGATAGCCATGGGGGTGTGAGTACAGTTTATCACGTCCCAGAGGGACAGAGATAGCCATGGAGGTGTGAGTACAGTTTGTCACGTCCCAGAGGGACAGAGATAGCCATGGAGGTTGTGAGTACAGTTTGTCACGTCCTAGAGGGACAGAGATAGCCATGGAGATGTGAGTACAGTTTGTCACGTCCCAGAGGGACAGAGATAGCCATGGAGGTGTGGTAAAGTTTGTCACGTCCCAGAGGGACAGAGATAGCCATGGAGGTGTGAGTACAGTTTGTCACGTCCCAGAGGGACAGAGATAGCCATGGAGGCGTGGGAAAGTTTGTCACGTCCCAGAGGGACAGAGATAGCCATGGAGGTGTGGGTACAGTTTGTCACGTCCCAGAGGGACAGAGATAGCCATGGGGGTGTGGGTACAGTTTGTTACGTCCCAGAGGGACAGAGATAGACATGGAGGTGTGGGTACAGTTTGTCACGTCCCAGAGGGACAGAGATAGCCATGGGGGTGTGAGTACAGTTTATCACGTCCCAGAGGGACAGAGATAGCCATGGAGGTGTGAGTACAGTTTGTCACGTCCCAGAGGAACAGAGATAGCCATGAGGGTGTGGGTACAGTTTGTCACGTCCCAGAGGGACAGAGATAGCCATGGAGGTGTGGTTACAGTTTGTCACTTCCCAGAGGGACAGAGATAGCCATGGAGGTGTGGGAATAGTTTGTCGCGTCCCAGAGGGACAGAGATAGCCATGGAGTTGTGGGTACAGTTTGTCACGTCCCAGAGGGACAGAGATAGCCATGGAGGTGTGAGTACAGTTTGTCACATCCCAGAGGGACAGAGATAGCCATGGAGGTGTGAGTACAGTTTGTCACGTCCCAGAGGGACAGCGATAGCCACGGAGGTGTGAGTACAGTTTGTCACGTCCCAGAGGGACAGAGATAGCCATGAAGGTGTGGGTACAGTTTGTCACGTCCCAGAGGGACAGAGATAGACATGGAGGTGTGAGTACAGTTTGTCACGTCCCAGAGGGACAGAGATAGCCATGGAGGTGTGGGTACAGTTTGTCACGTCCAAGAGGGACAGAGATAGCCATGGAGGTGTGGGTACAGTTTGTCACGTCCCAGAGAGACAGAGATAGCCATGGAGGTATGGTTACTGTTTGTCACGTCCCAGAGGGACAGAGATAGCCATGGGGGTGTGATTACAGTTTGTCACATCCCAGAGGGACAGAGATAGCCATGGAGGTGTGGGTACAGTTTGTCACGTCCCAGAGGGGCAGAGGTAGCCATGGAGGTGTGAGTACAGTTTGTCACGTCCCAGAGGGACAGAGATAGCCATGGAGGTGTGAGTACAGTTTATCACGTCCCAGAGGGACAGAGATAGCCATGGAGGTGTGAGTACAGTTTGTCACGTCCCAGAGGGACAGAGATAGCCATGGAGGTTGTGAGTATAGTTTGTCATGTCCTAGAGGGACAGAGATAGCCATGGAGATGTGAGTACAGTTTGTCACGTCCCAGAGGGACAGAGATAGCCATGGAGGTGTGGTAAAGTTTGTCAAGTCCCAGAGGGACAGAGATAGCCATGGAGGTGTGAGTACAGTTTGTCACGTCCCAGAGGGACAGAGATAGCCATGGGGGCGTGGGAAAGTTTGTCACGTCCCAGAGGGACAGAGATAGACATGGGGGTGTGAGTACAGTTTGTCACGTCCCAGAGGGACAGAGATAGCCATGGAGGTGTGAGTACAGTTTATCACGTCCCAGAGGGACAGAGATAGCCATGGAGGTGTGAGTACAGTTTGTCACGTCCCAGAGGGACAGAGATACTGTGAGTACAGTTTGTCACGTCCTAGAGGGACAGAGATAGCCATGGAGATGTGAGTACAGTTTGTAACATCCCAGAGGGACAGTGATAGCCATGGAGGTATGGGTACAGTTTGTCACATCCCAGAGGGACAGAGATAGCCATGGAGGTGTGGGTACAGTTTGTCAGGTCCCAGAGGGACAAAGATAGCCAAGGAGGTGTGAGTACAGTTTGTCATGTCCCAGAGGGACAGAGATAGCAGTGGAGGTGTGGGTACTGTTTTGTCACGTCCCAGAGGGACAGAGATAGCCATGGAGGTGTGAGTACAGTTTGTCACGTCCCAGAGGGACAGAGATAGCCATGGAGGTGTGGGTACAGTTTGTCACATGCCAGATGGACAGAGATAGCCATGGAGGTGTGGGTACAGTTTGTCACGTCCCAGAGGGACAGAGGTAGCCATGGAGGTGTGAGTACAGTTTGTCACGTCCCAGAGGGACAGATATAGCCATGGAGGTGTGGGTACAGTTTGTCACGTCCCAGAGGGACAGAGATAGCCATGGAGGCGTGAGTACAGTTTGTCACGTCCCAGAGGGACAGAGATAGCCATGGAGGTGTGAGTACAGTTTGTCACGTCCTAGAGGGATAGAGATAGCCATGGAGATGTGAGAACAGTTTGTCAAGTCCCAGAGGGACAGAGATAGCCATGGAGGTGTGGGTACAGTTTATCACATCCCAGAGGGACATAGATAGCCATGGAGGTGTGGGTAAAGTTTGTTACGCCCCAGAGGGAAAGAGGTAGCCATGGAGGTGTGAGTACAGTTTGTCACGTCCCAGAGGGACAGAGATAGCCATGGAGGTGTGGGTACAGTTTGTCACGTCCCAGATGGACAGAGATAGCCATGGAGGTATGGTTACTGTTTGTCACGTCCCAGAGGGACAGAGATAGCCTTTGGGGTGTGAGTACAGTTTGTCACGTCCCAGAGGGACAGAGATAGCCATGGAGGTGTGGGTACAGTTTGTCACGTCCCAGATGGACAGAGATAGCCATGGAGGTATGGTTACTGTTTGTCACGTCCCAGAGGGACAGAGATAGCCATGGGGGTGTGAGTACAGTTTATCACGTCCCAGAGGGACAGAGATAGCCATGGAGGTGTGAGTACAGTTTGTCACGTCCCAGAGGGACAGAGATAGCCATGGAGATGTGAGAACAGTTTGTCAAGTCCCAGAAGGACAGAGATAGCCATGGAGGTGTGGGTACAGTTGATCACATCCCAGAGGGACAGCGATAGCCATGGAGGTATGGGTACAGTTTGTTACGTCCCAGAGGGACAGAGATAGCCATGGAGGTGTGGGTACAGTTTGTCACGTCCCAGAGGGCAGAGATAGCCATGGAGGTGTGGGTACAGTTTGTCAAGTCCCAGAAGGACAGAGATAGCCATGGAGGTGTGGGTACAGTTGATCACATCCCAGAGGGACAGCGATAACCATGGAGGTGTGGGTACAGTTTGTTACGTCCCAGAGGGACAGAGATAGCCATGGAGGTGTGGGTACAGTTTGTCACATGCCAGAGGGACAGAGATAGCCATGGAGGTGTGGGTACAGTTTGTCACGTCCCAGAGGGACAGAGGTAGCCATGGAGGTGTGAGTACAGTTTGTCACGTCCCAGAGGGACAGATATAGCCATGGAGGTGTGGGTACAGTTTGTCACGTCCCAGAGGGACAGAGATAGCCATGGAGGCGTGAGTACAGTTTATCACGTCCCAGAGGGACAGAGATAGCCATGGAGGTGTGGGTACAGTTTATCACATCCCAGAGGGACAGCGATAGCCATGGAGGTGTGGGTACAGTTTGTTACGTCCCAGAGGGACAGAGATAGCCATGGTGGTGTGGGTACAGTTTGTCACGTCCCAGAGGGACAGAGATATCCATGGAGGTGTGGGAACAGTTTGTCACGTCCCAGAGGGACAGAGATACCCATGGAGGTGTGAGTACAGTTGGTCACGTCCCAGAGGGACAGAGATAGCCATGGAGGTGTGGGTAAAGTTTGAAACGTCCCAGAGGGACAGAGATATCCATGGAGGTGTGGGAACAGTTTGTCACGTCCCAGAGGGACAGAGATACCCATGGAGGTGTGAGTACAGTTTGTCACGTCCCAGAGGGACAGAGATAGCCATGGAGGTGTGGGTACAGTTTGAAACGTCCCAGAGGGACAGAGATAGCCATGGAGGTGTGGGTACAGTTTGTCACGTCCCAGAGGGACAGAGATAGCCATGGGGGTGTGGGTACAGTTTGTCACATCCCAGAGGGACAGAGATAGCCATGGAGGTGTGGGTACAGTTTGTCACGTCCCAGAGGGACAGAGATAGCCATGGAGGTGTGGGTACAGTTTGTCACGTCCTAGAGGGACAGAGATAGCCATGGAGGTGTGAGTACAGTTTGTCACGTCCTAGAGGGACAGAGATAGCCATGGAGATGTGAGAACAGTTTGTCAAGTCCCAGAGGGACAGAGATAGCCATGGAAGTGTGGGTACAGTTTATCACATCCCAGAGGGACAGCGATAGCCTTGGAGGTATGGGTACAGTTTGTTACGTCCCAGGGGGACAGAGATAGCCATGGTGGTGTGGGTACAGTTTGTCACGTCCCAGAGGGACAGAGATACCCATGGAGGTGTGGGTACAGTTTGTCACGTCCCAGAGGGACAGAGATAGCCATGGAGGTGTGGGTACAGTTTGTCACGTCCCAGAGGGACAGAGATAGCCATGGAGGTGTGGGTACAGTTTGTCACGTCCTAGAGGGACAGAGATAGCCATGGAGGTGTGAGTACAGTTTGTCACGTCCTAGAGGGACAGAGATAGCCATGGAGATGTGAGAACAGTTTGTCAAGTCCCAGAGGGACAGAGATAGCCATGGAAGTGTGGGTACAGTTTATCACATCCCAGAGGGACAGCGATAGCCTTGGAGGTGTGGGTACAGTTTGTTACGTCCCAGGGGGACAGAGATAGCCATGGTGGTGTGGGTACAGTTTGTCACGTCCCAGAGGGACAGAGATACCCATGGAGGTGTGGGTACAGTTTGTCACGTCCCAGAGGGACAGAGATACCCATGGAGGTGTGGGTACAGTTTGTCACGTCCCAGAGGGACAGAGATACCCATGGAGGTATGGTTACAGTTTGTCACGTCCCAGAGGGACAGAGATAGCCATGGGGGTGTGAGTACAGTTTGTCACATCCCAGAGGGACAGAGATAGCCATGGAGGTGTGGGTACAGTTTGTCACGTCCCAGAGGGGCAGAGGTAGCCATGGAGGTGTGAGTACAGTTTGTCACGTCCCAGAGTTACAGAGATAGCCATGGAGGTGTGGATACAGTTTGTCACGTCCCAGAGGGACAGAGATAGCCATGGGGGTGTGAGTACAGTTTATCACGTACCAGAGGAACAGAGATAGCCATGGAGGTGTGAGTACAGTTTGTCACGTCCCAGAGGGACAGAGATAGCCATGGAGGTGTGAGTACAGTTTGTCACGTCCTAGAGGGACAGAGATAGCCATGGAGATGTGAGAACAGTTTGTCAAGTCCCAGAGGGACAGAGATAGCCATGGAGGTGTGGGTACAGTTTATCACATCCCAGAGGGACATAGATAGCCATGGAGGTGTGGGTAAAGTTTGTTACGCCCCAGAGGGAAAGAGGTAGCCATGGAGGTGTGAGTACAGTTTGTCACGTCCCAGAGGGACAGAGATAGCCATGGAGGTGTGGGTACAGTTTGTCACGTCCCAGATGGACAGAGATAGCCATGGAGGTATGGTTACTGTTTGTCACGTCCCAGAGGGACAGAGATAGCCTTTGGGGTGTGAGTACAGTTTGTCACATCCCAGAGGGACAGAGATAGCCATGGAGGTGTGGGTACAGTTTGTCACGTCCCAGAGGGGCAGAGGTAGCCATGGAGGTGTGAGTACAGTTTGTCACGTCCCAGAGGGACAGAGATAGCCATGGGGGTGTGAGTACAGTTTATCACGTCCCAGAGGGACAGAGATAGCCATGGAGGTGTGAGTACAGTTTGTCACGTCCCAGAGGGACAGAGATAGCCATGGAGATGTGAGAACAGTTTGTCAAGTCCCAGAAGGACAGAGATAGCCATGGAGGTGTGGGTACAGTTGATCACATCCCAGAGGGACAGCGATAGCCATGGAGGTGTGGGTACAGTTTGTTACGTCCCAGAGGGACAGAGATAGCCATGGAGGTGTGGGTACAGTTTGTCACGTCCCAGAGGGCAGAGATAGCCATGGAGGTGTGGGTACAGTTTGTCAAGTCCCAGAAGGACAGAGATAGCCATGGAGGTGTGGGTACAGTTTGTCAAGTCCCAGAAGGACAGAGATAGCCATGGAGGTGTGGGTACAGTTGATCACATCCCAGAGGGACAGCGATAACCATGGAGGTGTGGGTACAGTTTGTTACGTCCCAGAGGGACAGAGATAGCCATGGAGGTGTGGGTACAGTTTGTCACGTCCCAGAGGGCAGAGATAGCCATGGAGGTGTGGGTACAGTTTGTCACATGCCAGAGGGACAGAGATAGCCATGGAGGTGTGGGTACAGTTTGTCACGTCCCAGAGGGACAGAGGTAGCCATGGAGGTGTGAGTACAGTTTGTCACGTCCCAGAGGGACAGATATAGCCATGGAGGTGTGGGTACAGTTTGTCACGTCCCAGAGGGACAGAGATAGCCATGGAGGCGTGAGTACAGTTTGTCACGTCCCAGAGGGACAGAGATAGCCATGGAGGTGTGAGTACAGTTTGTCACGTCCTAGAGGGATAGAGATAGCCATGGAGATGTGAGAACAGTTTGTCAAGTCCCAGAGGGACAGAGATAGCCATGGAGGTGTGGGTACAGTTTATCACATCCCAGAGGGACATAGATAGCCATGGAGGTGTGGGTAAAGTTTGTTACGCCCCAGAGGGAAAGAGGTAGCCATGGAGGTGTGAGTACAGTTTGTCACGTCCCAGAGGGACAGAGATAGCCATGGAGGTGTGGGTACAGTTTGTCACGTCCCAGATGGACAGAGATAGCCATGGAGGTATGGTTACTGTTTGTCACGTCCCAGAGGGACAGAGATAGCCTTTGGGGTGTGAGTACAGTTTGTCACGTCCCAGAGGGACAGAGATAGCCATGGAGGTGTGGGTACAGTTTGTCACGTCCCAGATGGACAGAGATAGCCATGGAGGTATGGTTACTGTTTGTCACGTCCCAGAGGGACAGAGATAGCCATGGGGGTGTGAGTACAGTTTATCACGTCCCAGAGGGACAGAGATAGCCATGGAGGTGTGAGTACAGTTTGTCACGTCCCAGAGGGACAGAGATAGCCATGGAGATGTGAGAACAGTTTGTCAAGTCCCAGAAGGACAGAGATAGCCAAGGAGGTGTGGGTACAGTTGATCACATCCCAGAGGGACAGCGATAGCCATGGAGGTGTGGGTACAGTTTGTTACGTCCCAGAGGGACAGAGATAGCCATGGAGGTGTGGGTACAGTTTGTCACGTCCCAGAGGGCAGAGATAGCCATGGAGGTGTGGGTACAGTTTGTCAAGTCCCAGAAGGACAGAGATAGCCATGGAGGTGTGGGTACAGTTGATCACATCCCAGAGGGACAGCGATAACCATGGAGGTGTGGGTACAGTTTGTTACGTCCCAGAGGGACAGAGATAGCCATGGAGGTGTGGGTACAGTTTGTCACGTCCCAGAGGGCAGAGATAGCCATGGAGGTGTGGGTACAGTTTGTCACATGCCAGAGGGACAGAGATAGCCATGGAGGTGTGGGTACAGTTGATCACATCCCAGAGGGACAGCGATAGCCATGGAGGTGTGGGTACAGTTTGTTACGTCCCAGAGGGACAGAGATAGCCATGGAGGTGTGGGTACAGTTTGTCACGTCCCAGAGGGCAGAGATAGCCATGGAGGTGTGGGTACAGTTTGTCAAGTCCCAGAAGGACAGAGATAGCCATGGAGGTGTGGGTACAGTTGATCACATCCCAGAGGGACAGCGATAACCATGGAGGTGTGGGTACAGTTTGTTACGTCCCAGAGGGACAGAGATAGCCATGGAGGTGTGGGTACAGTTTGTCACGTCCCAGAGGGCAGAGATAGCCATGGAGGTGTGGGTACAGTTTGTCACATGCCAGAGGGACAGAGATAGCCATGGAGGTGTGGGTACAGTTTGTCACGTCCCAGAGGGACAGAGGTAGCCATGGAGGTGTGAGTACAGTTTGTCACGTCCCAGAGGGACAGATATAGCCATGGAGGTGTGGGTACAGTTTGTCACGTCCCAGAGGGACAGAGATAGCCATGGAAGCGTGAGTACAGTTTATCACGTCCCAGAGGGACAGAGATAGCCATGGAGGTGTGGGTACAGTTTATCACATCCCAGAGGGACAGCGATAGCCATGGAGGTGTGGGTACAGTTTGTTACGTCCCAGAGGGACAGAGATAGCCATGGTGGTGTGGGTACAGTTTGTCACGTCCCAGAGGGACAGAGATATCCATGGAGGTGTGGGAACAGTTTGTCACGTCCCAGAGGGACAGAGATACCCATGGAGGTGTGAGTACAGTTTGTCACGTCCCAGAGGGACAGAGATAGCCATGGAGGTGTGGGTACAGTTTGAAACATCCCAGAGGGACAGAGATATCCATGGAGGTGTGGGAACAGTTTGTCACGTCCCAGAGGGACAGAGATACCCATGGAGGTGTGAGTACAGTTTGTCACGTCCCAGAGGGACAGAGATAGCCATGGAGGTGTGGGTACAGTTTGAAACGTCCCAGAGGGACAGAGATAGCCATGGAGGTGTGGGTACAGTTTGTCACGTCCCAGAGGGACAGAGATAGCCATGGGGGTGTGGGTACAGTTTGTCACATCCCAGAGGGACAGAGATAGCCATGGAGGTGTGGGTACAGTTTGTCACGTCCCAGAGGGACAGAGATAGCCATGGAGGTGTGGGTACAGTTTGTCACGTCCTAGAGGGACAGAGATAGCCATGGAGGTGTGAGTACAGTTTGTCACGTCCTAGAGGGACAGAGATAGCCATGGAGATGTGAGAACAGTTTGTCAAGTCCCAGAGGGACAGAGATAGCCATGGAAGTGTGGGTACAGTTTATCACATCCCAGAGGGACAGCGATAGCCTTGGAGGTGTGGGTACAGTTTGTTACGTCCCAGGGGGACAGAGATAGCCATGGTGGTGTGGGTACAGTTTGTCACGTCCCAGAGGGACAGAGATACCCATGGAGGTGTGGGTACAGTTTGTCACGTCCCAGAGGGACAGAGATACCCATGGAGGTATGGTTACAGTTTGTCAAGTCCCAGAGGGACAGAGATAGCCATGGGGGTGTGAGTACAGTTTGTCACAACCCAGAGGGACAGAGATAGCCATGGAGGTGTGGGTACAGTTTGTCACGTCCCAGAGGGGCAGAGGTAGCCATGGAGGTGTGAGTACAGTTTGTCACGTCCCAGAGGGACAGAGATAGCCATGGGGGTGTGAGTACAGTTTGTCACATCCCAGAGGGACAGAGATAGCCATGGGGGTGTGAGTACAGTTTATCACGTCCCAGAGGGACAGAGATAGCCATGGAGGTGTGAGTACAGTTTGTCACGTCCCAGAGGGACAGAGATAGCCATGGAGGTTGTGAGTACAGTTTGTCACGTCCTAGAGGGACAGAGATAGCCATGGAGATGTGAGTACAGTTTGTCACGTCCCAGAGGGACAGAGATAGCCATGGAGGTGTGGTAAAGTTTGTCACGTCCCAGAGGGACAGAGATAGCCATGGAGGTGTGAGTACAGTTTGTCACGTCCCAGAGGGACAGAGATAGCCATGGAGGCGTGGGAAAGTTTGTCACGTCCCAGAGGGACAGAGATAGCCATGGAGGTGTGGGTACAGTTTGTCACGTCCCAGAGGGACAGAGATAGCCATGGGGGTGTGGGTACAGTTTGTTACGTCCCAGAGGGACAGAGATAGACATGGAGGTGTGGGTACAGTTTGTCACGTCCCAGAGGGACAGAGATAGCCATGGGGGTGTGAGTACAGTTTATCACGTCCCAGAGGGACAGAGATAGCCATGGAGGTGTGAGTACAGTTTGTCACGTCCCAGAGGAACAGAGATAGCCATGAGGGTGTGGGTACAGTTTGTCACGTCCCAGAGGGACAGAGATAGCCATGGAGGTGTGGTTACAGTTTGTCACTTCCCAGAGGGACAGAGATAGCCATGGAGGTGTGGGAATAGTTTGTCGCGTCCCAGAGGGACAGAGATAGCCATGGAGTTGTGGGTACAGTTTGTCACGTCCCAGAGGGACAGAGATAGCCATGGAGGTGTGAGTACAGTTTGTCACATCCCAGAGGGACAGAGATAGCCATGGAGGTGTGAGTACAGTTTGTCACGTCCCAGAGGGACAGCGATAGCCACGGAGGTGTGAGTACAGTTTGTCACGTCCCAGAGGGACAGAGATAGCCATGAAGGTGTGGGTACAGTTTGTCACGTCCCAGAGGGACAGAGATAGACATGGAGGTGTGAGTACAGTTTGTCACGTCCCAGAGGGACAGAGATAGCCATGGAGGTGTGGGTACAGTTTGTCACGTCCAAGAGGGACAGAGATAGCCATGGAGGTGTGGGTACAGTTTGTCACGTCCCAGAGAGACAGAGATAGCCATGGAGGTATGGTTACTGTTTGTCACGTCCCAGAGGGACAGAGATAGCCATGGGGGTGTGAGTACAGTTTGTCACATCCCAGAGGGACAGAGATAGCCATGGAGGTGTGGGTACAGTTTGTCACGTCCCAGAGGGGCAGAGGTAGCCATGGAGGTGTGAGTACAGTTTGTCACGTCCCAGAGGGACAGAGATAGCCATGGAGGTGTGAGTACAGTTTATCACGTCCCAGAGGGACAGAGATAGCCATGGAGGTGTGAGTACAGTTTGTCACGTCCCAGAGGGACAGAGATAGCCATGGAGGTTGTGAGTATAGTTTGTCATGTCCTAGAGGGACAGAGATAGCCATGGAGATGTGAGTACAGTTTGTCACGTCCCAGAGGGACAGAGATAGCCATGGAGGTGTGGTAAAGTTTGTCAAGTCCCAGAGGGACAGAGATAGCCATGGAGGTGTGAATACAGTTTGTCACGTCCCAGAGGGACAGAGATAGCCATGGGGGCGTGGGAAAGTTTGTCACGTCCCAGAGGGACAGAGATAGACATGGGGGTGTGAGTACAGTTTGTCACGTCCCAGAGGGACAGAGATAGCCATGGAGGTGTGAGTACAGTTTATCACGTCCCAGAGGGACAGAGATAGCCATGGAGGTGTGAGTACAGTTTGTCACGTCCCAGAGGGACAGAGATACTGTGAGTACAGTTTGTCACGTCCTAGAGGGACAGAGATAGCCATGGAGATGTGAGTACAGTTTGTCACATCCCAGAGGGACAGAGGTAGCCATGGAGGTGTGAGTACAGTTTGTCACGTCCCAGAGGGACAGATATAGCCATGGAGGTGTGGGTACAGTTTGTCACGTCCCAGAGGGACAGAGATAGCCATGGAGGCGTGAGTACAGTTTGTCACGTCCCAGAGGGACAGAGATAGCCATGGAGGTGTGAGTACAGTTTGTCACGTCCTAGAGGGATAGAGATAGCCATGGAGATGTGAGAACAGTTTGTCAAGTCCCAGAGGGACAGAGATAGCCATGGAGGTGTGGGTACAGTTTATCACATCCCAGAGGGACATAGATAGCCATGGAGGTGTGGGTAAAGTTTGTTACGCCCCAGAGGGAAAGAGGTAGCCATGGAGGTGTGAGTACAGTTTGTCACGTCCCAGAGGGACAGAGATAGCCATGGAGGTGTGGGTACAGTTTGTCACGTCCCAGATGGACAGAGATAGCCATGGAGGTATGGTTACTGTTTGTCACGTCCCAGAGGGACAGAGATAGCCTTTGGGGTGTGAGTACAGTTTGTCACGTCCCAGAGGGACAGAGATAGCCATGGAGGTGTGGGTACAGTTTGTCACGTCCCAGATGGACAGAGATAGCCATGGAGGTATGGTTACTGTTTGTCACGTCCCAGAGGGACAGAGATAGCCATGGGGGTGTGAGTACAGTTTATCACGTCCCAGAGGGACAGAGATAGCCATGGAGGTGTGAGTACAGTTTGTCACGTCCCAGAGGGACAGAGATAGCCATGGAGATGTGAGAACAGTTTGTCAAGTCCCAGAAGGACAGAGATAGCCATGGAGGTGTGGGTACAGTTGATCACATCCCAGAGGGACAGCGATAGCCATGGAGGTATGGGTACAGTTTGTTACGTCCCAGAGGGACAGAGATAGCCATGGAGGTGTGGGTACAGTTTGTCACGTCCCAGAGGGCAGAGATAGCCATGGAGGTGTGGGTACAGTTTGTCAAGTCCCAGAAGGACAGAGATAGCCATGGAGGTGTGGGTACAGTTGATCACATCCCAGAGGGACAGCGATAACCATGGAGGTGTGGGTACAGTTTGTTACGTCCCAGAGGGACAGAGATAGCCATGGAGGTGTGGGTACAGTTTGTCACGTCCCAGAGGGCAGAGATAGCCATGGAGGTGTGGGTACAGTTTGTCACATGCCAGAGGGACAGAGATAGCCATGGAGGTGTGGGTACAGTTTGTCACGTCCCAGAGGGACAGAGGTAGCCATGGAGGTGTGAGTACAGTTTGTCACGTCCCAGAGGGACAGATATAGCCATGGAGGTGTGGGTACAGTTTGTCACGTCCCAGAGGGACAGAGATAGCCATGGAGGCGTGAGTACAGTTTATCACGTCCCAGAGGGACAGAGATAGCCATGGAGGTGTGGGTACAGTTTATCACATCCCAGAGGGACAGCGATAGCCATGGAGGTGTGGGTACAGTTTGTTACGTCCCAGAGGGACAGAGATAGCCATGGTGGTGTGGGTACAGTTTGTCACGTCCCAGAGGGACAGAGATATCCATGGAGGTGTGGGAACAGTTTGTCACGTCCCAGAGGGACAGAGATACCCATGGAGGTGTGAGTACAGTTTGTCACGTCCCAGAGGGACAGAGATAGCCATGGAGGTGTGGGTACAGTTTGAAACGTCCCAGAGGGACAGAGATATCCATGGAGGTGTGGGAACAGTTTGTCACGTCCCAGAGGGACAGAGATACCCATGGAGGTGTGAGTACAGTTTGTCACGTCCCAGAGGGACAGAGATAGCCATGGAGGTGTGGGTACAGTTTGAAACGTCCCAGAGGGACAGAGATAGCCATGGAGGTGTGGGTACAGTTTGTCACGTCCCAGAGGGACAGAGATAGCCATGGGGGTGTGGGTACAGTTTGTCACATCCCAGAGGGACAGAGATAGCCATGGAGGTGTGGGTACAGTTTGTCACGTCCCACAGGGATAGAGATAGCCATGGAGGTGTGGGTACAGTTTGTCACGTCCTAGAGGGACAGAGATAGCCATGGAGGTGTGAGTACAGTTTGTCACGTCCTAGAGGGACAGAGATAGCCATGGAGATGTGAGAACAGTTTGTCAAGTCCCAGAGGGACAGAGATAGCCATGGAAGTGTGGGTACAGTTTATCACATCCCAGAGGGACAGCGATAGCCTTGGAGGTGTGGGTACAGTTTGTTACGTCCCAGGGGGACAGAGATAGCCATGGTGGTGTGGGTACAGTTTGTCACGTCCCAGAGGGACAGAGATACCCATGGAGGTGTGGGTACAGTTTGTCACGTCCCAGAGGGACAGAGATACCCATGGAGGTATGGTTACAGTTTGTCAAGTCCCAGAGGGACAGAGATAGCCATGGGGGTGTGAGTACAGTTTGTCACAACCCAGAGGGACAGAGATAGCCATGGAGGTGTGGGTACAGTTTGTCACGTCCCAGAGGGGCAGAGGTAGCCATGGAGGTGTGAGTACAGTTTGTCACGTCCCAGAGGGACAGAGATAGCCATGGGGGTGTGAGTACAGTTTGTCACATCCCAGAGGGACAGAGATAGCCATGGGGGTGTGAGTACAGTTTATCACGTCCCAGAGGGACAGAGATAGCCATGGAGGTGTGAGTACAGTTTGTCACGTCCCAGAGGGACAGAGATAGCCATGGAGGTTGTGAGTACAGTTTGTCACGTCCTAGAGGGACAGAGATAGCCATGGAGATGTGAGTACAGTTTGTCACGTCCCAGAGGGACAGAGATAGCCATGGAGGTGTGAGTACAGTTTGTCACGTCCCAGAGGGACAGAGATAGCCATGGAGGTTGTGAGTACAGTTTGTCACGTCCTAGAGGGACAGAGATAGCCATGGAGATGTGAGTACAGTTTGTCACGTCCCAGAGGGACAGAGATAGCCATGGAGGTGTGGTAAAGTTTGTCACGTCCCAGAGGGACAGAGATAGCCATGGAGGTGTGAGTACAGTTTGTCACGTCCCAGAGGGACAGAGATAGCCATGGAGGCGTGGGAAAGTTTGTCACGTCCCAGAGGGACAGAGATAGCCATGGAGGTGTGGGTACAGTTTGTCACGTCCCAGAGGGACAGAGATAGCCATGGGGGTGTGGGTACAGTTTGTTACGTCCCAGAGGGACAGAGATAGACATGGAGGTGTGGGTACAGTTTGTCACGTCCCAGAGGGACAGAGATAGCCATGGGGGTGTGAGTACAGTTTATCACGTCCCAGAGGGACAGAGATAGCCATGGAGGTGTGAGTACAGTTTGTCACGTCCCAGAGGAACAGAGATAGCCATGAGGGTGTGGGTACAGTTTGTTACGTCCCAGAGGGACAGAGATAGACATGGAGGTGTGGGTACAGTTTGTCACGTCCCAGAGGGACAGAGATAGCCATGGAGGTGTGGTTACAGTTTGTCACTTCCCAGAGGGACAGAGATAGCCATGGAGGTGTGGGAATAGTTTGTCGCGTCCCAGAGGGACAAAGACAGCCATGGAGTTGTGGGTATAGTTTGTCACGTCCCAGAGGGACAGAGATAGCCATGGAGGTGTGAGTACAGTTTGTCACATCCCAGAGGGACAGAGATAGCCATGGAGGTGTGAGTACAGTTTGTCACGTCCCAGAGGGACAGCGATAGCCACGGAGGTGTGAGTACAGTTTGTCACGTCCCAGAGGGACAGAGATAGCCATGAAGGTGTGGGTACAGTTTGTCACGTCCCAGAGGGACAGAGATAGACATGGAGGTGTGAGTACAGTTTGTCACGTCCCAGAGGGACAGAGATAGCCATGGAGGTGTGGGTACAGTTTGTCACGTCCAAGAGGGACAGAGATAGCCATGGAGGTGTGGGTACAGTTTGTCACGTCCCAGAGAGACAGAGATAGCCATGGAGGTATGGTTACTGTTTGTCACGTCCCAGAGGGACAGAGATAGCCATGGGGGTGTGAGTACAGTTTGTCACATCCCAGAGGGACAGAGATAGCCATGGAGGTGTGGGTACAGTTTGTCACGTCCCAGAGGGGCAGAGGTAGCCATGGAGGTGTGAGTACAGTTTGTCACGTCCCAGAGGGACAGAGATAGCCATGGAGGTGTGAGTACAGTTTATCACGTCCCAGAGGGACAGAGATAGCCATGGAGGTGTGAGTACAGTTTGTCACGTCCCAGAGGGACAGAGATAGCCATGGAGGTTGTGAGTATAGTTTGTCACGTCCTAGAGGGACAGAGATAGCCATGGAGATGTGAGTACAGTTTGTCACGTCCCAGAGGGACAGAGATAGCCATGGAGGTGTGGTAAAGTTTGTCAAGTCCCAGAGGGACAGAGATAGCCATGGAGGTGTGAGTACAGTTTGTCACGTCCCAGAGGGACAGAGATAGCCATGGGGGCGTGGGAAAGTTTGTCACGTCCCAGAGGGACAGAGATAGACATGGGGGTGTGAGTACAGTTTGTCACGTCCCAGAGGGACAGAGATAGCCATGGAGGTGTGAGTACAGTTTATCACGTCCCAGAGGGACAGAGATAGCCATGGAGGTGTGAGTACAGTTTGTCACGTCCCAGAGGGACAGAGATACTGTGAGTACAGTTTGTCACGTCCTAGAGGGACAGAGATAGCCATGGAGATGTGAGTACAGTTTGTCACATCCCAGAGGGACAGTGATAGCCATGGAGGTATGGGTACAGTTTGTCACATCCCAGAGGGACAGAGATAGCCATGGAGGTGTGGGTACAGTTTGTCAGGTCCCAGAGGGACAAAGATAGCCATGGAGGTGTGAGTACAGTTTGTCATGTCCCAGAGGGACAGAGATAGCAGTGGAGTTGTGGGTACTGTTTTGTCACGTCCCAGAGGGACAGAGATAGCCATGGAGGTGTGAGTACAGTTTGTCACGTCCCAGAGGGACAGAGATAGCCATGGAGGTGTGGTTACAGTTTGTCACTTCCCAGAGGGACAGAGATAGCCATGGAGGTGTGGGAATAGTTTGTCGCGTCCCAGAGGGACAGAGATAGCCATGGAGGTGTGAGTACAGTTTGTCACATCCCAGAGGGACAGAGATAGCCATGGAGGTGTGAGTACAGTTTGTCACGTCCCAGAGGGACAGCGATAGCCACGGAGGTGTGAGTACAGTTTGTCACGTCCCAGAGGGACAGAGATAGCCATGAAGGTGTGGGTACAGTTTTTCACGTCCCAGAGGGACAGAGATAGACATTGAGGTGTGAGTACAGTTTGTCACGTCCCAGAGGGACAGAGATAGCCATGGAGGTGTGGGTACAGTTTGTCACGTCCCAGAGGGACAGAGATAGCCATGGGGGTGTGAGAACAGTTTATCACGTCCCAGAGGGACAGAGATAGCCATGGAGGTGTGAGTACAGTTTGTCACGTCCCAGAGGAACAGAGATATCCATGAGGGTGTGGGTACAGTTTGTTACGTCCCAGAGGGACAGAGATAGACATGGAGGTGTGGGTACAGTTTGTCACGTCCCAGAGGGACAGAGATAGCCATGGAGGTGTGGGTACAGTTTGAAACGTCCCAGAGGGACAGAGATAGCCATGGAGGTGTGGGTACAGTTTGTCACGTCCCAGAGGGACAGAGATAGCCATGGAGGTGTGGTTACAGTTTGTCACGTCCCGGAGGGACAGAGACAGCCATGGAGGTGTGAGTACAGTTTGTCAAGTCCCAGAGGGACAGAGATAGCCATGGGGGTGTGAGTACAGTTTATCACGTCCCAGAGGGACAGAGATAGCCATGGAGGTGTGAGTACAGTTTGTCACGTCCCAGAGGAACAGAGATAGCCATGAGGGTGTGGGTACAGTTTGTTACGTCCCAGAGGGACAGAGATAGACATGGAGGTGTGGGTACAGTTTGTCACGTCCCAGAGGGACAGAGATATCCATGGAGGTGTGGGTACAGTTTGAAACGTCCCAGAGGGACAGAGATAGCCATGGAGGTGTGGGTACAGTTTGTCACGTCCCAGAGGGACAGAGATAGCCATGGAGGTGTGGTTACAGTTTGTCACGTCCCAGAGGGACAGAGATAGCCATGGAGGTGTGGGTACAGTTTGTCACATCCCAGAGGGACAGAGATAGCCATGGAGGTGTGGGTACAGTTTGTCACGTCCCAGAGGGACAGAGATAGCCATGGAGGTGTGAGTACAGTTTGTCACGTCCCAGAGGGACAGAGATAGCCATTGAGGTGTGGGTACAGTTTGTCAAGTCCCAGAGAGACAGAGATAGCCATGGAGGTGTGAGTACAGTTTGTCACGTCCCAGAGGGACAGAGATAGCCATTGAGGTGTGGGTACAGCTTGTCACGTCCCAGAGGGACAGCGATAGCCATGGAGGTGTGGGAACAGTTTGTCACGTCCCAGAGGGACAGAGATAGCCATGGAGGTGTGAGTACAGTTTGTCACATCCCGGATGGACAGAGATAGCCATGGAGGTGTGGGTACAGTTTGTCACGTCCCAGAGGGACAGAGATAGCCATGGAGGTGTGAGTACAGTTTGTCACGTCCCAGAGGGACAGAGATAGCCATTGAGGTGTGGGTACAGTTTGTCACGTCCCAGAGGGACAGAGATAGCCATGGAGGTGTGAGTACAGTTTGTCACGTCCCAGAGGGACAGAGATAGCCATTGAGGTGTGGGTACAGTTTATCACGTCCCAGAGGGACAGAGATAGCCATGGAGGTGTGAGTACAGTTTGTCATGACCCAGAGGAACAGAGATAGCCATGGAGGTGTGAGTACAGTTTGTCACGTCCCAAAGGGACAGAGATAGCAGTGGAGGTGTGGGTACAGTTTGTCACGTCCCAGAGGGACAGTGATAGCCATGGAGGTGTGGGTACAGTTTGTCACTTCCCAGAGGGACAGAGATAGCCATGGAGGTGTGGGAATAGTTTGTCGCGTCCCAGAAGGACAGAGATAGCCATGGAGGTGTGGGCACAGTTTGTCATGTCCCAAAGGGACAGAGATGGCCATGGAGGTGTGAGTACAGTTTGTCACGCCCCAGAGGGACAGAGATAGCCATTGAGGTGTGGGTACAGTTTGTCACGTCCCAGAGGGACAGAGATAGCCATGGAGGTGTGAGTACAGTTTGTCACGTCCCAGAGGGACAGAGATAGCCATGGGGGTGTGAGTACAGTTTATCACGTCCCAGAGGGACAGAGATAGCCATGGAGGTGTGAGTACAGTTTGTCATGACCCAGAGGAACAGAGATAGCCATGGAGGTGTGAGTACAGTTTGTCACGTCCCAGAGGGACAGAGATAGCCATTGAGGTGTGGGTACAGTTTGTCAAGTCCCAGAGAGACAGAGATAGCCATGGAGGTGTGAGTACAGTTTGTCACGTCCCAGAGGGACAGAGATAGCCATTGAGGTGTGGGTACAGCTTGTCACGTCCCAGAGGGACAGCGATAGCCATGGAGGTGTGGGAACAGTTTGTCACGTCCCAGAGGGACAGAGATAGCCATGGAGGTGTGAGTACAGTTTGTCACATCCCGGATGGACAGAGATAGCCATGGAGGTGTGGGTACAGTTTGTCACGTCCCAGAGGGACAGAGATAGCCATGGAGGTGTGAGTACAGTTTGTCACGTCCCAGAGGGACAGAGATAGCCATTGAGGTGTGGGTACAGTTTGTCACGTCCCAGAGGGACAGAGATAGCCATGGAGGTGTGAGTACAGTTTGTCACGTCCCAGAGGGACAGAGATAGCCATTGAGGTGTGGGTACAGTTTATCACGTCCCAGAGGGACAGAGATAGCCATGGAGGTGTGAGTACAGTTTGTCATGACCCAGAGGAACAGAGATAGCCATGGAGGTGTGAGTACAGTTTGTCACGTCCCAAAGGGACAGAGATAGCAGTGGAGGTGTGGGTACAGTTTGTCACGTCCCAGAGGGACAGAGATAGCCATGGAGGTGTGAGTACAGTTTGTCACGTCCCAGAGGGACAGTGATAGCCATGGAGGTGTGGGTACAGTTTGTCACTTCCCAGAGGGACAGAGATAGCCATGGAGGTGTGGGAATAGTTTGTCGCGTCCCAGAAGGACAGAGATAGCCATGGAGGTGTGGGCACAGTTTGTCATGTCCCAGAGGGACAGAGATGGCCATGGAGGTGTGAGTACAGTTTGTCACGCCCCAGAGGGACAGAGATAGCCATTGAGGTGTGGGTACAGTTTGTCACGTCCCAGAGGGACAGAGATAGCCATGGAGGTGTGAGTACAGTTTGTCACGTCCCAGAGGGACAGAGATAGCCATGGGGGTGTGAGTACAGTTTATCACGTCCCAGAGGGACAGAGATAGCCATGGAGGTGTGAGTACAGTTTGTCATGACCCAGAGGAACAGAGATAGCCATGGAGGTGTGAGTACAGTTTGTCACGTCCCAAAGGGACAGAGATAGCAGTGGAGGTGTGGGTACAGTTTGTCACGTCCCAGAGGGACAGAGATAGCCATGGAGGTGTGAGTACAGTTTGTCACGTCCCAGAGGGACAGTGATAGCCATGGAGGTGTGGGTACAGTTTGTCACTTCCCAGAGGGACAGAGATAGCCATGGAGGTGTGGGAATAGTTTGTCGCGTCCCAGAGGGACAAAGATAGCCATGGAGGTGTGGGTACAGTTTGTCACGTCCCAGAGGGACAGAGATAGCCATGGAGGTGTGAGTACAGTTTGTCACGTCCCAGAGGGACAGCGATAGCCACGGAGGTGTGAGTACAGTTTGTCACGTCCCAGAGGGACAGAGATAGCCATGAAGGTGTGGGTACAGTTTGTCACGTCCCAGAGGGACAGAGATAGACATGGAGGTGTGAGTACAGTTTGTCATGTCCCAGAAGGACAGAGATAGCCATGGAGGTGTGGGCACAGTTTGTCATGTCCCAGAGGGACAGAGATGGCCATGGAGGTGTGAGTACAGTTTGTCACGTCCCAGAGGGACAGAGATAGCCATGGGGGTGTGAGTACAGTTTATCACGTCCCAGAGGGACAGAGATAGCCATGGAGGTGTGAGTACAGTTTGTCACGTCCTAGAGGGACAGAGATAGCCATGGAGATGTGAGAACAGTTTGTCAAGTCCCAGAGGGACAGAGATAGCCATGGAGGTGTGGGTACAGTTTGTCACGTCCCAGAGGGACAGAGATAGCCATGGAGGTGTGAGTACAGTTTATCACGTCCCAGAGGGACAGAGATAGCCATGGAGGTGTGGGTACAGTTTGTCACGTCCCAGAGGGACAGAGATAGCCAAGGAGGTGTGGGTATAATTTGTTACGTCCCAGAGGGACAGAGATAGCCATGGAGGTGTGAGTACAGTTTGTCACGTCCCAGAGGGACAGAGATAGCCATGGAGGTGTGGGTACAGTTTGTCACGTCCCAGAGGGACAAAGATAGCCATGGAGGTATCGGTACAGTTTGTCACGTCCCAGAGGGACAGAGATAGCCATGGAGGTGTGGGTACAGTTTGTCACGTCCCAGAGGGACAGAGATAGCCATGAAGGTGTGAGTACAGTTTGTCACGTCCCAGAGGGACAGAGATAGCCATGGAGGTGTGGGTACAGTTTGTCACGTCCCAGAGGGACAAAGATAGCCATGGAGGTATCGGTACAGTTTGTCATGTCCCAGAGGGACAGAGATAGCCATGGAGGTGTGGGTACATTTTGTCACGTCCCAGAGGGACAGAGATAGCCATGGAGGTGTGGGTACAGTTTGTCACATCCCAGAGGAACAGAGATAGCCATGGAGGTGTGGGTACAGTTTGTCACGTCCCAGAGGGACAGAGATAGCCATGGAAGTGTGGGTACAGTCTGTCAAGTCCCAGAGGGACAGATATAGCCATGGAGGTGTGAGTACAGTTTGTCACGTCCCAGAGGGACAGCGATAGCCATGGAGGTGTGAGTACAGTTTGTCATGTCCCAGAGGGACAGAGATAGACATGGAGGTGTGATTACAGTTTGTCATGTCCCAGAAGGACAGAGATAGCCATGGAGGTGTGAGTACAGTTTGTCACGTCCCAGAGGGACAGAGATAGCCATGAGGGTGTGAGTACAGTTTGTCACGTCCCAGAGGGACAGAGATAGCCATGGAGGTGTGGGTACAATTTGTTACGTCCCAGAGGGACAGAGATAGCCATGGAGGTGTGAGTACAGTTTGTCACGTCCCAGAGGGACAGAGATAGCCATGGAGGTGTGAGTACAGTTTGTCACGTCCCAGAGGGACAGAGATAGCCATTGAGGTGTGGGTACAGTTTGTCAAGTCCCAGAGAGACAGAGATAGCCATGGAGGTGTGAGTACAGTTTGTCACGTCCCAGAGGGACAGAGATAGCCATTGAGGTGTGGGTACAGCTTGTCACGTCCCAGAGGGACAGCGATAGCCATGGAGGTGTGGGAACAGTTTGTCACGTCCCAGAGGGACAGAGATAGCCATGGAGGTGTGAGTACAGTTTGTCACATCCCGGATGGACAGAGATAGCCATGGAGGTGTGGGTACAGTTTGTCACGTCCCAGAGGGACAGAGATAGCCATGGAGGTGTGAGTACAGTTTGTCACGTCCCAGAGGGACAGAGATAGCCATTGAGGTGTGGGTACAGTTTGTCACGTCCCAGAGGGACAGAGATAGCCATGGAGGTGTGAGTACAGTTTGTCACGTCCCAGAGGGACAGAGATAGCCATTGAGGTGTGGGTACAGTTTATCACGTCCCAGAGGGACAGAGATAGCCATGGAGGTGTGAGTACAGTTTGTCATGACCCAGAGGAACAGAGATAGCCATGGAGGTGTGAGTACAGTTTGTCACGTCCCAAAGGGACAGAGATAGCAGTGGAGGTGTGGGTACAGTTTGTCACGTCCCAGAGGGACAGAGATAGCCATGGAGGTGTGAGTACAGTTTGTCACGTCCCAGAGGGACAGTGATAGCCATGGAGGTGTGGGTACAGTTTGTCACTTCCCAGAGGGACAGAGATAGCCATGGAGGTGTGGGAATAGTTTGTCGCGTCCCAGAAGGACAGAGATAGCCATGGAGGTGTGGGCACAGTTTGTCATGTCCCAGAGGGACAGAGATGGCCATGGAGGTGTGAGTACAGTTTGTCACGCCCCAGAGGGACAGAGATAGCCATTGAGGTGTGGGTACAGTTTGTCACGTCCCAGAGGGACAGAGATAGCCATGGAGGTGTGAGTACAGTTTGTCACGTCCCAGAGGGACAGAGATAGCCATGGGGGTGTGAGTACAGTTTATCACGTCCCAGAGGGACAGAGATAGCCATGGAGGTGTGAGTACAGTTTGTCATGACCCAGAGGAACAGAGATAGCCATGGAGGTGTGAGTACAGTTTGTCACGTCCCAAAGGGACAGAGATAGCAGTGGAGGTGTGGGTACAGTTTGTCACGTCCCAGAGGGACAGAGATAGCCATGGAGGTGTGAGTACAGTTTGTCACGTCCCAGAGGGACAGTGATAGCCATGGAGGTGTGGGTACAGTTTGTCACTTCCCAGAGGGACAGAGATAGCCATGGAGGTGTGGGAATAGTTTGTCGCGTCCCAGAGGGACAAAGATAGCCATGGAGGTGTGGGTACAGTTTGTCACGTCCCAGAGGGACAGAGATAGCCATGGAGGTGTGAGTACAGTTTGTCACGTCCCAGAGGGACAGCGATAGCCACGGAGGTGTGAGTACAGTTTGTCACGTCCCAGAGGGACAGAGATAGCCATGAAGGTGTGGGTACAGTTTGTCACGTCCCAGAGGGACAGAGATAGACATGGAGGTGTGAGTACAGTTTGTCATGTCCCAGAAGGACAGAGATAGCCATGGAGGTGTGGGCACAGTTTGTCATGTCCCAGAGGGACAGAGATGGCCATGGAGGTGTGAGTACAGTTTGTCACGTCCCAGAGGGACAGAGATAGCCATGGGGGTGTGAGTACAGTTTATCACGTCCCAGAGGGACAGAGATAGCCATGGAGGTGTGAGTACAGTTTGTCACATCCCAGAGGGACAGAGATAGCCATGGAGGTGTGAGTACAGTTTGTCACGTCCTAGAGGGACAGAGATAGCCATGGAGATGTGAGAACAGTTTGTCAAGTCCCAGAGGGACAGAGATAGCCATGGAGGTGTGGGTACAGTTTGTCACGTCCCAGAGGGACAGAGATAGCCATGGAGGTGTGAGTACAGTTTATCACGTCCCAGAGGGACAGAGATAGCCATGGAGGTGTGGGTACAGTTTGTCACGTCCCAGAGGGACAGAGATAGCCAAGGAGGTGTGGGTATAATTTGTTACGTCCCAGAGGGACAGAGATAGCCATGGAGGTGTGAGTACAGTTTGTCACGTCCCAGAGGGACAGAGATAGCCATGGAGGTGTGGGTACAGTTTGTCACGTCCCAGAGGGACAAAGATAGCCATGGAGGTATCGGTACAGTTTGTCACGTCCCAGAGGGACAGAGATAGCCATGGAGGTGTGGGTACAGTTTGTCACGTCCCAGAGGGACAGAGATAGCCATGAAGGTGTGAGTACAGTTTGTCACGTCCCAGAGGGACAGAGATAGCCATGGAGGTGTGGGTACAGTTTGTCACGTCCCAGAGGGACAAAGATAGCCATGGAGGTATCGGTACAGTTTGTCATGTCCCAGAGGGACAGAGATAGCCATGGAGGTGTGGGTACATTTTGTCACGTCCCAGAGGGACAGAGATAGCCATGGAGGTGTGGGTACAGTTTGTCACATCCCAGAGGAACAGAGATAGCCATGGAGGTGTGGGTACAGTTTGTCACGTCCCAGAGGGACAGAGATAGCCATGGAAGTGTGGGTACAGTCTGTCAAGTCCCAGAGGGACAGATATAGCCATGGAGGTGTGAGTACAGTTTGTCACGTCCCAGAGGGACAGCGATAGCCATGGAGGTGTGAGTACAGTTTGTCACGTCCCAGAGGGACAGAGATAGCCATGAAGGTGTGGTTACAGTTTGTCACGTCCCAGAGGGACAGAGATAGACATGGAGGTGTGATTACAGTTTGTCATGTCCCAGAGGGACAGAGATAGACATGGAGGTGTGATTACAGTTTGTCATGTCCCAGAAGGACAGAGATAGCCATGGAGGTGTGAGTACAGTTTGTCACGTCCCAGAGGGACAGAGATAGCCATGAGGGTGTGAGTACAGTTTGTCACGTCCCAGAGGGACAGAGATAGCCATGGAGGTGTGGGTACAATTTGTTACGTCCCAGAGGGACAGAGATAGCCATGGAGGTGTGAGTACAGTTTGTCACGTCCCAGAGGGACAGAGATAGCCATGGAGGTGTGGGTACAGTTTGTCACGTCCCAGAGGGACAGAGATAGCCATGGAGGTATCGGTACAGTTTGTCACGTCCCAGAGGGACAGAGATACCGTGAGTACAGTTTGTCACGTCCTAGAGGGACAGAGATAGCCATGGAGATGTGAGTACAGTTTGTCACATCCCAGAGGGACAGTGATAGCCATGGAGGTATGGGTACAGTTTGTCACATCCCAGAGGGACAGAGATAGCCATGGAGGTGTGGGTACAGTTTGTCACGTCCCAGAGGGACAAAGATAGCCATGGAGGTGTGAGTACAGTTTGTCATGTCCCAGAGGGACAGAGATAGCAGTGGAGGTGTGGGTACTGTTTTGTCACGTCCCAGAGGGACAGAGATAGCCATGGAGGTGTGAGTACAGTTTGTCACGTCCCAGAGGGACAGAGATAGCCATGGAGGTGTGGTTACAGTTTGTCACTTCCCAGAGGGACAGAGATAGCCATGGAGGTGTGGGAATAGTTTGTCGCGTCCCAGAGGGACAGAGATAGCCATGGAGGTGTGAGTACAGTTTGTCACATCCCAGAGGGACAGAGATAGCCATGGAGGTGTGAGTACAGTTTGTCACGTCCCAGAGGGACAGAGATAGCCATGAAGGTGTGGGTACAGTTTTTCACGTCCCAGAGGGACAGAGATAGACATTGAGGTGTGAGTACAGTTTGTCACGTCCCAGAGGGACAGAGATAGCCATGGAGGTGTGGGTACAGTTTGTCACGTCCCAGAGGGACAGAGATAGCCATGGGGGTGTGAGTACGGTTTATCACGTCCCAGAGGGACAGAGATAGCCATGGAGGTGTGAGTACAGTTTGTCACGTCCCAGAGGAACAGAGATTGCCATGAGGGTGTGGGTACAGTTTGTTACGTCCCAGAGGGACAGAGATAGACATGGAGGTGTGGGTACAGTTTGTCACGTCCCAGAGGGACAGAGATAGCCATGGAGGTGTGGGTACAGTTTGAAACGTCCCAGAGGGACAGAGATAGCCATGGAGGTGTGGGTACAGTTTGTCACGTCCCAGAGGGACAGAGATAGCCATGGAGGTGTGGTTACAGTTTGTCACGTCCCGGAGGGACAGAGACAGCCATGGAGGTGTGAGTACAGTTTGTCAAGTCCCAGAGGGACAGAGATAGCCATGGGGGTGTGAGTACAGTTTATCACGTCCCAGAGGGACAGAGATAGCCATGGAGGTGTGAGTACAGTTTGTCACGTCCCAGAGGAACAGATATAGCCATGAGGGTGTGGGTACAGTTTGTTACGTCCCAGAGGGACAGAGATAGACATGGAGGTGTGGGTACAGTTTGTCACGTCCCAGAGGGACAGAGATATCCATGGAGGTGTGGGTACAGTTTGAAACGTCCCAGAGGGACAGAGATAGCCATGGAGGTGTGGGTACAGTTTGTCACGTCCCAGAGGGACAGAGATAGCCATGGAGGTGTGGTTACAGTTTGTCACGTCCCAGAGGGACAGAGATAGCCATGGAGGTGTGGGTACAGTTTGTCACATCCCAGAGGGACAGAGATAGCCATGGAGGTGTGGGTACAGTTTGTCACGTCCCAGAGGGACAGAGATAGCCATGGAGGTGTGAGTACAGTTTGTCACGTCCCAGAGGGACAGAGATAGCCATTGAGGTGTGGGTACAGTTTGTCACGTCCCAGAGGGACAGAGATAGCCATGGAGGTGTGAGTACAGTTTGTCACGTCCCAGAGGGACAGAGATAGCCATTGAGGTGTGGGTACAGCTTGTCACGTCCCAGAGGGACAGCGATAGCCATGGAGGTGTGGGAACAGTTTGTCACGTCCCAGAGGGACAGAGATAGCCATGGAGGTGTGAGTACAGTTTGTCACATCCCGGAGGGACAGAGATAGCCATGGAGGTGTGGGTACAGTTTGTCACGTCCCAGAGGGACAGAGATAGCCATGGAGGTGTGAGTACAGTTTGTCACGTCCCAGAGGGACAGAGATAGCCATTGAGGTGTGGGTACAGTTTGTCACGTCCCAGAGGGACAGAGATAGCCATGGAGGTGTGAGTACAGTTTGTCACGTCCCAGAGGGACAGAGATAGCCATTGAGGTGTGGGTACAGTTTATCACGTCCCAGAGGGACAGAGATAGCCATGGAGGTGTGAGTACAGTTTGTCATGACCCAGAGGAACAGAGATAGCCATGGAGGTGTGAGTACAGTTTGTCACGTCCCAAAGGGACAGAGATAGCAGTGGAGGTGTGGGTACAGTTTGTCACGTCCCAGAGGGACAGAGATAGCCATGGAGGTGTGAGTACAGTTTGTCACGTCCCAGAGGGACAGTGATAGCCATGGAGGTGTGGGTACAGTTTGTCACTTCCCAGAGGGACAGAGATAGCCATGGAGGTGTGGGAATAGTTTGTTGCGTCCCAGAAGGACAGAGATAGCCATGGAGGTGTGGGCACAGTTTGTCATGTCCCAGAGGGACAGAGATGGCCATGGAGGTGTGAGTACAGTTTGTCACGCCCCAGAGGGACAGAGATAGCCATTGAGGTGTGGGTACAGTTTGTCACGTCCCAGAGGGACAGAGATAGCCATGGAGGTGTGAGTACAGTTTGTCACGTCCCAGAGGGACAGAGATAGCCATGGGGGTGTGAGTACAGTTTATCACGTCCCAGAGGGACAGAGATAGCCATGGAGGTGTGAGTACAGTTTGTCATGACCCAGAGGAACAGAGATAGCCATGGAGGTGTGAGTACAGTTTGTCACGTCCCAAAGGGACAGAGATAGCAGTGGAGGTGTGGGTACAGTTTGTCACGTCCCAGAGGGACAGAGATAGCCATGGAGGTGTGAGTACAGTTTGTCACGTCCCAAAGGGACAGTGATAGCCATGGAGGTGTGGGTACAGTTTGTCACTTCCCAGAGGGACAGAGATAGCCATGGAGGTGTGGGAATAGTTTGTCGCGTCCCAGAGGGACAAAGATAGCCATGGAGGTGTGGGTACAGTTTGTCACGTCCCAGAGGGACAGAGATAGCCATGGAGGTGTGAGTACAGTTTGTCACGTCCCAGAGGGACAGCGATAGCCACGGAGGTGTGAGTACAGTTTGTCACGTCCCAGAGGGACAGAGATAGCCATGAAGGTGTGGGTACAGTTTGTCACGTCCCAGAGAGACAGAGATAGACATGGAGGTGTGAGTACAGTTTGTCATGTCCCAGAAGGACAGAGATAGCCATGGAGGTGTGGGCACAGTTTGTCATGTCCCAGAGGGACAGAGATGGCCATGGAGGTGTGAGTACAGTTTGTCACGTCCCAGAGGGACAGAGATAGCCATGGGGGTGTGAGTACAGTTTATCACGTCCCAGAGGGACAGAGATAGCCATGGAGGTGTGAGTACAGTTTGTCACGTCCCAGAGGAAAAGAGATAGCCATGAGGGTGTGGGTACAGTTTGTCACGACCCAGAGGGACAGAGATAGCCATGGAGGTGTGAGTACAGTTTGTCACATCCCAGAGGGACAGAGATAGCCATGGAGGTGTGAGTACAGTTTGTCACGTCCTAGAGGGACAGAGATAGCCATGGAGATGTGAGAACAGTTTGTCAAGTCCCAGAGGGACAGAGATAGCCATGGAGGTGTGGGTACAGTTTGTCACGTCCCAGAGGGACAGAGATAGCCATGGAGGTGTGAGTACAGTTTATCACGTCCCAGAGGGACAGAGATAGCCATGGAGGTGTGAGTACAGTTTGTCACGTCCCAGAGGGACAGAGATAGCCATGAGGGTGTGAGTACAGTTTGTCACGTCCCAGAGGGACAGAGATAGCCATGGAGGTGTGGGTATAATTTGTTACGTCCCAGAGGGACAGAGATAGCCATGGAGGTGTGAGTACAGTTTGTCACGTCCCAGAGGGACAGAGATAGCCATGGAGGTGTGGGTACAGTTTGTCACGTCCCAGAGGGACAAAGATAGCCATGGAGGTATCGGTACAGTTTGTCACGTCCCAGAGGGACAGAGATAGCCATGGAGGTGTAAGTACAGTTTGTCATGTCCCAGAGGGACAGAGATAGCCATGGAGGTGTGGGTACATTTTGTCACGTCCCAGAGGGACAGAGATAGCCATGGAGGTGTGGGTACAGTTTGTCACGTCCCAGAGGAACAGAGATAGCCATGGAGGTGTGGGTACAGTTTGTCACGTCCCAGAGGGACAGAGATAGCCATGGAAGTGTGGGTACAGTCTGTCAAGTCCCAGAGGGACAGATATAGCCATGGAGGTGTGAGTACAGTTTGTCACGTCCCAGAGGGACAGCGATAGCCATGGAGGTGTGAGTACAGTTTGTCACGTCCCAGAGGGACGAGATAGCCATGAAGGTGTGGTTACAGTTTGTCACGTCCCAGAGGGACAGAGATAGACATGGAGGTGTGATTACAGTTTGTCATGTCCCAGAAGGACAGAGATAGCCATGGAGGTGTGAGTACAGTTTGTCACGTCCCAGAGGGACAGAGATAGCCATGAGGGTGTGAGTACAGTTTGTCACGTCCCAGAGGGACAGAGATAGCCATGGAGGTGTGGGTACAATTTGTTACGTCCCAGAGGGACAGAGATAGCCATGGAGGTGTGAGTACAGTTTGTCACGTCCCAGAGGGACAGAGATAGCCATGGAGGTGTGGGTACAGTTTGTCACGTCCCAGAGGGACAGAGATAGCCATGGAGGTATCGGTACAGTTTGTCACGTCCCAGAGGGACAGAGATAGCCATGGAGGTGTAAGTACAGTTTGTCATGTCCCAGAGGGACAGAGATAGCCATGGAGGTGTGGGTACATTTTGTCACGTCCCAGAGGGACAGAGATAGCCATGGAGGTGTGGTTACAGTTTGTCACATCCCAGAGGGACAGAGATAGCCATGGAGGTATGGGTACAGTTTGTCACATCCCAGAGGGACAGAGATAGCCATGGAGGTGTGGGTACAGTTTGTCACGTCCCAGAGGGACAGAGATAGCCATGGAGGTGTGAGCACAGTTTGTCATGTCCCAAAGGGACAGAGATAGCAGTGGAGGTTTGGGTACAGTTTGTCACGTCCCAGAGGGACAGAGACAGCCATGGAGGTGTGAGTACAGTTTGTCACGTCCCAGAGGGACAGAGATAGCCATGGAGGTGTGGTTACAGTTTGTCACTTCCCAGAGGGACAGAGATAGCCATGGAGGTGTGGGAATAGTTTGTTGCGTCCCAGAGGGACAGAGATAGCCATGGAGGTGTGGGTACAGTTTGTCACATCCCAGAGGGACAGAGATAGCCATGGAGGTATGGGTACAGTTTGTCACATCCCAGAGGGACAGAGATAGCCATGGAGGTGTGGGTACAGTTTGTCACGTCCCAGAGGGACAAAGATAGCCATGGAGGTATCGGTACAGTTTGTCACGTCCCAGAGGGACAGAGATAGCCATGGAGGTGTAAGTACAGTTTGTCATGTCCCAGAGGGACAGAGATAGCCATGGAGGTGTGGGTACATTTTGTCACGTCCCAGAGGGACAGAGATAGCCATGGAGGTGTGGGTACAGTTTGTCAAGTCCCAGAGGAACAGAGATAGCCATGGAGGTGTGGGTACAGTTTGTCACGTCCCAGAGGGACAGAGATAGCCATGGAAGTGTGGGTACAGTCTGTCAAGTCCCAGAGGGACAGATATAGCCATGGAGGTGTGAGTACAGTTTGTCACGTCCCAGAGGGACAGCGATAGCCATGGAGGTGTGAGTACAGTTTGTCACGTCCCAGAGGGACAGAGATAGCCATGAAGGTGTGGTTACAGTTTGTCACGTCCCAGAGGGACAGAGATAGACATGGAGGTGTGATTACAGTTTGTCATGTCCCAGAAGGACAGAGATAGCCATGGAGGTGTGAGTACAGGTTGTCACGTCCCAAAGGGACAGAGATAGCAGTGGAGGTGTGGGTACAGTTTGTCACGTCCCAGAGGGACAGAGATAGCCATGAAGGTGTGGGTACAGTTTGTCACGTCCCAGAGGGACAGAGATAGACATGGAGTTGTGAGTACAGTTTGTCATGTCCCAGAAGGACAGAGATAGCCATGGAGGTGTGGGCACAGTTTGTCATGTCCCAGAGGGACAGAGATGGCCATGGAGGTGTGAGTACAGTTTGTCACGTCCCAGAGGGACAGAGATAGCCATTGAGGTGTGGGTACAGTTTGTCATGTCCCAGAGGGACAGAGATAGCCATGGAGGTGTGAGTACAGTTTGTCACGTCCCAGAGGGACAGAGATAGCCATGGGGGTGTGAGTACAGTTTATCACGTCCCAGAGGGACAGAGATAGCCATGGAGGTGTGAGTACAGTTTGTCATGACCCAGAGGAACAGAGATAGTCATGGAGGTGTGAGTACAGTTTGTCACGTCCCAAAGGGACAGAGATAGCAGTGGAGGTGTGGGTACAATTTGTCACGTCCCAGAGGGACAGAGATAGCCATGGAGGTGTGAGTTCAGTTTGTCACGTCCCAGAGGGACAGAGACAGCCATGGGGGTGTGAGTACAGTTTGTCACGTCCCAGAGGGACAGCGATAGCCATGGAGGTGTGAGTACAGTTTGTCACGTCCCAGAGGGACAGAGATAGCCATGAAGGTGTGGTTACAGTTTGTCACGTCCCAGAGGGACAGAGATAGACATGGAGGTGTGATTACAGTTTGTCATGTCCCAGAAGGACAGAGATAGCCATGGAGGTGTGAGTACAGTTTGTCACGTCCCAGAGGGACAGAGATAGCCATGAGGGTGTGAGTACAGTTTGTCACGTCCCAGAGGGACAGAGATAGCCATGGAGGTGTGGGTACAATTTGTTACGTCCCAGAGGGACAGAGATAGCCATGGAGGTGTGAGTACAGTTTGTCACGTCCCAGAGGGACAGAGATAGCCATGGAGGTGTGGGTACAGTTTGTCACGTCCCAGAGGGACAGAGATAGCCATGGAGGTATCGGTACAGTTTGTCACGTCCCAGAGGGACAGAGATAGCCATGGAGGTGTAAGTACAGTTTGTCATGTCCCAGAGGGACAGAGATAGCCATGGAGGTGTGGGTACATTTTGTCACGTCCCAGAGGGACAGAGATAGCCATGGAGGTGTGGTTACAGTTTGTCACATCCCAGAGGGACAGAGATAGCCATGGAGGTATGGGTACAGTTTGTCACATCCCAGAGGGACAGAGATAGCCATGGAGGTGTGGGTACAGTTTGTCACGTCCCAGAGGGACAGAGATAGCCATGGAGGTGTGAGCACAGTTTGTCATGTCCCAAAGGGACAGAGATAGCAGTGGAGGTTTGGGTACAGTTTGTCACGTCCCAGAGGGACAGAGACAGCCATGGAGGTGTGAGTACAGTTTGTCACGTCCCAGAGGGACAGAGATAGCCATGGAGGTGTGGTTACAGTTTGTCACTTCCCAGAGGGACAGAGATAGCCATGGAGGTGTGGGAATAGTTTGTTGCGTCCCAGAGGGACAGAGATAGCCATGGAGGTGTGGGTACAGTTTGTCACATCCCAGAGGGACAGAGATAGCCATGGAGGTATGGGTACAGTTTGTCACATCCCAGAGGGACAGAGATAGCCATGGAGGTGTGGGTACAGTTTGTCACGTCCCAGAGGGACAAAGATAGCCATGGAGGTATCGGTACAGTTTGTCACGTCCCAGAGGGACAGAGATAGCCATGGAGGTGTAAGTACAGTTTGTCATGTCCCAGAGGGACAGAGATAGCCATGGAGGTGTGGGTACATTTTGTCATGTCCCAGAGGGACAGAGATAGCCATGGAGGTGTGGGTACAGTTTGTCAAGTCCCAGAGGAACAGAGATAGCCATGGAGGTGTGGGTACAGTTTGTCACGTCCCAGAGGGACAGAGATAGCCATGGAAGTGTGGGTACAGTCTGTCAAGTCCCAGAGGGACAGATATAGCCATGGAGGTGTGAGTACAGTTTGTCACGTCCCAGAGGGACAGCGATAGCCATGGAGGTGTGAGTACAGTTTGTCACGTCCCAGAGGGACAGAGATAGCCATGAAGGTGTGGTTACAGTTTGTCACGTCCCAGAGGGACAGAGATAGACATGGAGGTGTGATTACAGTTTGTCATGTCCCAGAAGGACAGAGATAGCCATGGAGGTGTGAGTACAGTTTGTCACGTCCCAAAGGGACAGAGATAGCAGTGGAGGTGTGGGTACAGTTTGTCACGTCCCAGAGGGACAGAGATAGCCATGAAGGTGTGGGTACAGTTTGTCACGTCCCAGAGGGACAGAGATAGACATGGAGTTGTGAGTACAGTTTGTCATGTCCCAGAAGGACAGAGATAGCCATGGAGGTGTGGGCACAGTTTGTCATGTCCCAGAGGGACAGAGATGGCCATGGAGGTGTGAGTACAGTTTGTCACGTCCCAGAGGGACAGAGATAGCCATTGAGGTGTGGGTACAGTTTGTCATGTCCCAGAGGGACAGAGATAGCCATGGAGGTGTGAGTACAGTTTGTCACGTCCCAGAGGGACAGAGATAGCCATGGGGGTGTGAGTACAGTTTATCACGTCCCAGAGGGACAGAGATAGCCATGGAGGTGTGAGTACAGTTTGTCATGACCCAGAGGAACAGAGATAGTCATGGAGGTGTGAGTACAGTTTGTCACGTCCCAAAGGGACAGAGATAGCAGTGGAGGTGTGGGTACAATTTGTCACGTCCCAGAGGGACAGAGATAGCCATGGAGGTGTGAGTTCAGTTTGTCACGTCCCAGAGGGACAGAGACAGCCATGGAGGTGTGAGTACAGTTTGTCACGTCCCAGAGGGACAGAGATAGCCATGGAGGTGTGGTTACAGTTTGTCACTTCCCAGAGGGACAGAGATAGCCATGGAGGTGTGGGAATAGTTTGTTGCGTCCCAGAGGGACAGAGATAGCCATGGAGGTGTGGTTACAGTTTGTCACATCCCAGAGGGACAGAGATAGCTATGGAGGTATGGGTACAGTTTGTCACATCCCAGAGGGACAGAGATAGCCATGGAGGTGTGGGTACAGTTTGTCACGTCCCAGAGGGACAGAGATAGCCATGGAGGTGTGAGCACAGTTTGTCACGTCCCAAAGGGACAGAGATAGCAGTGGAGGTTTGGGTACAGTTTGTCACGTCCCAGAGGGACAGAGATAGCCATGGAGGTGTGAGTACAGTTTGTCACGTCCCAGAGGGACAGAGATAGCCATGGAGGTGTGGTTACAGTTTGTCACTTCCCAGAGGGACAGAGATAGCCATGGAGGTGTGGGAATAGTTTGTCGCGTCCCAGAGGGACAGAGATAGCCATGGAGGTGTGGGAATAGTTTGTCGCGTCCCAGAGGGACAGAGATAGCCATGGAGGTGTGGGTACAGTTTGTCACGTCCAAGAGGGACAGAGATAGCCATGGAGGTGTGAGTACAGTTTGTCACATCCCAGAGGGACAGAGATAGCCACGGAGGTGTGGGTACAGTTTGTCACGTCCCAGAGGGACAGAGATAGCCATGAAGTTGTGGGTACAGTTTGTCACGTCCCAGAAGGACAGAGATAGACATGGAGGTGTGAGTACAGTTTGTCACGTCCCAGAGGGACAGAGATAGCCATGGAGGTGTGGGAACAGTTTGTCATGTCCCAGAGGGACAGAGATGGCCATGGAGGTGTGAGTACAGTTTGTCACGTCCCAGAGGGACAGAGATAGCCATGGGGGTGTGAGTACAGTTTATCACGTCCCAGAGGGACAGAGATAGCCATGGAGGTGTGAGTACAGTTTGTCACGACCCAGAGGAACAGAGATAGCCATGAGGGTGTGGGTACAGTTTGTCACGTCCCAGAGGGACAGAGATAGCCATGGAGGTGTGGGTACAGTTTGTCACGTCCCAGAGGGACAGAGATAGCCATGGAGGTGTGAGTACAGTTTGTCACGTCCCAGAGGGACAGAGATAGCCATTGAGGTGTGGGTACAGTTTGTCACGTCCCAGAGGGACAGAGATAGCCATGGAGGTGTGAGTACAATTTGTCACGTCCCAGAGGGACAGAGATAGCCATTGAGGTGTGGGTACAGCTTGTCACGTCCCAGAGGGACAGCGATAGCCATGGAGGTGTGGGAACAGTTTGTCAAGTCCCAGAGGGACAGAGATAGCCATGGAGGTGTGAGTACAGTTTGTCACATCCCAGAGGGACAGAGATAGCCATGGAGGTGTGGGTACAGTTTGTCACGTCCCAGAGGGACAGAGATAGCCATGGAGGTGTGAGTACAGTTTGTCACGTCCCAGAGGGACAGAGATAGCCATTGAGGTGTGGGTACAGTTTGTCACGTCCCAGAGGGACAGAGATAGCCATGGAGGTGTGAGTACAGTTTGTCACTTCCCAGAGGGACAGAGATAGCCATTGAGGTGTGGGTACAGTTTATCACGTCCCAGAGGGACAGAGATAGCCATGGAGGTGTGAGTACAGTTTGTCATGACCCAGAGGAACAGAGATAGCCATGGAGGTGTGAGTACAGTTTGTCACGTCCCGAAGGGACAGAGATAGCAGTGGAGGTGTGGGTACAGTTTGTCACGTCCCAGAGGGACAGAGATAGCCATGGAGGTGTGAGTACAGTTTGTCACGTCCCAGAGGGACAGTGATAGCCATGGAGGTGTGGGTACAGTTTGTCACTTCCCAGAGGGACAGAGATAGCCATGGAGGTGTGGGAATAGTTTGTCGCGTCCCAGAGGGACAAAGATAGCCATGGAGGTGTGGGTACAGTTTGTCACGTCCCAGAGGGACAGAGATAGCCATGAAGGTGTGGGAACAGTTTGTCAAGTCCCAAAGGGACAGAGATAGCAGTGGAGGTGTGGGTACAATTTGTCACGTCCCAGAGGGACAGAGATAGCCATGGAGGTGTGAGTTCAGTTTGTCACGTCCCAGAGGGACAGAGACAGCCATGGAGGTGTGAGTACAGTTTGTCACGTCCCAGAGGGACAGAGATAGCCATGGAGGTGTGGTTACAGTTTGTCACTTCCCAGAGGGACAGAGATAGCCATGGAGGTGTGGGAATAGTTTGTTGCGTCCCAGAGGGACAGAGATAGCCATGGAGGTGTGGTTACAGTTTGTCACATCCCAGAGGGACAGAGATAGCTATGGAGGTATGGGTACAGTTTGTCACATCCCAGAGGGACAGAGATAGCCATGGAGGTGTGGGTACAGTTTGTCACGTCCCAGAGGGACAGAGATAGCCATGGAGGTGTGAGCACAGTTTGTCACGTCCCAAAGGGACAGAGATAGCAGTGGAGGTTTGGGTACAGTTTGTCACGTCCCAGAGGGACAGAGATAGCCATGGAGGTGTGAGTACAGTTTGTCACGTCCCAGAGGGACAGAGATAGCCATGGAGGTGTGGTTACAGTTTGTCACTTCCCAGAGGGACAGAGATAGCCATGGAGGTGTGGGAATAGTTTGTCGCGTCCCAGAGGGACAGAGATAGCCATGGAGGTGTGGGAATAGTTTGTCGCGTCCCAGAGGGACAGAGATAGCCATGGAGGTGTGGGTACAGTTTGTCACGTCCAAGAGGGACAGAGATAGCCATGGAGGTGTGAGTACAGTTTGTCACATCCCAGAGGGACAGAGATAGCCACGGAGGTGTGGGTACAGTTTGTCACGTCCCAGAGGGACAGAGATAGCCATGAAGTTGTGGGTACAGTTTGTCACGTCCCAGAAGGACAGAGATAGACATGGAGGTGTGAGTACAGTTTGTCACGTCCCAGAGGGACAGAGATAGCCATGGAGGTGTGGGAACAGTTTGTCATGTCCCAGAGGGACAGAGATGGCCATGGAGGTGTGAGTACAGTTTGTCACGTCCCAGAGGGACAGAGATAGCCATGGGGGTGTGAGTACAGTTTATCACGTCCCAGAGGGACAGAGATAGCCATGGAGGTGTGAGTACAGTTTGTCACGACCCAGAGGAACAGAGATAGCCATGAGGGTGTGGGTACAGTTTGTCACGTCCCAGAGGGACAGAGATAGCCATGGAGGTGTGGGTACAGTTTGTCACGTCCCAGAGGGACAGAGATAGCCATGGAGGTGTGAGTACAGTTTGTCACGTCCCAGAGGGACAGAGATAGCCATTGAGGTGTGGGTACAGTTTGTCACGTCCCAGAGGGACAGAGATAGCCATGGAGGTGTGAGTACAATTTGTCACGTCCCAGAGGGACAGAGATAGCCATTGAGGTGTGGGTACAGCTTGTCACGTCCCAGAGGGACAGCGATAGCCATGGAGGTGTGGGAACAGTTTGTCAAGTCCCAGAGGGACAGAGATAGCCATGGAGGTGTGAGTACAGTTTGTCACATCCCAGAGGGACAGAGATAGCCATGGAGGTGTGGGTACAGTTTGTCACGTCCCAGAGGGACAGAGATAGCCATGGAGGTGTGAGTACAGTTTGTCACGTCCCAGAGGGACAGAGATAGCCATTGAGGTGTGGGTACAGTTTGTCACGTCCCAGAGGGACAGAGATAGCCATGGAGGTGTGAGTACAGTTTGTCACTTCCCAGAGGGACAGAGATAGCCATTGAGGTGTGGGTACAGTTTATCACGTCCCAGAGGGACAGAGATAGCCATGGAGGTGTGAGTACAGTTTGTCATGACCCAGAGGAACAGAGATAGCCATGGAGGTGTGAGTACAGTTTGTCACGTCCCGAAGGGACAGAGATAGCAGTGGAGGTGTGGGTACAGTTTGTCACGTCCCAGAGGGACAGAGATAGCCATGGAGGTGTGAGTACAGTTTGTCACGTCCCAGAGGGACAGTGATAGCCATGGAGGTGTGGGTACAGTTTGTCACTTCCCAGAGGGACAGAGATAGCCATGGAGGTGTGGGAATAGTTTGTCGCGTCCCAGAGGGACAAAGATAGCCATGGAGGTGTGGGTACAGTTTGTCACGTCCCAGAGGGACAGAGATAGCCATGAAGGTGTGGGTACAGTTTATCACGTCCCAGAGGGACAGAGATAGCCATGGAGGTGTGAGTACAGTTTGTCATGACCCAGAGGAACAGAGATAGCCATGGAGGTGTGAGTACAGTTTGTCACGTCCCAAAGGGACAGAGATAGCAGTGGAGGTGTGGGTACAGTTTGTCACGTCCCAGAGGGACAGAGATAGCCATGGAGGTGTGAGTACAGTTTGTCACGTCCCAGAGGGACAGTGATAGCCATGGAGGTGTGGGTACAGTTTGTCACTTCCCAGAGGGACAGAGATAGCCATGGAGGTGTGGGAATAGTTTGTCGCGTCCCAGAGGGACAAAGATAGCCATGGAGGTGTGGGTACAGTTTGTCACGTCCCAGAGGGACAGAGATAGCCATGAAGGTGTGGGTACAGTTTGTCATGTCCCAGAGGGACAGAGATAGACATGGAGTTGTGAGTACAGTTTGTCATGTCCCAGAAGGACAGAGATAGCCATGGAGGTGTGGGCACAGTTTGTCATGTCCCAGAGGGACAGAGATGGCCATGGAGGTGTGAGTACAGTTTGTCACGTCCCAGAGGGACAGAGATAGCCATTGAGGTGTGGGTACAGTTTATCACGTCCCAGAGGGACAGAGATAGCCATGGAGGTGTGAGTACAGTTTGTCATGACCCAGAGGAACAGAGATAGTCATGGAGGTGTGAGTACAGTTTGTCACGTCCCAAAGGGACAGAGATAGCAGTGGAGGTGTGGGTACAATTTGTCACGTCCCAGAGGGACAGAGATAGCCATGGAGGTGTGAGTACAGTTTATCACGTCCCAGAGGGACAGAGATAGCCATGGAGGTGTGAGTACAGTTTGTCACGTCCCAGAGGGACAGAGATAGCCATGAGGGTGTGAGTACAGTTTGTCACGTCCCAGAGGGACAGAGATAGCCATGGAGGTGTGGGTACAATTTGTTACGTCCCAGAGGGACAGAGATAGCCATGGAGGTGTGAGTACAGTTTGTCACGTCCCAGAGGGACAGAGATAGCCATGGAGGTGTGGGTACAGTTTGTCACGTCCCAGAGGGACAAAGATAGCCATGGAGGTATCGGTACAGTTTGTCACGTCCCAGAGGGACAGAGATAGCCATGGAGGTGTAAGTACAGTTTGTCATGTCCCAGAGGGACAGAGATAGCCATGGAGGTGTGGGTACAGTTTGTCACGTCCCAGAGGAACAGAGATAGCCATGGAGGTGTGGGTACAGTTTGTCACGTCCCAGAGGGACAGAGATAGCCATGGAAGTGTGGGTACAGTCTGTCAAGTCCCAGAGGGACAGATATAGCCATGGAGGTGTGAGTACAGTTTGTCACGTCCCAGAGGGACAGCGATAGCCATGGAGGTGTGAGTACAGTTTGTCACGTCCCAGAGGGACAGAGATAGCCATGAAGGTGTGGTTACAGTTTGTCACGTCCCAGAGGGACAGAGATAGACATGGAGGTGTGATTACAGTTTGTCATGTCCCAGAAGGACAGAGATAGCCATGGAGGTGTGAGTACAGTTTGTCACGTCCCAGAGGGACAGAGATAGCCATGAGGGTGTGAGAACAGTTAGTCACGTCCCAGAGGGACAGAGATAGCCATGGAGGTGTGGGTACAATTTGTTACGTCCCAGAGGGACAGAGATAGCCATGGATGTGTGAGTACAGTTTGTCACGTCCCAGAGGGACAGAGATAGCCATGGAGGTGTGGGTACAGTTTGTCACGTCCCAGAGGGACAAAGATAGCCATGGAGGTATCGGTACAGTTTGTCACGTCCCAGAGGGACAGAGATAGCCATGGAGGTGTAAGTACAGTTTGTCATGTCCCAGAGGGACAGAGATAGCCATGGAGGTGTGGGTACATTTTGTCATGTCCCAGAGGGACAGAGATAGCCATGGAGGTGTGGTTACAGTTTGTCACATCCCAGAGGGACAGAGATAGCCATGGAGGTATGGGTACAGTTTGTCACATCCCAGAGGGACAGAGATAGCCATGGAGGTGTGGGTACAGTTTGTCACGTCCCAGAGGGACAGAGATAGCCATGGAGGTGGGAGCACAGTTTGTCATGTCCCAAAGGGACAGAGATAGCAGTGGAGGTTTGGGTACAGTTTTTCACGTCCCAGAGGGACAGAGATAGCCATGGAGGTGTGAGTACAGTTTGTCACGTCCCAGAGGGACAGAGATAGCCATGGAGGTGTGGTTACAGTTTGTCACTTCCCAGAGGGACAGAGATAGCCATGGAGGTGTGGGAATAGTTTGTTGCGTCCCAGAGGGACAGAGATAGCCATGGAGGTGTGGTTACAGTTTGTCACATCCCAGAGGGACAGAGATAGCCATGGAGGTATGGGTACAGTTTGTCACATCCCAGAGGGACAGAGATAGCCATGGAGGTGTGGGTACAGTTTGTCACGTCCCAGAGGGACAGAGATAGCCATGGAGGTGTGAGCACAGTTTGTCACGTCCCAAAGGGACAGAGATAGCAGTGGAGGTTTGGGTACAGTTTGTCACGTCCCAGAGGGACAGAGATAGCCATGGAGGTGTGAGTACAGTTTGTCACGTCCCAGAGGGACAGAGATAGCCATGGAGGTGTGGTTACAGTTTGTCACTTCCCAGAGGGACAGAGATAGCCATGGAGGTGTGGGAATAGTTTGTCGCGTCCCAGAGGGACAGAGATAGCCATGGAGGTGTGGGTACAGTTTGTCACGTCCAAGAGGGACAGAGATAGCCACGGAGGTGTGGGTACAGTTTGTCACGTCCCAGAGGGACAGAGATAGCCATGAAGTTGTGGGTACAGTTTGTCACGTCCCAGAAGGACAGAGATAGACATGGAGGTGTGAGTACAGTTTGTCACGTCCCAGAGGGACAGAGATAGCCATGGAGGTGTGGGAACAGTTTGTCATGTCCCAGAGGGACAAAGATGGCCATGGAGGTGTGAGTACAGTTTGTCACGTCCCAGAGGGACAGAGATAGCCATGGGGGTGTGAGTACAGTTTATCACGTCCCAGAGGGACAGAGATAGCCATGGAGGTGTGAGCACAGTTTGTCACGTCCCAAAGGGACAGAGATAGCAGTGGAGGTTTGGGTACAGTTTGTCACGTCCCAGAGGGACAGAGATAGCCATGGAGGTGTGAGTACAGTTTGTCACGTCCCAGAGGGACAGAGATAGCCATGGAGGTGTGGTTACAGTTTGTCACTTCCCAGAGGGACAGAGATAGCCATGGAGGTGTGGGAATAGTTTGTCGCGTCCCAGAGGGACAGAGATAGCCATGGAGGTGTGGGTACAGTTTGTCACGTCCAAGAGGGACAGAGATAGCCACGGAGGTGTGGGTACAGTTTGTCACGTCCCAGAGGGACAGAGATAGCCATGAAGTTGTGGGTACAGTTTGTCACGTCCCAGAAGGACAGAGATAGACATGGAGGTGTGAGTACAGTTTGTCACGTCCCAGAGGGACAGAGATAGCCATGGAGGTGTGGGAACAGTTTGTCATGTCCCAGAGGGACAAAGATGGCCATGGAGGTGTGAGTACAGTTTGTCACGTCCCAGAGGGACAGAGATAGCCATGGGGGTGTGAGTACAGTTTATCACGTCCCAGAGGGACAGAGATAGCCATGGAGGTGTGAGTACAGTTTGTCACGACCCAGAGGAACAGAGATAGCCATGAGGGTGTGGGTACAGTTTGTCACGTCCCAGAGGGACAGAGATAGCCATGGAGGTGTGAGTACAGTTTATCACGTCCCAGAGGGACAGAGATAGCCAAGGAGGTGTGAGTACAGTTTGTCACGCCCTAGAGGGACAGAGATATCCATGGAGATGTGAGAACAGTTTGTCAAGTCCTAGAGGGACAGAGATAGCCATGGAGGTGTGGGTACAGTTTGTCACGTCCCGGAGGGACAGAGATAGCCATGGAGGTGTGAGTACAGTTTGTCACGTCCAAGAGGGACAGCGATAGCCATGGAGGTGTGAGTACAGTTTGTCAAGTCCCAGAGGGACAGAGATAGCCATGGGGGTGTGAGTACAGTTTGTCACGTCCCAGAGGAACAGAGATAGCCATGAGGGTGTGGGTACAGTTTGTTACTTCCCAGAGGGACAGAGATAGCCATGGAGGTGTGAGTACAGTTTATCACGTCCCAGAGGGACAGAGATAGCCAAGGAGGTGTGAGTACAGTTTGTCACGCCCTAGAGGGACAGAGATATCCATGGAGATGTGAGAACAGTTTGTCAAGTCCTAGAGGGACAGAGATGGCCATGGAGGTGTGGGTACAGTTTGTCACGTCCCGGAGGGACAGAGATAGCCATGGAGGTGTGAGTACAGTTTGTCACGTCCAAGAGGGACAGCGATAGCCATGGAGGTGTGAGTACAGTTTGTCAAGTCCCAGAGGGACAGAGATAGCCATGGGGGTGTGAGTACAGTTTATCACGTCCCAGAGGGACAGAGATAGCCATGGAGGTGTGAGTACAGTTTGTCACGTCCCAGAGGAACAGAGATAGCCATGAGGGTGTGGGTACAGTTTGTTACTTCCCAGAGGGACAGAGATAGACATGGAGGTGTGGGTACAGTTTGTCACGTCCCAGAGGGACAGAGATAGCCATGGAGGTGTGAGTACAGTTTGTCACGTCCCAGAGGGACAGAGATAGCCATGGAGGTGTGGGTACAGTTTGAAACGTCCCAGAGGGACAGAGATAGCCATGGAGGTGTGGGTACAGTTTGTCACGTCCCAGAGGGACAGAGATAGCCTTGGAGGTGTGGTTACAGTTTGTCACGTCCCAGAGGGACAGAGATAGCCATGGAGGTGTGAGTACAGTTTGTCACGTCCCAGAGGGACAGAGATAGCCATGGAGGTGTGGGTACAGTTTGAAACGTCCCAGAGGGACAGAGATAGCCATGGAGGTGTGGGTACAGTTTGTCACGTCCCAGAGGGACAGAGATAGCCATGGAGGTGTGGTTACAGTTTGTCACGTCCCAGAGGGACAGAGATAGCCATGGAGGTGTGGGTACAGTTTGTCACATCCCAGAGGGACAGAGATAGCCATGGAGGTGTGGGTACAGTTTGTCACGTCCCAGAGGGACAGAGATAGCCATGGAGGTGTGAGTACAGTTTGTCACGTCCCAGAGGGACAGAGATAGCCATTGAGGTTTGGGTACATTTTGTCACGTCCCAGAGGGACAGAGATAGCCATTGAGGTTTGGGTACAGTTTGTCACGTCCCAGAGGGACAGAGATAGCCATGGAGATGTGAGAACAATTTGTCACGTCCCAGAGGGACAGAGATAGCCATGGAGGTGTGAGTACAGTTTGTCACATCCCAGAGGGACAGAGATAGCCATTGAGGTGTGAGTACAGTTTGTCAAGTCCCAGAGGGACAGCGATTGCCATGGAGGTGTGAGTACAGTTTGTCATGTCCCAGAGGGACAGAGATAGCCATGGAGGTGTGGGTACAGTTTGAAACGTCCCAGAGGGACAGAGATAGCCATGTAGGTTTGGGTACAGTTTGTCACGTCCCAGAGGGACAGAGATAGCCATGGAGGTATGGTTACAGTTTGTCACGTCCCAGAGGGACAGAGATAGCCATGGGGGTGTGGGTACAGTTTGTCACATCCCAGAGGGACAGAGATAGCCATGGAGGTGTGGGTTCAGTTTGTCACGTCCCAGAGGGACAGAGGTAGCCATGGAGGTGTGAGTACAGTTTGTCACGTCCCAGAGGGACAGAGATACCCATGGGGGTGTGGGAATAGTTTGTCGCTTTCCAGAGGGACAGAGATAGCCATGGAGGTGTGGGTACAGTTTGTCACGTCCCAGAGGGACAGAGATAGCCATGGAGGTGTGGGTACAGTTTGTCACGTCCCAGAGGGACAGAGATAGCCATGGAGGTGTGAGTACAGTTTGTCACGTCCCAGAGGGACAGAGATAGCCATGGAGGTGTGGGTACAGTTTGAAACGTTCCAGAGGGACAGAGATAGCCATGGAGGTGTGGGTACAGTTTGTCACGTCCCAGAAGGACAGAGATAGCCATGGAGGTGTGGTTACAGTTTGTCACGTCCCAGAGGGACAGAGATAGCCATGGAGGTGTGGGTACAGTTTGTCACGTCCCAGAGGGACAGAGATAGCCATGGAGGTGTGGTTACAGTTTGTCACATCCCAGAGGGACAGAGGTAGCCATGGAGGTGTGAGTACAGTTTGTCACGTCCCAGAGGGACAGAGATAGCCATGGGGGTGTGGATACAGTTTGAAACGTCCCATAGGGACAGAGATAGCCATGGAGGTGTGGGTACAGTTTGTCACGTCCAAGAGGGACAGCGATAGCCATGGAGGTGTGAGTACAGTTTGTCAAGTCCCAGAGGGACAGAGATAGCCATGGGGATGTGAGTACAGTTTATCACGTCCCAGAGGGACAGAGATAGCCATGGAGGTGTGAGTACAGTTTGTCACGTCCCAGAGGAACAGAGATAGCCATGAGGGTGTGGGTACAGTTTGTTACGTCCCAGTGGGACAGAGATAGACATGGAGGTGTGGGTACAGTTTGTCACGTCCCAGAGGGACAGAGATAGCCATGGAGGTGTGAGTACAGTTTGTCACGTCCCAGAGGGACAGCGATAGCCATGGCGGTGTGGGTACAGTTTGTCACATCCCAGAGGGACAGAGATAGCCATGGAGGTGTGGGTACAGTTTGTCACGTCCCAGAGGGACAGAGGTAGCCATGGAGGTGTGAGTACAGTTTGTCACGTCCCAGAGGGACAGAGATAGCCATGGAGGTGTGCGTACAGTTTTTAAACGTCCCATAGGGACAGAGATAGCCATGGAGGTGTGGGTACAGTTTGTCACGTCCCAGAGGGACAGAGATAGCCATGGAGGTGTGGTTACAGTTTGTCACATCCCAGAGGGACAGAGATAGCCATGGAGGTGTGGGTACAGTTTGTCACGTCCCAGAGGGACAGAGGTAGCCATGGAGGTGTGAGTACAGTTTGTCACGTCCCAGAGGGACAGAGATAGCCATGGAGGTGTGGGTACAGTTTGAAACGTCCCATAGTGACAGAGATAGCCATGGAGGTGTGGTTTCAGTTTGTCACATCCCAGAGGGACAGAGATAGCCATGGATGTATGGGTACAGTTTGTCACATTCCAGAGGGACAGAGATAGCCATGGAGGTGTGGGTACAGTTTGTCACGTCCCAGAGGGACAGAGATAGCCATGGAGGTGTGAGTACAGTTTGTCACGTCCCAGAGGGACAGAGATAGCCATGAAGGTGTGGGTACAGTTTGTCACGTCCCAGAGGGACAGAGATAGACATGGAGGTGTGAGTACAGTTTGTCACGTCCCAGAGGGACAGAGATAGCCATGGGGGTGTGAGTACAGTTTATCACGTCCCAGAGGGACAGAGATAGCCATGGAGGTGTGAGTACAGTTTGTCATGACCCAGAGGAACAGAGATAGCCATGGAGGTGTGAGTACAGTTTGTCACGTCCCAAAGGGACAGAGATAGCAGTGGAGGTATGGGTACAGTTTGTCACGTCCCAGAGGGACAAAGATAGCCATGGAGGTGTGGGTACAGTTTGTCACGTCCCAGAGGGACAGAGATAGCCATGGAGGTGTGAGTACAGTTTGTCACGTCCCAGAGGGACAGAGATAGACATGGAGGTGTGAGTACAGTTTGTCACGTCCCAGAGGGACAGAGATAGCCATGGGGGTGTGAGTACAGTTTATCACGTCCCAGAGGGACAGAGATAGCCATGGAGGTGTGAGTACAGTTTGTCATGACCCAGAGGAACAGAGATAGCCATGGAGGTGTGAGTACAGTTTGTCACGTCCCAAAGGGACAGAGATAGCAGTGGAGGTGTGGGTACAGTTTGTCACGTCCCAGAGGGACAAAGATGGCCATGGAGGTGTGGGTACAGTTTGTCACATCCCAGAGGGACAGAGATAGCCATGGAGGTGTGAGTACAGTTTGTCACGTCCCAGAGGGACAGCGATAGCCACGGAGGTGTGAGTACAGTTTGTCACGTCCCAGAGGGACAGAGATAGCCATGAAGGTGTGGGTACAGTTTGTCACGTCCCAGAGGGACAGAGATAGACATGGAGGTGTGAGTACAGTTTGTCATGTCCCAGAAGGACAGAGATAGCCATGGAGGTGTGGGCACAGTTTGTCATGTCCCAGAGGGACAAAGATGGCCATGGAGGTGTGAGTACAGTTTGTCACGTCCCAGAGGGACAGAGATAGCCATGGGGGTGTGAGTACAGTTTATCACGTCCCAGAGGGACAGAGATAGCCATGGAGGTGTGAGTACAGTTTGTCACGTCCCAGAGGAAAAGAGATAGCCATGAGGGTGTGGGTACAGTTTGTCACGTCCCAGAGGGACAGAGATAGCCATGGAGGTGTGAGTACAGTTTGTCACATCCCAGAGGGACAGAGATAGCCATGGAGGTGTGAGTACAGTTTGTCACGTCCTAGAGGGACAGAGATAGCCATGGAGATGTGAGAACAGTTTGTCAAGTCCCAGAGGGACAGAGATAGCCATGGAGGTGTGGGTACAGTTTGTCACGTCCCAGAGGGACAGAGATAGCCATGGAGGTGTGAGTACAGTTTATCACGTCCCAGAGGGACAGAGATAGCCATTGAGGTGTGAGTACAGTTTGTCACGTCCCAGAGGGACAGAGATAGCCATGAGGGTGTGACTACAGTTTGTCACGTCCCAGAGGGACAGAGATAGCCATGGAGGTGTGGGTACAATTTGTTACGTCCCAGAGGGACAGAGATAGCCATGGAGGTGTGAGTACAGTTTGTCACGTCCCAGAGGGACAGAGATAGCCATGGAGGTGTGGGTACAGTTTGTCACGTCCGAGAGGGACAAAGATAGCCATGGAGGTATCGGTACAGTTTGTCACGTCCCAGAGGGACAGAGATAGCCATGGAGGTGTAAGTACAGTTTGTCATGTCCCAGAGGGACAGAGATAGCCATGGAGGTGTGGGTACAGTTTGTCACGTCCCAGAGGGACAGAGATAGCCATGGAAGTGTGGGTACAGTCTGTCAAGTCCCAGAGGGACAGATATAGCCATGGAGGTGTGAGTACAGTTTGTCACATCCCAGAGGGACAGCGATAGCCATGGAGGTGTGAGTACAGTTTGTCACGTCCCAGAGGGACAGAGATAGCCATGAAGGTGTGGTTACAGTTTGTCAAGTCCCAGAGGGACAGAGATAGACATGGAGGTGTGATTACAGTTTGTCATGTCCCAGAAGGACAGATATTGCCATGGAGGTGCGAGTACAGTTTGTCACGTCCCAGAGGGACAGAGATAGCCATGAGGGTGTGAGTACAGTTTGTCACGTCCCAGAGGGACAGAGATAACCATGGAGGTGTGGGTACAATTTGTTACGTCCCAGAGGGACAGAGATAGCTATGGAGGTGTGAGTACAGTTTGTCACGTCCCAGAGGGACAGAGATAGCCATGTAGGTGTAAGTACAGTTTGTCATGTCCCAGAGGGACAGAGATAGCCATGGAGGTGTGGGTACATTTTGTCACGTCCCAGAGGGACAGAGATAGCCATGGAGGTGTGAGTACAGTTTGTCAAGTCCCAGAGAGACAGAGATAGCAATGGAGGTGTGGGTACAGTTTGTCACGTCCCAGAGGGACAGAGATAGCCATGGAGGTGTGAGTACAGTTTGTCACATCCCAGAGGGACAGAGATAGCCATGGAGGTGTGAGTACAGTTTGTCACGTCCTAGAGGGACAGAGATAGCCATGGAGATGTGAGAACAGTTTGTCAAGTCCCAGAGGGACAGAGATAGCCATGGAGGTGTGGGTACAGTTTGTCACGTCCCAGAGGGACAGAGATAGCCATGGAGGTGTGAGTACAGTTTGTCACATCCCAGAGGGACAGAGATAGCCATGGAGGTGTGAGTACAGTTTGTCACGTCCTAGAGGGACAGAGATAGCCATGGAGATGTGAGAACAGTTTGTCAAGTCCCAGAGGGACAGAGATAGCCATGGAGGTGTGGGTACAGTTTGTCACGTCCCAGAGGGACAGAGATAGCCATGGAGGTGTGAGTACAGTTTATCACGTCCCAGAGGGACAGAGATAGCCATGGAGGTGTGGTTACAGTTTGTCACTTCCCAGAGGGACAGAGATAGCCATGGAGGTGTGGGAATAGTTTGTCGCGTCCCAGAGGGACAGAGATAGCCATGGAGGTGTGGGTACAGTTTGTCACGTCCAAGAGGGACAGAGATAGCCACGGAGGTGTGGGTACAGTTTGTCACGTCCCAGAGGGACAGAGATAGCCATGAAGTTGTGGGTACAGTTTGTCACGTCCCAGAAGGACAGAGATAGACATGGAGGTGTGAGTACAGTTTGTCACGTCCCAGAGGGACAGAGATAGCCATGGAGGTGTGGGAACAGTTTGTCATGTCCCAGAGGGACAAAGATGGCCATGGAGGTGTGAGTACAGTTTGTCACGTCCCAGAGGGACAGAGATAGCCATGGGGGTGTGAGTACAGTTTATCACGTCCCAGAGGGACAGAGATAGCCATGGAGGTGTGAGTACAGTTTGTCACGACCCAGAGGAACAGAGATAGCCATGAGGGTGTGGGTACAGTTTGTCACGTCCCAGAGGGACAGAGATAGCCATGGAGGTGTGAGTACAGTTTATCACGTCCCAGAGGGACAGAGATAGCCAAGGAGGTGTGAGTACAGTTTGTCACGCCCTAGAGGGACAGAGATATCCATGGAGATGTGAGAACAGTTTGTCAAGTCCTAGAGGGACAGAGATAGCCATGGAGGTGTGGGTACAGTTTGTCACGTCCCGGAGGGACAGAGATAGCCATGGAGGTGTGAGTACAGTTTGTCACGTCCAAGAGGGACAGCGATAGCCATGGAGGTGTGAGTACAGTTTGTCAAGTCCCAGAGGGACAGAGATAGCCATGGGGGTGTGAGTACAGTTTGTCACGTCCCAGAGGAACAGAGATAGCCATGAGGGTGTGGGTACAGTTTGTTACTTCCCAGAGGGACAGAGATAGCCATGGAGGTGTGAGTACAGTTTATCACGTCCCAGAGGGACAGAGATAGCCAAGGAGGTGTGAGTACAGTTTGTCACGCCCTAGAGGGACAGAGATATCCATGGAGATGTGAGAACAGTTTGTCAAGTCCTAGAGGGACAGAGATGGCCATGGAGGTGTGGGTACAGTTTGTCACGTCCCGGAGGGACAGAGATAGCCATGGAGGTGTGAGTACAGTTTGTCACGTCCAAGAGGGACAGCGATAGCCATGGAGGTGTGAGTACAGTTTGTCAAGTCCCAGAGGGACAGAGATAGCCATGGGGGTGTGCGTACAGTTTATCACGTCCCAGAGGGACAGAGATAGCCATGGAGGTGTGAGTACAGTTTGTCACGTCCCAGAGGAACAGAGATAGCCATGAGGGTGTGGGTACAGTTTGTTACTTCCCAGAGGGACAGAGATAGACATGGAGGTGTGGGTACAGTTTGTCACGTCCCAGAGGGACAGAGATAGCCATGGAGGTGTGAGTACAGTTTGTCACGTCCCAGAGGGACAGAGATAGCCATGGAGGTGTGGGTACAGTTTGAAACGTCCCAGAGGGACAGAGATAGCCATGGAGGTGTGGGTACAGTTTGTCACGTCCCAGAGGGACAGAGATAGCCATGGAGGTGTGGTTACAGTTTGTCACGTCCCAGAGGGACAGAGATAGCCATGGAGGTGTGAGTACAGTTTGTCACGTCCCAGAGGGACAGAGATAGCCATGGAGGTGTGGGTACAGTTTGAAACGTCCCAGAGGGACAGAGATAGCCATGGAGGTGTGGGTACAGTTTGTCACGTCCCAGAGGGACAGAGATAGCCATGGAGGTGTGGTTACAGTTTGTCACGTCCCAGAGGGACAGAGATAGCCATGGAGGTGTGGGTACAGTTTGTCACATCCCAGAGGGACAGAGATAGCCATGGAGGTGTGGGTACAGTTTGTCACGTCCCAGAGGGACAGAGATAGCCATGGAGGTGTGAGTACAGTTTGTCACGTCCCAGAGGGACAGAGATAGCCATTGAGGTTTGGGTACATTTTGTCACGTCCCAGAGGGACAGAGATAGCCATTGAGGTTTGGGTACAGTTTGTCACGTCCCAGAGGGACAGAGATAGCCATGGAGATGTGAGAACAATTTGTCACGTCCCAGAGGGACAGAGATAGCCATGGAGGTGTGAGTACAGTTTGTCACATCCCAGAGGGACAGAGATAGCCATTGAGGTGTGAGTACAGTTTGTCAAGTCCCAGAGGGACAGCGATTGCCATGGAGGTGTGAGTACAGTTTGTCATGTCCCAGAGGGACAGAGATAGCCATGGAGGTGTGGGTACAGTTTGAAACGTCCCAGAGGGACAGAGATAGCCATGTAGGTTTGGGTACAGTTTGTCACGTCCCAGAGGGACAGAGATAGCCATGGAGGTATGGTTACAGTTTGTCACGTCCCAGAGGGACAGAGATAGCCATGGGGGTGTGGGTACAGTTTGTCACATCCCAGAGGGACAGAGATAGCCATGGAGGTGTGGGTTCAGTTTGTCACGTCCCAGAGGGACAGAGGTAGCCATGGAGGTGTGAGTACAGTTTGTCACGTCCCAGAGGGACAGAGATAGCCATGGGGGTGTGGGAATAGTTTGTCGCTTTCCAGAGGGACAGAGATAGCCATGGAGGTGTGGGTACAGTTTGTCACGTCCCAGAGGGACAGAGATAGCCATGGAGGTGTGGGTACAGTTTGTCACGTCCCAGAGGGACAGAGATAGCCATGGAGGTGTGAGTACAGTTTGTCACGTCCCAGAGGGACAGAGATAGCCATGGAGGTGTGGGTACAGTTTGAAACGTTCCAGAGGGACAGAGATAGCCATGGAGGTGTGGGTACAGTTTGTCACGTCCCAGAAGGACAGAGATAGCCATGGAGGTGTGGTTACAGTTTGTCACGTCCCAGAGGGACAGAGATAGCCATGGAGGTGTGGGTACAGTTTGTCACGTCCCAGAGGGACAGAGATAGCCATGGAGGTGTGGTTACAGTTTGTCACATCCCAGAGGGACAGAGGTAGCCATGGAGGTGTGAGTACAGTTTGTCACGTCCCAGAGGGACAGAGATAGCCATGGGGGTGTGGATACAGTTTGAAACGTCCCATAGGGACAGAGATAGCCATGGAGGTGTGGGTACAGTTTGTCACGTCCAAGAGGGACAGCGATAGCCATGGAGGTGTGAGTACAGTTTGTCAAGTCCCAGAGGGACAGAGATAGCCATGGGGATGTGAGTACAGTTTATCACGTCCCAGAGGGACAGAGATAGCCATGGAGGTGTGAGTACAGTTTGTCACGTCCCAGAGGAACAGAGATAGCCATGAGGGTGTGGGTACAGTTTGTTACGTCCCAGTGGGACAGAGATAGACATGGAGGTGTGGGTACAGTTTGTCACGTCCCAGAGGGACAGAGATAGCCATGGAGGTGTGAGTACAGTTTGTCACGTCCCAGAGGGACAGCGATAGCCATGGCGGTGTGGGTACAGTTTGTCACATCCCAGAGGGACAGAGATAGCCATGGAGGTGTGGGTACAGTTTGTCACGTCCCAGAGGGACAGAGGTAGCCATGGAGGTGTGAGTACAGTTTGTCACGTCCCAGAGGGACAGAGATAGCCATGGAGGTGTGCGTACAGTTTTTAAACGTCCCATAGGGACAGAGATAGCCATGGAGGTGTGGGTACAGTTTGTCACGTCCCAGAGGGACAGAGATAGCCATGGAGGTGTGGTTACAGTTTGTCACATCCCAGAGGGACAGAGATAGCCATGGAGGTGTGGGTACAGTTTGTCACGTCCCAGAGGGACAGAGGTAGCCATGGAGGTGTGAGTACAGTTTGTCACGTCCCAGAGGGACAGAGATAGCCATGGAGGTGTGGGTACAGTTTGAAACGTCCCATAGTGACAGAGATAGCCATGGAGGTGTGGGTACAGTTTGTCACGTCCGAGAGGGACAGAGATAGCCATGGAGGTGTGGTTTCAGTTTGTCACATCCCAGAGGGACAGAGATAGCCATGGATGTATGGGTACAGTTTGTCACATTCCAGAGGGACAGAGATAGCCATGGAGGTGTGGGTACAGTTTGTCACGTCCCAGAGGGACAGAGATAGCCATGGAGGTGTGAGTACAGTTTGTCACGTCCCAGAGGGACAGAGATAGCCATGAAGGTGTGGGTACAGTTTGTCACGTCCCAGAGGGACAGAGATAGACATGGAGGTGTGAGTACAGTTTGTCACGTCCCAGAGGGACAGAGATAGCCATGGGGGTGTGAGTACAGTTTATCACGTCCCAGAGGGACAGAGATAGCCATGGAGGTGTGAGTACAGTTTGTCATGACCCAGAGGAACAGAGATAGCCATGGAGGTGTGAGTACAGTTTGTCACGTCCCAAAGGGACAGAGATAGCAGTGGAGGTATGGGTACAGTTTGTCACGTCCCAGAGGGACAAAGATAGCCATGGAGGTGTGGGTACAGTTTGTCACGTCCCAGAGGGACAGAGATAGCCATGGAGGTGTGAGTACAGTTTGTCACGTCCCAGAGGGACAGCGATAGCCATGGCGGTGTGGGTACAGTTTGTCACGTCCCAGAGGGACAGAGAGAGCCTTGGGGGTGTGGGTACAGTTTGTCACATCCCAGAGGGACAGAGATAGCCATGGAGGTGTGGGTACAGTTTGTCACGTCCCAGAGGGACAGAGGTAGCCATGGAGGTGTGAGTACAGTTTGTCACGTCCCAGAGGGACAGAGATATCCATGGAGGTGTGCGTACAGTTTTTAAACGTCCCATAGGGACAGAGATAGCCATGGAGGTGTGGGTACAGTTTGTCACGTCCCAGAGGGACAGAGATAGCCATGGAGGTGTGGTTACAGTTTGTCACATCCCAGAGGGACAGAGATAGCCATGGAGGTGTGGGTACAGTTTGTCACGTCCCAGAGGGACAGAGGTAGCCATAGAGGTGTGAGTACAGTTTGTCACGTCCCAGAGGGACAGAGATAGCCATGGAGGTGTGGGTACAGTTTGAAACGTCCCATAGTGACAGAGATAGCCATGGAGGTGTGGGTACAGTTTGTCACGTCCGAGAGGGACAGAGATAGCCATGGAGGTGTGGTTACAGTTTGTCACATCCCAGAGGGACAGAGATAGCCATGGATGTATGGGTACAGTTTGTCACATTCCAGAGGGACAGAGATAGCCATGGAGGTGTGGGTACAGTTTGTCACGTCCCAGAGGGACAGAGATAGCCATGGAGGTGTGAGTACAGTTTGTCACGTCCCAGAGGGACAGAGATAGCCATGAAGGTGTGGGTACAGTTTGTCACGTCCCAGAGGGACAGAGATAGACATGGAGGTGTGAGTACAGTTTGTCACGTCCCAGAGGGACAGAGATAGCCATGGGGGTGTGAGTACAGTTTATCACGTCCCAGAGGGACAGAGATAGCCATGGAGGTGTGAGTACAGTTTGTCATGACCCAGAGGAACAGAGATAGCCATGGAGGTGTGAGTACAGTTTGTCACGTCCCAAAGGGACAGAGATAGCAGTGGAGGTGTGGGTACAGTTTGTCACGTCCCAGAGGGACAAAGATGGCCATGGAGGTGTGGGTACAGTTTGTCACATCCCAGAGGGACAGAGATAGCCATGGAGGTGTGAGTACAGTTTGTCACGTCCCAGAGGGACAGCGATAGCCACGGAGGTGTGAGTACAGTTTGTCACGTCCCAGAGGGACAGAGATAGCCATGAAGGTGTGGGTACAGTTTGTCACGTCCCAGAGGGACAGAGATAGACATGGAGGTGTGAGTACAGTTTGTCATGTCCCAGAAGGACAGAGATAGCCATGGAGGAGTGGGCACAGTTTGTCATGTCCCAGAGGGACAAAGATGGCCATGGAGGTGTGAGTACAGTTTGTCACGTCCCAGAGGGACAGAGATAGCCATGGGGGTGTGAGTACAGTTTATCACGTCCCAGAGGGACAGAGATAGCCATGGAGGTGTGAGTACAGTTTGTCACGTCCCAGAGGAAAAGAGATAGCCATGAGGGTGTGGGTACAGTTTGTCACGTCCCAGAGGGACAGAGATAGCCATGGAGGTGTGAGTACAGTTTGTCACATCCCAGAGGGACAGAGATAGCCATGGAGGTGTGAGTACAGTTTGTCACGTCCTAGAGGGACAGAGATAGCCATGGAGATGTGAGAACAGTTTGTCAAGTCCCAGAGGGACAGAGATAGCCATGGAGGTGTGGGTACAGTTTGTCACGTCCCAGAGGGACAGAGATAGCCATGGAGGTGTGAGTACAGTTTATCACGTCCCAGAGGGACAGAGATAGCCATTGAGGTGTGAGTACAGTTTGTCACGTCCCAGAGGGACAGAGATAGCCATGAGGGTGTGACTACAGTTTGTCACGTCCCAGAGGGACAGAGATAGCCATGGAGGTGTGGGTACAATTTGTTACGTCCCAGAGGGACAGAGATAGCCATGGAGGTGTGAGTACAGTTTGTCACGTCCCAGAGGGACAGAGATAGCCATGGAGGTGTGGGTACAGTTTGTCACGTCCGAGAGGGACAAAGATAGCCATGGAGGTATCGGTACAGTTTGTCACGTCCCAGAGGGACAGAGATAGCCATGGAGGTGTAAGTACAGTTTGTCATGTCCCAGAGGGACAGAGATAGCCATGGAGGTGTGGGTACAGTTTGTCACGTCCCAGAGGGACAGAGATAGCCATGGAAGTGTGGGTACAGTCTGTCAAGTCCCAGAGGGACAGATATAGCCATGGAGGTGTGAGTACAGTTTGTCACATCCCAGAGGGACAGCGATAGCCATGGAGGTGTGAGTACAGTTTGTCACGTCCCAGAGGGACAGAGATAGCCATGAAGATGTGGTTACAGTTTGTCAAGTCCCAGAGGGACAGAGATAGACATGGAGGTGTGATTACAGTTTGTCATGTCCCAGAAGGACAGATATTGCCATGGAGGTGCGAGTACAGTTTGTCACGTCCCAGAGGGACAGAGATAGCCATGAGGGTGTGAGTACAGTTTGTCACGTCCCAGAGGGACAGAGATAACCATGGAGGTGTGGGTACAATTTGTTACGTCCCAGAGGGACAGAGATAGCTATGGAGGTGTGAGTACAGTTTGTCACGTCCCAGAGGGACAGAGATAGCCATGTAGGTGTAAGTACAGTTTGTCATGTCCCAGAGGGACAGAGATAGCCATGGAGGTGTGGGTACATTTTGTCACGTCCCAGAGGGACAGAGATAGCCATGGAGGTGTGAGTACAGTTTGTCAAGTCCCAGAGAGACAGAGATAGCAATGGAGGTGTGGGTACAGTTTGTCACGTCCCAGAGGGACAGAGATAGCCATGGAGGTGTGAGTACAGTTTGTCACATCCCAGAGGGACAGAGATAGCCATGGAGGTGTGAGTACAGTTTGTCACGTCCTAGAGGGACAGAGATAGCCATGGAGATGTGAGAACAGTTTGTCAAGTCCCAGAGGGACAGAGATAGCCATGGAGGTGTGGGTACAGTTTGTCACGTCCCAGAGGGACAGAGATAGCCATGGAGGTGTGAGTACAGTTTGTCACATCCCAGAGGGACAGAGATAGCCATGGAGGTGTGAGTACAGTTTGTCACGTCCTAGAGGGACAGAGATAGCCATGGAGATGTGAGAACAGTTTGTCAAGTCCCAGAGGGACAGAGATAGCCATGGAGGTGTGGGTACAGTTTGTCACGTCCCAGAGGGACAGAGATAGCCATGGAGGTGTGAGTACAGTTTATCACGTCCCAGAGGGACAGAGATAGCCATGGAGGTGTGAGTACAGTTTGTCACGTCCCAGAGGGACAGAGATAGCCATGAGGGTGTGACTACAGTTTGTCACGTCCCAGAGGGACAGAGATAGCCATGGAGGTGTGGGTACAATTTGTTACGTCCCAGAGGGACAGAGATAGCCATGGAGGTGTGAGTACAGTTTGTCACGTCCCAGAGGGACAGAGATAGCCATGGAGGTGTGGGTACAGTTTGTCACGTCCGAGAGGGACAAAGATAGCCATGGAGGTATCGGTACAGTTTGTCACGTCCCAGAGGGACAGAGATAGCCATGGAGGTGTAAGTACAGTTTGTCATGTCCCAGAGGGACAGAGATAGCCATGGAGGTGTGGGTACATTTTGTCACGTCCCAGAGGGACAGATATAGCCATGGAGGTGTGAGTACAGTTTGTCACGTCCCAGAGGGACAGAGATAGCCATGGAGGTGTGGGTACAGTTTGTCACGTCCCAGAGGGACAGAGATAGCCATGGAAGTGTGGGTACAGTCTGTCAAGTCCCAGAGGGACAGATATAGCCATGGAGGTGTGAGTACAGTTTGTCACGTCCCAGAGGGACAGCGATAGCCATGGAGGTGTGAGTACAGTTTGTCACGTCCCAGAGGGACAGAGATAGCCATGAAGGTGTGGTTACAGTTTGTCAAGTCCCAGAGGGACAGAGATAGACATGGAGGTGTGATTACAGTTTGTCATGTCCCAGAAGGACAGATATTGCCATGGAGGTGTGAGTACAGTTTGTCACGTCCCAGAGGGACAGAGATAGCCATGAGGGTGTGAGTACAGTTTGTCACGTCCCAGAGGGACAGAGATAACCATGGAGGTGTGGGTACAATTTGTTACGTCCCAGAGGGACAGAGATAGCTATGGAGATGTGAGTACAGTTTGTCACGTCCCAGAGGGACAGAGATAGCCATGTAGGTGTAAGTACAGTTTGTCATGTCCCAGAGGGACAGAGATAGCCATGGAGGTGTGGGTACATTTTGTCACGTCCCAGAGGGACAGAGATAGCCATGGAGGTGTGAGTACAGTTTGTCAAGTCCCAGAGAGACAGAGATAGCAATGGAGGTGTGGGTACAGTTTGTCACGTCCCAGAGGGACAGAGATAGCCATGGAGGTGTGAGTACAGTTTGTCACATCCCAGAGGGACAGAGATAGCCATGGAGGTGTGAGTACAGTTTGTCACGTCCTAGAGGGACAGAGATAGCCATGGAGATGTGAGAACAGTTTGTCAAGTCCCAGAGGGACAGAGATAGCCATGGAGGTGTGGGTACAGTTTGTCACGTCCCAGAGGGACAGAGATAGCCATGGAGGTGTGAGTACAGTTTATCACGTCCCAGAGGGACAGAGATAGCCATGGTGGTGTGAGTACAGTTTGTCACGTCCCAGAGGGACAGAGATAGCCATGAGGGTGTGAGTACAGTTTGTCACGTCCCAGAGGGACAGAGATAGCCATGGAGGTGTGGGTACAGTTTGTCACGTCCGAGAGGGACAAAGATAGCCATGGAGGTATCGGTACAGTTTGTCACGTCCCAGAGGGACAGAGATAGCCATGGAGGTGTAAGTACAGTTTGTCATGTCCCAGAGGGACAGAGATAGCCATGGAGGTGTGGGTACATTTTGTCACGTCCCAGAGGGACAGATATAGCCATGGAGGTGTGAGTACAGTTTGTCACGTCCCAGAGGGACAGAGATAGCCATGGAGTTGTGGGTACAGTTTGTCACGTCCCAGAGGGACAGAGATAGCCATGGAAGTGTGGGTACAGTCTGTCAAGTCCCAGAGGGACAGATATAGCCATGGAGGTGTGAGTACAGTTTGTCACGTCCCAGAGGGACAGCGATAGCCGTGGAGGTGTGAGTACAGTTTGTCACGTCCCAGAGGGACAGAGATAGCCATGAAGGTGTGGTTACAGTTTGTCAAGTCCCAGAGGGACAGAGATAGACATGGAGGTGTGATTACAGTTTGTCATGTCCCAGAAGGACAGATATTGCCATGGAGGTGTGAGTACAGTTTGTCACGTCCCAGAGGGACAGAGATAGCCATGAGGGTGTGAGTACAGTTTGTCACGTCCCAGAGGGACAGAGATAACCATGGAGGTGTGGGTACAATTTGTTACGTCCCAGAGGGACAGAGATAGCTATGGAGGTGTGAGAACAGTTTGTCACGTCCCAGAGGGACAGAGATAGCCATGGAGGTGTGGGTACAGTTTGTCACGTCCCAGAGGGACAAAGATAGCCATGGAGGTATCGGTACAGTTTGTCACGTCCCAGAGGGACAGAGATAGCCATGGAGGTGTAAGTACAGTTTGTCACGTCCCAGAGGGACAGAGATAGCCATGGAGGTGTGGGTACAGTTTGTCACGTCCGAGAGGGACAAAGATAGCCATGGAGGTATCGGTACAGTTTGTCACGTCCCAGAGGGACAGAGATAGCCATGGAGGTGTAAGTACAGTTTGTCATGTCCCAGAGGGACAGAGATAGCCATGGAGGTGTGGGTACATTTTGTCACGTCCCAGAGGGACAGATATAGCCATGGTTGTGTGAGTACAGTTTGTCACGTCCCAGAGGGACAGAGATAGCCATGGAGGTGTGGGTACAGTTTGTCACGTCCCAGAGGGACAGAGATAGCCATGGAAGTGTGGGTACAGTCTGTCAAGTCCCAGAGGGACAGATATAGCCATGGAGGTGTGAGTACAGTTTGTCACGTCCCAGAGGGACAGCGATAGCCATGGAGGTGTGAGTACAGTTTGTCACGTCCCAGAGGGACAGAGATAGCCATGAAGGTGTGGTTACAGTTTGTCAAGTCCCAGAGGGACAGAGATAGACATGGAGGTGTGATTATAGTTTGTCATGTCCCAGAAGGACAGATATTGCCATGGAGGTGTGAGTACAGTTTGTCACGTCCCAGAGGGACAGAGATAGCCATGAGGGTGTGAGTACAGTTTGTCACGTCCCAGAGGGACAGAGATAACCATGGAGGTGTGGGTACAATTTGTTACGTCCCAGAGGGACAGAGATAGCTATGGAGGTGTGAGTACAGTTTGTCACGTCCCAGAGGGACAGAGATAGCCATGGAGGTGTGGGTACAGTTTGTCACGTCCCAGAGGGACAAAGATAGCCATGGAGGTATCGGTACAGTTTGTCACGTCCCAGAGGGACAGAGATAGCCATGGAGGTGTAAGTACAGTTTGTCATGTCCCAGAGGGACAGAGATAGCCATGGAGGTGTGGGTACATTTTGTCACGTCCCAGAGGGACAGAGATAGCCATGGAGGTGTGGGTACAGTTTGTCACGTCCCAGAGGGACAGAGATAGCCATGGAGGTGTGGGTACAGTTTGTCACGTCCCAGAGGGACAGAGATAGCCATGGAAGTGTGGGCACAGTCTGTCAAGTCCCAGAGGGACAGAGATATCCATGGAGGTGTGGGTACAGTTTGTCACATCCCAGAGGGACAGAGATAGCCATGGAGGTGTGGGTACAGTTTGTCACGTCCCAGAGGAACAGAGATAGCCATGGAGGTGTGAGTACAGTTTGTCACGTCCCAGAGGGACAGCGATAGCCATGGAGGTGTGAGTACAGTTTGTCACGTCCCAGAGGGACAGAGATAGCCATGAAGGTGTGGTTACAGTTTGTCACGTCCCAGAGGGACAGAGATGGCCATGGAGGTGTGAGTACAGTTTGTCACGTCCCAGAGGGACAGAGATAGCCATGGGGGTGTGAGTACAGTTTATCACGTCCCAGAGGGACAGAGATAGCCATGGAGGTGTGAGTACAGTTTGTCACGTCCCAGAGGAAAAGAGATAGCCATGAGGGTGTGGGTACAGTTTGTCACGTCCCAGAGGGACAGAGATAGCCATGGAGGTGTGAGTACAGTTTGTCACATCCCAGAGGGACAGAGATAATCATGGAGGTGTGAGTACAGTTTGTCACGTCCTAGAGGGACAGAGATAGCCATGGAGATGTGAGAACAGTTTGTCAAGTCCCAGAGGGACAGAAATAGCCATGGAGGTGTGGGTACAGTTTGTCACGTCCCAGAGGAACAGAGATAGCCATGGAGGTGTGAGTACAGTTTATCACGTCCCAGAGGGACAGAGATAGCCATGGAGGTGTGAGTACAGTTTGTCACGTCCCAGAGGGACAGAGATAGCCATGAGGGTGTGAGTACAGTTTGTCACGTCCCAGAGGGACAGAGATAGCCATGGAGGTGTGGGTACAATTTGTTACGTCACGGAGGGACAGAGATAGCCATGGAGGTGTGAGTACAGTTTGTCACGTCCCAGAGGGACAGAGATAGCCATGGAGGTGTGGGTACAGTTTGTCACGTCCCAGAGGGACAAAGATAGCCATGGAGGTATCGGTACAGTTTGTCACGTGCCAGAGGGACAGAGATAGCCATGGAGGTGTAAGTACAGTTTGTCATGTCCCAGAGGGACAGAGATAGCCATGGAGGTGTGGGTACATTTTGTCACGTCCCAGAGGGACAGAGATAGCCATGGAGGTGTGGGTACAGTTTGTCACGTCCCAGAGGGACAGAGATAGCCATGGAGGTGTGGGTACAGTTTGTCACGTCCCAGAGGGACAGAGATAGCCATGGAGGTGTGGGCACAGTTTGTCACGTCCCAGAGGGACAGAGATAGCCATGGAAGTGTGGGTACAGTCTGTCAAGTCCAAGAGGGACAGAGATATCCATGGAGGTGTGGGTACAGTTTGTCACATCCCAGAGGGACAGAGATAGCCATGGAGGTGTGGGTACAGTTTGTCACCTCCCAGAGGGACAGAGATAGCCATGGTGGTGTGGGTACAGTTTGTCACATCCCAGAGGGACAGAGATAGCCATGGAGGTGTGGGTACTGTTTGTCACGTCCCAGAGGGACAGAGATAGCCATGGAGGTGTGGGTACAGTTTGCCACTTCCCAGAGGGACAGAGATGGCCATGGAGGTGTGGGTACAGTTTGTCACGTCCCAGAGGGACAGCGTTAGCCATGGCGGTGTGGTTACAGTTTGTCACTTCCCAGAGGGACAGAGATAGCCATGGAGGTGTGGGAATAGTTTGTTGCGTCCCAGAGGGACAGAGATAGCCATGGAGGTGTGAGTACAGTTTGTCACGTCCCAGAGGGACAGAGATAGCCATGAGGGTGTGAGTACAGTTTGTCACGTCCCAGAGGGACAGAGATAGCCATGGAGGTGTGGGTACAATTTGTTACGTCACGGAGGGACAGAGATAGCCATGGAGGTGTGAGTACAGTTTGTCACGTCCCAGAGGGACAGAGATAGCCATGGAGGTGTGGGTACAGTTTGTCACGTCCCAGAGGGACAAAGATAGCCATGGAGGTATCGGTACAGTTTGTCACGTGCCAGAGGGACAGAGATAGCCATGGAGGTGTAAGTACAGTTTGTCATGTCCCAGAGGGACAGAGATAGCCATGGAGGTGTGGGTACATTTTGTCACGTCCCAGAGGGACAGAGATAGCCATGGAGGTGTGGGTACAGTTTGTCACGTCCCAGAGGGACAGAGATAGCCATGGAGGTGTGGGTACAGTTTGTCACGTCCCAGAGGGACAGAGATAGCCATGGAGGTGTGGGCACAGTTTGTCACGTCCCAGAGGGACAGAGATAGCCATGGAAGTGTGGGTACAGTCTGTCAAGTCCAAGAGGGACAGAGATATCCATGGAGGTGTGGGTACAGTTTGTCACATCCCAGAGGGACAGAGATAGCCATGGAGGTGTGGGTACAGTTTGTCACCTCCCAGAGGGACAGAGATAGCCATGGTGGTGTGGGTACAGTTTGTCACATCCCAGAGGGACAGAGATAGCCATGGAGGTGTGGGTACTGTTTGTCACGTCCCAGAGGGACAGAGATAGCCATGGAGGTGTGGGTACAGTTTGCCACTTCCCAGAGGGACAGAGATGGCCATGGAGGTGTGGGTACAGTTTGTCACGTCCCAGAGGGACAGCGTTAGCCACGGCGGTGTGGTTACAGTTTGTCACTTCCCAGAGGGACAGAGATAGCCATGGAGGTGTGGGAATAGTTTGTCGCGTCCCAGAGGGACAGAGATAGCCATGGAGGTGTGGGTACAGTTTGTCACGTCCAAGAGGGACAGAGATAGCCATGGAGGTGTGAGTACAGTTTATCACGTCCCAGAGGGACAGGGATAGCCATGGAGGTGTGAGTACAGTTTGTCACGCCCTAAAGGGACAGAGATATCCATGAGGGTGTGGGTACAGTTTATCACGTCCCAGAGGGACAGAGATAGCCATGGAGGTGTGAGTACAGTTTGTCACGTCCCAGAGGAACAGAGATAGCCATGAGGGTGTGGGTACAGTTTGTTACGTCCCAGAGGGACAGAGATAGACATGGAGGTGTGGGTACAGTTTGTCACGTCCCAGAGGGACAGAGATAGCCATGGAGGTGTGAGTACAGTTTGTCACGTCCCAGAGGGACAGCGATAGCCATGGCGGTGTGGGTACAGTTTGTCACGTCCCAGAGGGACAGAGATAGCCTTGGGGGTGTGGGTACAGTTTGTCACATCCCAGAGGGACAGAGATAGCCATGGAGGTGTGGGTACAGTTTGTCACGTCCCAGAGGGACAGAGGTAGCCATGGAGGTGTGAGTACAGTTTGTCACGTCCCAGAGGGACAGAGATAGCCATGGAGGTGTGGGTACTGTTTTTAAAAGTCCCATAGGGACAGAGATAGCCATGGAGGTGTGGGTACAGTTTGTCACGTCCCAGAGGGACAGAGATAGCCATGGAGGTGTGGTTACAGTTTGTCACATCCCAGAGGGACAGAGATAGCCATGGAGGTGTGGGTACAGTTTGTCACGTCCCAGAGGGACAGAGATAGCCATGGAGGTGTCGGTACAGTTTGTCACGTCCCAGAGGGACAGAGATAGCCATGGAGGTGTGAGTACAGTTTGTCACGTCCCAGAGGGACAGAGATAGCCATGGAGGTGTGGGTACAGTTTGAAACGTCCCAGAGGGACAGAGATAGCCATGGAGGTGTGGGTACAGTTTGTCACGTCCCAGAAGGACAGAGATAGCCATGGAGGTGTGGTTACAGTTTGTCACGTCCCAGAGGGACAGAGATAGCCATGGAGGTGTGGGTACAGTTTGAAACGTCCCATAGGGACAGAGATAGCCATGGAGGTGTGGGTACAGTTTGTCACGTCCCAGAGGGACAGAGATAGCCATGGAGGTGTGGTTACAGTTTGTCACATCCCAGAGGGACAGAGGTAGCCATGAAGGTGTGAGTACAGTTTGTCACGTCCCAGAGGGACAGAGATAGCCATGGGGGTGTGGGTACAGTTTGAAACGTCCCATAGGGACAGAGATAGCCATGGAGGTGTGGGTACAGTTTGTCACGTCCAAGAGGGACAGCGATAGCCATGGAGGTGTGAGTACAGTTTGTCAAGTCCCAGAGGGACAGAGATAGCCACGGGGGTGTGAGTACAGTTTATCACGTCCCAGAGGGACAGAGATAGCCATGGAGGTGTGAGTACAGTTTGTCACGTCCCAGAGGAACAGAGATAGCCATGAGGGTGTGGGTACAGTTTGTTACGTCCCAGAGGGACAGAGATAGACATGGAGGTGTGGGTACAGTTTGTCACGTCCCAGAGGGACAGAGATAGCCATGGAGGTGTGAGTACAGTTTGTCACGTCCCAGAGGGACAGCGATCGCCATGGCGGTGTGGGTACAGTTTGTCACATCCCAGAGGGACAGAGATAGCCTTGGGGGTGTGGGTACAGTTTGTCACATCCCAGAGGGACAGAGATAGCCATGGAGGTGTGGGTACAGTTTGTCACGTCCCAGAGGGACAGAGGTAGCCATGGAGGTGTGAGTACAGTTTGTCACGTCCCAGAGGGACAGAGATAGCCATGGAGGTGTGGGTACTGTTTTTAAACGTCCCATAGGGACAGAGATAGCCATGGAGGTGTGGGTACAGTTTGTCACGTCCCAGAGGGACAGAGATAGCCATGGAGGTGTGGTTACAGTTTGTCACATCCCAGAGGGACAGAGATAGCCATGGAGGTATGGGTACAGTTTGTCACATCCCAGAGGGACAGAGATAGCCATGGAGGTGTGGGTACAGTTTGTCACGTCCCAGAGGGACAGAGATAGCCATGGAGGTGTGAGCACAGTTTGTCATGTCCCAAAGGGACAGAGATAGCAGTGGAGGTTTGGGTACAGTTTGTCACGTCCCAGAGGGACAGAGATAGCCATGGAGGTGTGAGTACAGTTTGTCACGTCCCAGAGGGACAGAGATAGCCATGGAGGTGTGGTTACAGTTTGTCACTTCCCAGAGGGACAGAGATAGCCATGGAGGTGTGAGTACAGTTTGTCACATCCCAGAGGGACAGAGATAGCCACGGAGGTGTGAGTACAGTTTGTCACGTCCCAGAGGGACAGAGATAGCCATGGAGGTGTGAGCACAGTTTGTCATGTCCCAAAGGGACAGAGATAGCAGTGGAGGTTTGGGTACAGTTTGTCACGTCCCAGAGGGACAGAGACAGCCATGAAGTTGTGGGTACAGTTTGTCACGTCCCAGAAGGACAGAGATAGCCATGGAGGTGTGGGAACAGTTTGTCATGTCCCAGAGGGACAGAGATGGCCATGGAGGTGTGAGTACAGTTTGTCACGTCCCAGAGGGACAGAGATAGCCATGGGGGTGTGAGTACAGTTTATCACGTCCCAGAGGGACAGAGATAGCCATGGAGGTGTGAGTACAGTTTGTCACGACCCAGAGGAACAGAGATAGCCATGAGGGTGTGGGTACAGTTTGTCACGTCCCAGAGGGACAGAGATAGCCATGGAGGTGTGAGTACAGTTTGTCACGTCCCAGAGGGACAGCGATAGCCATGGCGGTGTGGGTACAGTTTGTCACGTCCCAGAGGGACAGAGATAGCCTTGGGGGTATGGGTACAGTTTGTCACATCCCAGAGGGACAGAGATAGCCATGGAGGTGTGGGTACAGTTTGTCACGTCCCAGAGGGACAGAGATAGCCATGGAGGTGTGAGTACAGTTTGTCACGTCCCAGAGGGACAGAGGTAGCCATGGAGGTGTGGGTACAGTTTTTAAACGTCCCATAGGGACAGAGATAGCCATGGAGGTGTGGGTACAGTTTGTCACGTCCCAGAGGGACAGAGATAGCCATGGAGGTGTGGGTACAGTTTGTCACGTCCCAGAGGGACAGAGATAGCCATGGAGGTGTGGTTACAGTTTGTCACATCCCAGAGGGACAGAGATAGCCATGGAGGTATGGGTACAGTTTGTCACATCCCAGAGGGACAGAGATAGCCATGGAGGTGTGGGTACAGTTTGTCACGTCCCAGAGGGACAGAGATAGCCATGGAGGTGTGAGCACAGTTTGTCATGTCCCAAAGGGACAGAAATAGCAGTGGAGGTTTGGGTACAGTTTGTCATGTCCCAGAGGGACAGAGATAGCCATGGAGGTGTGAGTACAGTTTGTCACGTCCCAGAGGGACAGAGATAGCCATGGAGGTGTGGTTACAGTTTGTCACTTCCCAGAGGGACAGAGATAGCCATGGAGGTGTGGGAATAGTTTGTTGCGTCCCAGAGGGACAGAGATAGCCATGGAGGTGTGGGTACAGTTTGTCATGTCCCAAAGGGACAGAGATAGCAGTGGAGGTTTGGGTACAGTTTGTCATGTCCCAGAGGGACAGAGATAGCCATGAAGTTGTGGGTACAGTTTGTCACGTCCCAGAAGGACAGAGATAGACATGGAGGTGTGAGTACAGTTTGTCACGTCCCAGAGGGACAGAGATAGCCATGGAGGTGTGGGAACAGTTTGTCATGTCCCAGAGGGACAGAGATGGCCATGGAGGTGTGAGTACAGTTTGTCACGTCCCAGAGGGACAGAAATAGCCATGGGGGTGTGAGTACAGTTTATCACGTCCCAGAGGGACAGAGATAGCCATGGAGGTGTGAGTACAGTTTGTCACGACCCAGAGGAACAGAGATAGCCATGAGGGTGTGGGTACAGTTTGTCACGTCCCAGAGGGACAGAGATAGCCATGGAGGTGTGAGTACAGTTTGTCACGTCCCAGAGGGACAGCGATAGCCATGGCGGTGTGGGTACAGTTTGTCACGTCCCAGAGGGACAGAGATAGCCTTGGGGGTGTGGGTACAGTTTGTCACATCCCAGAGGGACAGAGGTAGCCATGGAGGTGTGAGTACAGTTTGTCACGTCCCAGAGGGACAGAGATAGCCATGGAGGTGTGGGTACTGTTTTTAAACGTCCCATAGGGACAGAGATAGCCATGGAGGTGTGGGTACAGTTTGTCACGTCCCAGAAGGACAGAGATAGCCATGGAGGTGTGGTTACAGTTTGTCACATCCCAGAGGGACAGAGATAGCCATGGAGGTGTGGGTACAGTTTGTCACGTCCCAGAGGGACAGAGATAGCCATGGAGGTGTCGGTACAGTTTGTCACGTCCCAGAGGGACAGAGATAGCCATGGAGGTGTGAGTACAGTTTGTCACGTCCCAGAGGGACAGAGATAGCCATGGAGGTGTGGGTACAGTTTGAAACGTCCCAGAGGGACAGAGATAGCCATGGAGGTGTGGGTACAGTTTGTCACGTCCCAGAAGGACAGAGATAGCCATGGAGGTGTGGTTACAGTTTGTCACGTCCCAGAGGGACAGAGATAGCCATGGAGGTGTGGGTACAGTTTGAAACGTCCCATAGGGACAGAGATAGCCATGGAGGTGTGGGTACAGTTTGTCACGTCCCAGAGGGACAGATATAGCCATGGAGGTGTGGTTACAGTTTGTCACATCCCAGAGGGACAGAGGTAGCCATGAAGGTGTGAGTACAGTTTGTCACGTCCCAGAGGGACAGAGATAGCCATGGGGGTGTGGGTACAGTTTGAAACGTCCCATAGGGACAGAGATAGCCATGGAGGTGTGGGTACAGTTTGTCACGTCCAAGAGGGACAGCGATAGCCATGGAGGTGTGAGTACAGTTTGTCAAGTCCCAGAGGGACAGAGATAGCCACGGGGGTGTGAGTACAGTTTATCACGTCCCAGAGGGACAGAGATAGCCATGGAGGTGTGGGTACAGTTTGTCACGTCCCAGAGGGACAAAGATAGCCATGGAGGTGTGAGTACAGTTTGTCACGTCCCAGAGGGACAGCGATAGCCATGGCGGTGTGGGTACAGTTTGTCACGTCCCAGAGGGACAGAGATAGCCTTGGGGGTGTGGGTACAGTTTGTCACGTCCCAGAGGGACAGAGATAGCCATGAAGTTGTGGGTACAGTTTGTCACGTCCCAGAAGGACAGAGATAGACATGGAGATGTGGGTACAGTTTGTCACGTCCCAGAGGGACAGAGATAGCCATGGAGGTGTGGTTACAGTTTGTCACATCCCAGAGGGACAGAGATAGCCATGGAGGTATGGGTACAGTTTGTCACATCCCAGAGGGACAGAGATAGCCATGGAGGTGTGGGTACAGTTTGTCACGTCCCAGAGGGACAGAGATAGCCATGGAGGTGTGAGCACAGTTTGTCATGTCCCAAAGGGACAGAGATAGCAGTGGAGGTTTGGGTACAGTTTGTCACGTCCCAGAGGGACAGAGATAGCCATGGAGGTGTGAGTACAGTTTGTCACGTCCCAGAGGGACAGAGATAGCCATGGAGGTGTGGTTACAGTTTGTCACTTCCCAGAGGGACAGAGATAGCCATGGAGGTGTGAGTACAGTTTGTCACATCCCAGAGGGACAGAGATAGCCACGGAGGTGTGAGTACAGTTTATCACGTCCCAGAGGGACAGAGATAGCCATGGAGGTGTGAGCACAGTTTGTCATGTCCCAAAGGGACAGAGATAGCAGTGGAGGTTTGGGTACAGTTTGTCACGTCCCAGAGGGACAGAGATAGCCATGAAGTTGTGGGTACAGTTTGTCACGTCCCAGAAGGACAGAGATAGACATGGAGGTGTGAGTACAGTTTGTCACGTCCCAGAGGGACAGAGATAGCCATGGAGGTGTGGGAACAGTTTGTCATGTCCCAGAGGGACAGAGATGGCCATGGAGGTGTGAGTACAGTTTGTCACGTCCCAGAGGGACAGAGATAGCCATGGGGGTGTGAGTACAGTTTATCACGTCCCAGAGGGACAGAGATAGCCATGGAGGTGTGAGTACAGTTTGTCACGACCCAGAGGAACAGAGATAGCCATGAGGGTGTGGGTACAGTTTGTCACGTCCCAGAGGGACAGAGATAGCCATGGAGGTGTGAGTACAGTTTGTCACGTCCCAGAGGGACAGCGATAGCCATGGCGGTGTGGGTACAGTTTGTCACGTCCCAGAGGGACAGAGATAGCCTTGGGGGTGTGGGTACAGTTTGTCACATCCCAGAGGGACAGAGATAGCCATGGAGGTGTGGGTACAGTTTGTCACGTCCCAGAGGGACAGAGGTAGCCATGGAGGTGTGAGTACAGTTTGTCACGTCCCAGAGGGACAGAGGTAGCCATGGAGGTGTGGGTACAGTTTTTAAACGTCCCATAGGGACAGAGATAGCCATGGAGGTGTGGGTACAGTTTGTCACGTCCCAGAGGGACAGAGATAGCCATGGAGGTGTGGTTACAGTTTGTCACATCCCAGAGGGACAGAGATAGCCATGGAGGTATGGGTACAGTTTGTCACATCCCAGAGGGACAGAGATAGCCATGGAGGTGTGGGTACAGTTTGTCACGTCCCAGAGGGACAGAGATAGCCATGGAGGTGTGAGCACAGTTTGTCATGTCCCAAAGGGACAGAAATAGCAGTGGAGGTTTGGGTACAGTTTGTCATGTCCCAGAGGGACAGAGATAGCCATGGAGGTGTGAGTACAGTTTGTCACGTCCCAGAGGGACAGAGATAGCCATGGAGGTGTGGTTACAGTTTGTCACTTCCCAGAGGGACAGAGATAGCCATGGAGGTGTGGGAATAGTTTGTTGCGTCCCAGAGGGACAGAGATAGCCATGGAGGTGTGGGTACAGTTTGTCACGTCCCAGAGGGACAGAGATAGCCATGGAGGTGTGAGCACAGTTTGTCATGTCCCAAAGGGACAGAGATAGCAGTGGAGGTTTGGGTACAGTTTGTCATGTCCCAGAGGGACAGAGATAGCCATGAAGTTGTGGGTACAGTTTGTCACGTCCCAGAAGGACAGAGATAGACATGGAGGTGTGAGTACAGTTTGTCACGTCCCAGAGGGACAGAGATAGCCATGGAGGTGTGGGAACAGTTTGTCATGTCCCAGAGGGACAGAGATGGCCATGGAGGTGTGAGTACAGTTTGTCACGTCCCAGAGGGACAGAGATAGCCATGGGGGTGTGAGTACAGTTTGTCACGTCCCAGAGGGACAGAGATAGCCATGGAGGTGTGAGTACAGTTTGTCACGAACCAGAGGAACAGAGATAGCCATGAGGGTGTGGGTACAGTTTGTCACGTCCCAGAGGGACAGAGATAGCCATGGAGGTGTGAGTACAGTTTGTCACGTCCCAGAGGGACAGCGATAGCCATGGCGGTGTGGGTACAGTTTGTCACGTCCCAGAGGGACAGAGATAGCATTGGGGGTGTGGGTACAGTTTGTCACATCCCAGAGGGACAGAGATAGCCATGGAGGTGTGGGTACAGTTTGTCACGTCCCAGAGGGACAGAGGTAGCCATGGAGGTGTGAGTACAGTTTGTCACGTCCCAGAGGGACAGAGGTAGCCATGGAGGTGTGGATACAGTTTTTAAACGTCCCATAGGGACAGAGATAGCCATGGAGGTGTGGGTACAGTTTGTCAAGTCCCAGAGGGACAGAGATAGCCATGGAGGTGTGGTTACAGTTTGTCACATCCCAGAGGGACAGAGATAGCCATGGAGGTATGGGTACAGTTTGTCACATCCCAGAGGGACAGAGATAGCCATGGAGGTGTGGGTACAGTTTGTCACGTCCCAGAGGGACAGAGATAGCCATGGAGGTGTGAGCACAGTTTGTCATGTCCCAAAGGGACAGAAATAGCAGTGGAGGTTTGGGTACAGTTTGTCACGTCCCAGAGGGACAGAGATAGCCATGGAGGTGTGAGTATAGTTTGTCACGTCCCAGAGGGACAGAGATAGCCATGGAGGTGTGGTTACAGTTTGTCACTTTACAGAGGGACAGAGACAGCCATGGAGGTGTGGGAATAGTTTGTTGCGTCCCAGAGGGACAGAGATAGCCATGGAGGTGTGGGTACAGTTTGTCACGTCCCAGACGGACAGAGATAGCCATGGAGGTGTGAGCACAGTTTGTCATGTCCCAAAGGGACAGAGATAGCAGTGGAGGTTTGGGTACAGTTTGTCACGTCCCAGAGGGACAGAGATAGCCATGAAGTTGTGGGTACAGTTTGTCACGTCCCAGAAGGACAGAGATAGACATGGAGGTGTGAGTACAGTTTGTCACGTCCCAGAGGGACAGAGATAGCCATGGAGGTGTGGGAACAGTTTGTCATGTCCCAGAGGGACAGAGATGGCCATGGAGGTGTGAGTACAGTTTGTCACGTCCCAGAGGGACAGAGATAGCCATGGGGGTGTGAGTACAGTTTATCACGTCCCAGAGGGACAGAGATAGCCATGGAGGTGTGAGTACAGTTTGTCACGACCCAGAGGAACAGAGATAGCCATGAGGGTGTGGGTACAGTTTGTCACGTCCCAGAGGGACAGAGATAGCCATGGAGGTGTGAGTACAGTTTGTCACGTCCCAGAGGGACAGCGATAGCCATGGCGGTGTGGGTACATTTTGTCACGTCCCAGAGGGACAGAGATAGCCTTGGGGGTGTGGGTACAGTTTTTAAACGTCCCATAGGGACAGAGATAGCCATGGAGGTGTGGATACAGTTTGTCATGTCCCAAAGGGACAGAAATAGCAGTGGAGGTTTGGGTACAGTTTGTCACGTCCCAGAGGGACAGAGATAGCCATGGAGGTGTGAGTACAGTTTGTCACGTCCCAGAGGGACAGAGATAGCCATGGAGGTGTGGTTACAGTTTGTCACTTCCCAGAGGGACAGAGATAGCCATGGAGGTGTGGGAATAGTTTGTTGCGTCCCAGAGGGACAGAGATAGCCATGGAGGTGTGGGTACAGTTTTCCACGTCCAAGAGGGACAGAGATAGCCATGGAGGTGTGAGTACAGTTTGTCACATCCCAGAGGGACAGAGATAGCCACTGAGGTGTGAGCACAGTTTGTCATGTCCCAAAGGGACAGAGATGGCCATGGAGGTGTGAGTACAGTTTGTCACGTCCCAGAGGGACAGAGATAGCCATGGGGGTGTGAGTACAGTTTATCACGTCCCAGAGGGACAGAGATAGCCATGGAGGTGTGAGTACAGTTTGTCACGACCCAGAGGAACAGAGATAGCCATGAGGGTGTGGTTACAGTTTGTCACGTCCCAGAGGGACAGAGATAGCCATGGAGGTGTGAGTACAGTTTATCACGTCCCAGACTGGACAGAGATAGCCAAGGAGGTGTGAGTACAGTTTGTCACGCCCTAGAGGGACAGAGATATCCATGGAGATGTGAGAACAGTTTGTCAAGTCCTAGAGGGACAGAGATAGCCATGGAGGTGTGGGTACAGTTTGTCACGTCCCAGAGGGACAGAGATAGCCATGGAGGTGTGAGTACAGTTTGTCACGTCCCAGAGGGACAGAGATAGCCATTGAGGTTTGGGTACATTTTGTCACGTCCCAGAGGGACAGAGATAGCCATTGAGGTTTGGGTACAGTTTGTCACGTCCCAGAGGGACAGAGATAGCCATGGAGATGTGAGAACAATTTGTCACGTCCCAGAGGGACAGATATAGCCATGGAGGTGTGAGTACAGTTTGTCACGTCCCAGAGGGACAGAGATAGCCATTGAGGTGTGAGTACAGTTTGTCACGTCCCAGAGGGACAGCGATTGCCATGGAGGTGTGAGTACAGTTTGTCATGTCCCAGAGGGACAGAGATAGCCATGGAGGTGTGGGTACAGTTTGAAACGTCCCAGAGGGACAGAGATAGCCATGGAGGTTTGGGTACAGTTTGTCACGTCCCAGAGGGACAGAGATAGCCATGGAGGTATGGTTACAGTTTGTCACGTCCCAGAGGGACAGAGATAGCCATGGGGGTGTGGGTACAGTTTGTCACATCCCAGAGGGACAGAGATAGCCATGGAGGTGTGGGTACAGTTTGTCACGTCCCAGAGGGACAGAGGTAGCCATGGAGGTGTGAGTACAGTTTGTCACGTCCCAGAGGGACAGAGATAGCCATGGAGGTGTGGGTACAGTTTTTAAACGTCCCATAGGGACAGAGATAGCCATGGAGGTGTGGGTACAGTTTGTCACGTCCCAGGGGGACAGAGATAGCCATGGAGGTGTGGTTACAGTTTGTCACATCCCAGAGGGACAGAGATAGCCATGGAGGTGTGGGTACAGTTTGTCACGTCCCAGAGGGACAGAGATAGCCATGGAGGTGTGAGCACAGTTTGTCATGTCCCAAAGGGACAGAAATAGCAGTGGAGGCTTGGGTACAGTTTGTCACGTCCCAGAGGGACAGAGATAGCCATGGAGGTGTGGGAATAGTTTGTCGCGTCCCAGAGGGACAGAGATAGCCATGGAGGTGTGGGTACAGTTTGTCACGTCCAAGAGGGACAGAGATAGCCATGGAGGTGTGAGTACAGTTTGTCACATCCCAGAGGGACAGAGATAGCCACGGAGGTGTGAGTACAGTTTGTCACGTCCCAGAGGGACAGAGATAGCCATGGAGGTGTGAGCACAGTTTGTCATGTCCCAAAGGGACAGAGATAGCAGTGGAGGTTGGGGTACAGTTTGTCACGTCCCAGAGGGACAGAGATAGCCATGAAGTTGTGGGTACAGTTTGTCACGTCCCAGAAGGACAGAGATAGACATGGAGGTGTGAGTACAGTTTGTCACGTCCCAGAGGGACAGAGATAGCCATGGAGGTGTGGGAACAGTTTGTCATGTCCCAGAGGGACAGAGATGGCCATGGAGGTGTGAGTACAGTTTGTCACGTCCCAGAGGGACAGAGATAGCCATGGGGGTGTGAGTACAGTTTATCACGTCCCAGAGGGACAGAGATAGCCATGGAGGTGTGAGTACAGTTTGTCACGACCCAGAGGAACAGAGATAGCCATGAGGGTGTGGGTACAGTTTGTCACGTCCCAGAGGGACAGAGATAGCCATGGAGGTGTGAGTACAGTTTATCACGTCCCAGACTGGACAGAGATAGCCAAGGAGGTGTGAGTACAGTTTGTCACGCCCTAGAGGGACAGAGATATCCATGGAGATGTGAGAACAGTTTGTCAAGTCCTAGAGGGACAGAGATAGCCATGGAGGTGTGGGTACAGTTTGTCACGTCCCGGAGGGACAGAGATAGCCATGGAGGTGTGAGTACAGTTTGTCACGTCCCAGAGGGACAGAGATAGCCATGGAGGTGTGAGTACAGTTTGTCACGTCCCAGAGGGACAGAGATAGCCATGGAGGTGTGGGTACAGTTTGAAACGTCCCAGAGGGACAGAGATAGCCATGGAGGTGTGGGTACAGTTTGTCACGTCCCAGAGGGACAGAGATAGCCATGGAGGTGTGGTTACAGTTTGTCACGTCCCAGAGGGACAGAGATAGCCATGGAGGTGTGGGTACAGTTTGTCACATCCCAGAAGGACAGAGATAGCCATGGAGGTGTGGGTACAGTTTGTCACGTCCCAGAGGGACAGAGATAGCCATGGAGGTGTGAGTACAGTTTGTCACGTCCCAGAGGGACAGAGATAGCCATTGAGGTTTGGGTACATTTTGTCACGTCCCAGAGGGACAGAGATAGCCATTGAGGTTTGGGTACAGTTTGTCACGTCCCAGAGGGACAGAGATAGCCATGGAGGTGTGAGAACAATTTGTCACGTCCCAGAGGGACAGATATAGCCATGGAGGTGTGAGTACAGTTTGTCACGTCCCAGAGGGACAGAGATAGCCATTGAGGTGTGAGTACAGTTTGTCACGTCCCAGAGGGACAGCGATTGCCATGGAGGTGTGAGTACAGTTTGTCATGTCCCAGAGGGACAGAGATAGCCATGGAGGTGTGGGTACAGTTTGAAACGTCCCAGAGGGACAGAGATAGCCATGGAGGTTTGGGTACAGTTTGTCACGTCCCAGAGGGACAGAGATAGCCATGGAGGTATGGTTACAGTTTGTCACGTCCCAGAGGGACAGAGATAGCCATGGGGGTGTGGGTACAGTTTGTCACATCCCAGAGGGACAGAGATAGCCATGGAGGTGTGGGTACAGTTTGTCACGTCCCAGAGGGACAGAGGTAGCCATGGAGGTGTGAGTACAGTTTGTCACGTCCCAGAGGGACAGAGATAGCCATGGGGGTGTGGGTACAGTTTGAAACGTCCCATAGGGACAGAGATAGCCATGGAGGTGTGGGTACAGTTTGTCACGTCCGAGAGGGACAGAGATAGCCATGAAGGTGTGGTTACAGTTTGTCACATCCCAGAGGGACAGAGATAGCCATGGAGGTATGGGTACAGTTTGTCACATCCCAGAGGGACAGAGATCGCCATGGAGGTGTGGGTACAGTTTGTCACGTCCCAGAGGGACAGAGATAGCCATGGAGGTGTGAGTACAGTTTTGTCACGTCCCAGAGGGACAGAGATAGCCATGGAGGTGTGGGAATAGTTTGTCGCGTCCCAGAGGGACAGAGATAGCCATGGAGGTGTGGGTACAGTTTGTCACGTCCCAGAGGGACAGAGATAGCCATGGAGGTGTGAGTACAGTTTGTCACATCCCAGAGGGACAGAGATAGCCATGGAGGTGTGAGTACATTTTGTCACGTCCCAGAGGGACAGAGATAGCCATGGGGGTGTGGGTACAGTTTGAAACGTCCCATAGGGACAGAGATAGCCATGGAGGTGTGGGTACAGTTTGTCACGTCCGAGAGGGACAGAGATAGCCATGAAGGTGTGGTTACAGTTTGTCACATCCCAGAGGGACAGAGATAGCCATGGAGGTATGGGTACAGTTTGTCACATCCCAGAGGGACAGAGATAGCCATGGAGGTGTGGGTACAGTTTGTCACGTCCCAGAGGGACAGAGATAGCCATGGAGGTGTGAGTACAGTTTTGTCACGTCCCAGAGGGACAGAGATAGCCATGGAGGTGTGGGAATAGTTTGTCGCGTCCCAGAGGGACAGAGATAGCCATGGAGGTGTGGGTACAGTTTGTCACGTCCCAGAGGGACAGAGATAGCCATGGAGGTGTGAGTACAGTTTGTCACATCCCAGAGGGACAGAGATAGCCATGGAGGTGTGAGTACAGTTTGTCACGTCCCAGAGGGACAGCGATAGCCACGGAGGTGTGAGTACAGTTTTGTCACGTCCCAGAGGGACAGAGATAGCCATGGAGGTGTGGGTACAGTTTGTCACGTCCCAGAGGGACAGAGATAGCCATGGAGGTGTGGGTACAGTTTGTCACGTCCCAGAGGGACAGAGATAGCCATGGAGGTGTGGGTACAGTTTGTCACGTCCCAGAGGGACAGAGATAGCCATGGAGGTGTGGGTACAGTCTGTCACGTCCCAGAGGGACAGAGATATCCATGGAGGTGTGGGTACAGTTTGTCACATCCCAAAGGGACAGAGATATCCATGGAGGTGTGGGTACAGTTTGTCACGTCCCAGAGGGACAGAGATAGCCATGGAGGTGTGAGTACAGTTTGTCACGTCCCAGAGGGACAGAGATAGCAATGGAGGTGTGGGTACAGTTTGAAACGTCCCAGAGGGACAGAGATAGCCATGGAGGTGTGGGTACAGTTTGTTACGTCCCAGAGGGACAGAGATAGACATGGAGGTGTGGGAACAGTTTGTCACGTCCCAGAGGGACAGAGATAGCCATGGAGGTGTGAGTACAGTTTGTCACGTCCCAGAGGGACAGAGAGAGCCATGGAGGTGTGAGTACAGTTTGTCACGTCCCAGAGGGACAGCGATAGCCATGGAGGTGTGAGTACAGTTTGTCACTTCCCAGAGAGACAGAGATAGCCATGGAGGTGTGGGTACAGTTTGAAACGTCCCAGAGGGACAGAGATAGACATGGAGGTGTGAGTGCAGTTTGTCACGTCCCAGAGGGACAGAGATAGCCATGGAGGTGTGAGTACAGTTTATCACGTTCCAGAGGGACAGAGATAGCCATGGAGGTGTAAGTACAGTTTGTCACGTCCCAGAGGGACAGAGATAGCCATGAGGGTGTGAGTACAGTTTGTCACGTCCCAGAGGGACAGAGATAGCCATGGAGGTGTGGGTACAGTTTGTTACGTCCCAGAGGGACAGACATAGCCATGGTGGTGTGAGTACAGTTTGTCTTGTCCCAGAGGGACAGAGATAGCCATGGAGGTGTGGGTACAGTTTTTTACGTCCCAGAGGGACAGAGATAGCCATGGAGGTGTGGGTACAGTTTGTCACGTCCCAGAGGGACAGAGATAGCCATGGAGGTGTGGGTACAGTCTGTCACGTCCCAGAGGGACAGAGATATCCATGGAGGTGTGGGTACAGTTTGTCACATCCCAAAGGGACAGAGATAGCCATGGAGGTGTGGGTACAGTTTGTCACGTCCCAGAGGGACAGAGATAGCCATGGAGGTGTGGGTACAGTTTGTCACGTCCCAGAGGGAAAGAGAGAGCCATGGAGTTGTGAGTACAGTTTGTCACGTCCCAGAGGGACAGAGATAGCCATGAGGGTGTGAGTACAGTTTGTCACGTCCCAGAGGGACAGAGATAGCCATGGAGGTGTGCGTACAATTTGTCACGTCCCAGAGGGACAGAGATAGCCATGGAGGTGTGGGTACAGTTTGTCACGTCCCAGTGGGACAAAGATAGCCATGGAGGTATCGGTACAGTTTGTCACGTCCCAGAGGGACAGAGATAGCCATGGAGGTGTAAGTACACTTTGTCATGTCCCAGAGGGACAGAGATAGCCATGGAGGTGTGGGTACAGTTTGTTACGTCCCAGAGGGACAGACATAGCCATGGTGGTGTGAGTACAGTTTGTCTCGTCCCAGAGGGACAGAGATAGCCATGGAGGTGTGGGTACAGTTTTTTACGTCCCAGAGGGACAGAGATAGCCATGGAGGTGTGGGTACAGTTTGTCACGTCCCAGAGGGACAGAGATAGCCATGGAGGTGTGGGTACAGTCTGTCACGTCCCAGAGGGACAGAGATATCCATGGAGGTGTGGGTACAGTTTGTCACATCCCAAAGGGACAGAGATAGCCATGGAGGTGTGGGTACAGTTTGTCACGTCCCAGAGGGACAGAGATAGCCATGGAGGTGTGGGTACAGTTTGTCACGTCCCAGAGGGACAGAGAGAGCCATGGAGTTGTGAGTACAGTTTGTCACGTCCCAGAGGGACAGAGATAGCCATGAGGGTGTGAGTACAGTTTGTCACGTCCCAGAGGGACAGAGATAGCCATGGAGGTGTGCGTACAATTTGTCACGTCCCAGAGGGACAGAGATAGCCATGGAGGTGTGGGTACAGTTTGTCACGTCCCAGTGGGACAAAGATAGCCATGGAGGTATCGGTACAGTTTGTCACGTCCCAGAGGGACAGAGATAGCCATGGAGGTGTAAGTACACTTTGTCATGTCCCAGAGGGACAGAGATAGCCATGGAGGTGTGGGTACATTTTGTCACGTCCCAGAGGGACAGAGATAGCCATGGAGGTGTGGGTACAGTTTGTAACGTCCCAGAGGGACAGAGATAGCCATGGAGGTGTGGGTACAGTTTGTCACGTCCCAGAGGGACAGAGATAGCCATGGAGGTGTGGGTACAGTTTGTCACGTCCCAAAGGGACAGAGATAGCCATGGAAGTGTGGGTACAGTCTGTCAAGTCCCAGAGGGACAGAGATATCCATGGAGGTGTGGGTACAGTTTGTCACATCCCAGAGGGACAGAGATAGCCATGGAGGTGTGGGTACAGTTTGTCACGTCCCAGTGGGACAAAGATAGCCATGGAGGTATCGGTACAGTTTGTCACGTCCCAGAGGGACAGAGATAGCCATGGAGGTGTGCGTACAATTTGTCACGTCCCAGAGGGACAGAGATAGCCATGGAGGTGTGGGTACAGTTTGTCACGTCCCAGAGGGACAGAGATAGCCATGGAGGTGTAAGTACACTTTGTCATGTCCCAGAGGGACAGAGATAGCCATGGAGGTGTGGGTACATTTTGTCACGTCCCAGAGGGACAGAGATAGCCATGGAGGTGTGGGTACAGTTTGTAACGTCCCAGAGGGACAGAGATAGCCATGGAGGTGTGGGTACAGTTTGTCACGTCCCAGAGGGACAGAGATAGCCATGGAGGTGTGGGTACAGTTTGTCACGTCCCAAAGGGACAGAGATAGCCATGGAAGTGTGGGTACAGTCTGTCAAGTCCCAGAGGGACAGAGATATCCATGGAGGTGTGGGTACAGTTTGTCACATCCCAGAGGGACAGAGATAGCCATGGAGGTGTGGGTACAGTTTGTCACCTCCCAGAGGGACAGAGATAGCCATGGTGGTGTGGGTACAGTTTGTCACATCCCAGAGGGACAGAGATAGCCATGGAGGTGTGGGTACTGTTTGTCACGTCCCAGAGGGACAGAGATAGCCATGGAGGTGTGGGTACAGTTTGCCACGTCCCAGAGGGACAGAGATAGCCATGGAGGTGTGGGTACAGTTTGTCACGTCCCAGAGGGACAGCGATAGCCATGGCGGTGTGGGTACAGTTTGTCACGTCCCAGAGGGACAGAGATAGCCATGGAGGTGTGGGTACAGTTTGAAACGTCCCATAGGGACAGAGATAGCCATGGAGGTGTGGGTACAGTTTGTCACGTCCCAGAGGGACAGAGATAGCCATGGAGGTGTGGTTACAGTTTGTCACATCCCAGAGGGACAGAGATAGCCATGGAGGTATGGGTACAGTTTGTCACATCCCAGAGGGAAAGAGATAGCCATGGAGGTGTGGGTACAGTTTGTCACGTCCCAGAGGGACAGAGATAGCCATGGAGGTGTGAGCACAGTTTGTCATGTCCCAAAGGGACACAGATAGCAGTGGAGGTGTGGGTACAGTTTGTCACGTCCCAGAGGTACAGAGATAGCCATGGAGGTGTGAGTACAGTTTGTCACGTCACAGAGGGACAGAGATAGCCATGGAGGTGTGGTTACAGTTTGTCACTTCCCAGAGGGACAGAGATAGCCATGGAGGTGTGGGAATAGTTTGTCGCGTCCCAGAGGGACAGAGATAGCCATGGAGGTGTGGGTACAGTTTGTCACGTCCAAGAGGGACAGAGATAGCCATGGAGGTGTGAGTACAGTTTGTCACATCCAAGAGGGACAGAGATAGCCACGGAGGTGTGAGTACAGTTTGTCACGTCCCAGAGGGACAGCGATAGCCACGGAGGTGTGAGTACAGTTTGTCACGTCCCAGAGGGACAGAGATAGCCATGAAGTTGTGGGTACAGTTTGTCACGTCCCAGAAGGACAGAGATAGACATGGAGGTGTGAGTACAGTTTGTCACGTCCCAGAGGGACAGAGATAGCCATGGAGTCGTGGGAACAGTTTGTCATGTCCCAGAGGGACAGAGATGGCCATGGAGGTGTGAGTACAGTTTGTCATGTCCCAGAGGGACAGAGATAGCCATGGGGGTGTGAGTACAGTTTATCACGTCCCAGAGGGACAGAGATAGCCATGGAGTTGTGAGTACAGTTTGTCACGACCCAGAGGAACAGAGATAGCCTTGAGGGTGTGGGTACAGTTTGTCACGTCCCAGAGGGACAGAGATAGCCATGGAGGTGTGAGTACAGTTTATCACGTCGCAGAGGGACAGAGATAGCCATGGAGGTGTGAGTACAGTTTGTCTTGCCCTAGAGGGACAGAGATATCCATGGAGATGTGAGAACATTTTGTCAAGTCCTAGAGGGACAGAGATAGCCATGGAGGTGTGGGTACAGTTTGTCACATCCCGGAGTGACAGAGATAGCCATGGAGGTGTGAGTACAGATTGTCACGTCCAAGAGGGACAGCGATAGCCATGGAGGTGTGAGTACAGTTTGTCAAGTCCCAGAGGGACAGAGATAGCCATGGGGGTGTGAGTACAGTTTATCACGTCCCAGAGGGACAGAGATAGCCATGGAGGTGTGAGTACAGTTTGTCACGTCCCAGAGGAACAGAGATAGCCATGAGGGTGTGGGTACAGTTTGTTACGTCCCAGAGGGACAGAGATAGACATGGAGGTGTGGGTACAGTTTGTCACGTCCCAGAGTGACAGAGATAGCCATGGAGGTGTGAGTACAGTTTGTCACGTCCCAGAGGGACAGAGATAGACATGGAGGTGTGGGTACAGTTTGTCACGTCCCAGAGGGACAGAGATAGCCATGGAGGTGTGAGTAAAGTTTGTCACGTCCCAGAGGGACAGCGATAGCATGGCGGTGTGGGTACAGTTTGTCACGTCCCAGAGGGACAGAGATAGCCATGGGGGTGTGGGTACAGTTTGTCACATCCCAGAGGGACAGAGATAGCCATGGAGGTGTGGGTACAGTTTGTCACGTCCCAGAGGGACAGAGATAGCCATGGAGGTGTGGTTACAGTTTGTCACATCCCAGAGGGACAGAGATAGACATGGAGGTATGGGTACAGTTTGTCACATCCCAGAGGGACAGAGATAGCCATGGAGGTGTGGGTACAGTTTGTCACGTCCCAGAGGGACAGAGATAGCCATGGAGGTGTGAGCACAGTTTGTCATGTCCCAAAGGGACAGAGATAGCAGTGGAGGTTTGGGTACAGTTTGTCACGTCCCAGAGGGACAGAGATAGCCATGGAGGTGTGAGTACAGTTTGTCACGTCCCAGAGGGACAGAGATAGCCATGGAGGTGTGGTTACAGTTTGTCACATCCCAGAGGGAAAGAGATAGCCATGGAGGTGTGGGTACAGTTTGTCACGTCCCAGAGGGACAGAGATAGCCATGGAGGTGTGAGCACAGTTTGTCATGTCCCAAAGGGACACTAATAGCAGTGGAGGTGTGGGTACAGTTTGTCACGTCCCAGAGGTACAGAGATAGCCATGGAGGTGTGAGTACAGTTTGTCACGTCACAGAGGGACAGAGATAGCCATGGAGGTGTGGTTACAGTTTGTCACTTCCCAGAGGGACAGAGATAGCCATGGAGGTGTGGGAATAGTTTGTCGCGTCCCAGAGGGACAGAGATAGCCATGGAGGTGTGGGTACAGTTTGTCACGTCCAAGAGGGACAGAGATAGCCATGGAGGTGTGAGTACAGTTTGTCACATCCAAGAGGGACAGAGATAGCCACGGAGGTGTGAGTACAGTTTGTCACGTCCCAGAGGGACAGCGATAGCCACGGAGGTGTGAGTACAGTTTGTCACGTCCCAGAGGGACAGAGATAGCCATGAAGTTGTGGGTACAGTTTGTCACGTCCCAGAAGGACAGAGATAGACATGGAGGTGTGAGTACAGTTTGTCACGTCCCAGAGGGACAGAGATAGCCATGGAGTCGTGGGAACAGTTTGTCATGTCCCAGAGGGACAGAGATGGCCATGGAGGTGTGAGTACAGTTTGTCATGTCCCAGAGGGACAGAGATAGCCATGGGGGTGTGAGTACAGTTTATCACGTCCCAGAGGGACAGAGATAGCCATGGAGTTGTGAGTACAGTTTGTCACGACCCAGAGGAACAGAGATAGCCTTGAGGGTGTGGGTACAGTTTGTCACGTCCCAGAGGGACAGAGATAGCCATGGAGGTGTGGGTACAGTTTATCACGTCGCAGAGGGACAGAGATAGCCATGGAGGTGTGAGTACAGTTTGTCTTGCCCTAGAGGGACAGAGATATCCATGGAGATGTGAGAACATTTTGTCAAGTCCTAGAGGGACAGAGATAGCCATGGAGGTGTGGGTACAGTTTGTCACGTCCCAGAGGGACAGAGATAGCCATGGAGGTGTGAGTACAGTTTATCACGTCGCAGAGGGACAGAGATAGCCATGGAGGTGTGAGTACAGTTTGTCTTGCCCTAGAGGGACAGAGATATCCATGGAGATGTGAGAACATTTTGTCAAGTCCTAGAGGGACAGAGATAGCCATGGAGGTGTGAGTACAGATTGTCACGTCCAAGAGGGACAGCGATAGCCATGGAGGTGTGAGTACAGTTTGTCAAGTCCCAGAGGGACAGAGATAGCCATGGGGGTGTGAGTACAGTTTATCACGTCCCAGAGGGACAGAGATAGCCATGGAGGTGTGAGTACAGTTTGTCACGTCCCAGAGGAACAGAGATAGCCATGAGGGTGTGGGTACAGTTTGTTACGTCCCAGAGGGACAGAGATAGACATGGAGGTGTGGGTACAGTTTGTCACGTCCCAGAGTGACAGAGATAGCCATGGAGGTGTGAGTACAGTTTGTCACGTCCCAGAGGGACAGAGATAGCCATGGAGGTGTGGGTACAGTTTGAAACGTCCCAGAGGGACAGAGATAGCCATGGAGGTGTGGGTACAGTTTGTCACGTCCCAGAGGGACAGAGATAGCCATGGAGGTGTGGTTACAGTTTGTCACGTCCCAGAGGGACAGAGATAGCCATGGAGGTGTGGGTACAGTTTGAAACGTCCCATAGGGACAGAGATAGCCATGGAGGTGTGGGTACAGTTTGTCACGTCCCAGAGGGACAGAGATAGCCATGGAGGTGTGGTTACAGTTTGTCACATCCCAGAGGGACAGAGGTAGCCATGGAGGTGTGAGTACAGTTTGTCACGTCCCAGAGGGACAGAGATAGCCATGGGGGTGTGGGTACAGTTTGAAACGTCCCATAGGGACAGAGATAGCCATGGAGGTGTGGGTACAGTTTGTCACGTCCAAGAGGGACAGCGATAGCCATGGAGGTGTGAGTACAGTTTGTCAAGTCCCAGAGGGACAGAGATAGCCATGGGGGTGTGAGTACAGTTTATCACGTCCCAGAGGGACAGAGATAGCCATGGAGGTGTGAGTACAGTTTGTCACGTCCCAGAGGAACAGAGATAGCCATGAGGGTGTGGGTACAGTTTGTTACGTCCCAGAGGGACAGAGATAGACATGGAGGTGTGGGTACAGTTTGTCACGTCCCAGAGGGACAGAGATAGCCATGGAGGTGTGAGTAAAGTTTGTCACGTCCCAGAGGGACAGCGATACCATGGCGGTGTGGGTACAGTTTGTCACGTCCCAGAGGGACAGAGATAGCCATGGGGGTGTGGGCACAGTTTGTCACATCCCAGAGGGACAGAGATAGCCATGGAGGTGTGGGTACAGTTTGTCACGTCCCAGAGGGACAGAGGTAGCCATGGAGGTGTGAGTACAGTTTGTCACGTCCCAGAGGGACAGAGATAGCCATGGAGGTGTGGGTACAGTTTTTAAACGTCCCATAGGGACAGAGATAGCCATGGAGGTGTGGGTACAGTTTGTCACGTCCCAGAGGGACAGAGATAGCCATGGAGGTGTGGTTACAGTTTGTCACATCCCAGAGGGACAGAGATAGACATGGAGGTATGGGTACAGTTTGTCACATCCCAGAGGGACAGAGATAGCCATGGAGGTGTGGGTACAGTTTGTCACGTCCCAGAGGGACAGAGATAGCCATGGAGGTGTGAGCACAGTTTGTCATGTCCCAAAGGGACAGAGATAGCAGTGGAGGTTTGGGTACAGTTTGTCACGTCCCAGAGGGACAGAGATAGCCATGGAGGTGTGAGTACAGTTTGTCACGTCCCAGAGGGACAGAGATAGCCATGGAGGTGTGGTTACAGTTTGTCACTTCCCAGAGGGACAGAGATAGCCATGGAGGTGTGGGAATAGTTTGTCGCGTCCCAGAGGGACAGAGATAGCCATGGAGGTGTGGGTACAGTTTGTCACGTCCAAGAGAGACAGAGATAGCCATGGAGGTGTGAGTACAGTTTGTCACATCCCAGAGGGACAGAGATAGCCACGGAGGTGTGAGTACAGTTTGTCACGTCCCAGAGGGACAGCAATAGCCACAGAGGTGTGAGTACAGTTTGTCACGTCCCAGAGGGACAGAGATAGCCATGAAGTTGTGGGTACAGTTTGTCACGTCCCAGAAGGACAGAGATAGACATGGAGGTGTGAGTCCATTTTGTCACGTCCCAGAGGGACAGAGATAGCCATGGAGGTGTGGTTACAGTTTGTCACATCCCAGAGGGACAGAGATAGCCATGGAGGTATGGGTACAGTTTGTCACGTCCCAGAGGGACAGAGATAGCCATGGAGGTGTGGGTACAGTTTGTCACGTCCCAGAGGGACAGAGATAGCCATGGAGGTGTGAGCACAGTTTGTCATGTCCCAAAGGGACAGAGATAGCAGTGGAGGTTTGGGTACAGTTTGTCACGTCCCAGAGGGACAGAGATAGCCATGGAGATGTGAGAACAATTTGTCACGTCCCAGAGGGACAGAGATAGCCATGGAGGTGTGAGTACAGTTTGTCACGTCCCAGAGGGACAGAGATAGCCATGGAGGTGTGAGTACAGTTTGTCACGTCCCAGAGGGACAGCGATTGCCATGGAGGTGTGAGTACAGTTTGTCATGTCCCAGAGGGACAGAGATAGCCATGGAGGTGTGTGTACAGTTTGAAACATCCCAGAGGGACAGAGATAGCCATGGAGGTTTTGGTACAGTTTGTCACGTCCCAGAGGGACAGAGATAGCCATGTAGGTGTGGGAACAGTTTGTCATGTCCCAGAGGGACAGAGATGGCCATGGAGGTGTGAGTACAGTTTGTCACGTCCCAGAGGGACAGAGATAGCCATGGGGGTGTGAGTACAGTTTATCACGTCCCAGAGGGACAGAGATAGCCATGGAGGTGTGAGTACAGTTTGTCACGACCCAGAGGAACAGAGATAGCCATGAGGGTGTGGGTACAGTTTGTCACGTCCCAGAGGGACAGAGATAGCCATGGAGGTGTGAGTACAGTTTATAACGTCCCAGAGGGACAGAGATAGCCATGGAGGTGTGAGTACAGTTTGTCACGCCCTAGAGGGACAGAGATATCCATGGAGATGTGAGAACAGTTTGTCAAGTCCTAGAGGGACAGAGATAGCCATGGAGGTGTGGGTACAGTTTGTTACGTCCCAGAGGGACAGAGATAGACATGGAGGTGTGGGTACAGTTTGTCACGTCCCAGAGGGACAGAGATAGCCATGGAGGTGTGAGTACAGTTTGTCACGTCCCAGAGGGACAGAGATAGCCATGGAGGTGTGGGTACAGTTTGAAACGTCCCAGAGGGACAGAGATAGCCATGGAGGTGTGGGTACAGTTTGTCACGTCCCAGAGGGACAGAGATAGCCATGGAGGTGTGGTTACAGGTTGTCACGTCCCAGAGGGACAGAGATAGCCATGGAGGTGTGGGTACAGTTTGTCACATCCCAGAGGGACAGAGATAGCCATGGAGGTGTGGGTACAGTTTGTCACGTCCCAGAGGGACAGAGATAGCCATGGAGGTGTGAGTACAGTTTGTCACGTCCCAGAGGGACAGAGATAGCCATTGAGGTTTGGGTACATTTTGTCACGTCCCAGAGGGACAGAGATAGCCATTGAGGTTTGGGTACAGTTTGTCACGTCCCAGAGGGACAGAGATAGCCATGGAGATGTGAGAACAATTTGTCACGTCCCAGAGGGACAGAGATAGCCATGGAGGTGTGAGTACAGTTTGTCACGTCCCAGAGGGACAGAGATAGCCATGGAGGTGTGAGTACAGTTTGTCACGTCCCAGAGGGACAGCGATTGCCATGGAGGTGTGAGTACAGTTTGTCATGTCCCAGAGGGACAGAGATAGCCATGGAGGTGTGTGTACAGTTTGAAACATCCCAGAGGGACAGAGATAGCCATGGAGGTTTTGGTACAGTTTGTCACGTCCCAGAGGGACAGAGATAGCCATGGAGGTATGGTTACAGTTTGTCACGTCCCAGAGGGACAGAGATAGCCATGGAGGTGTGGGTACAGTTTGAAACGTCCCAGAGGGACAGAGATAGCCATGGAGGTGTGGGTACAGTTTGTCACGTCCCAGAGGGACAGAGATAGCCATGGAGGTGTGGTTACAGGTTGTCACGTCCCAGAGGGACAGAGATAGCCATGGAGGTGTGGGTACAGTTTGTCACATCCCAGAGGGACAGAGATAGCCATGGAGGTGTGGGTACAGTTTGTCACGTCCCAGAGGGACAGAGATAGCCATGGAGGTGTGAGTACAGTTTGTCACGTCCCAGAGGGACAGAGATAGCCATTGAGGTTTGGGTACATTTTGTCACGTCCCAGAGGGACAGAGATAGCCATTGAGGTTTGGGTACAGTTTGTCACGTCCCAGAGGGACAGAGATAGCCATGGAGATGTGAGAACAATTTGTCACGTCCCAGAGGGACAGAGATAGCCATGGAGGTGTGAGTACAGTTTGTCACGTCCCAGAGGGACAGAGATAGCCATGGAGGTGTGAGTACAGTTTGTCACGTCCCAGAGGGACAGCGATTGCCATGGAGGTGTGAGTACAGTTTGTCATGTCCCAGAGGGACAGAGATAGCCATGGAGGTGTGTGTACAGTTTGAAACATGCCAGAGGGACAGAGATAGCCATGGAGGTTTTGGTACAGTTTGTCACGTCCCAGAGGGACAGAGATAGCCATGTAGGTGTGGGAACAGTTTGTCATGTCCCAGAGGGACAGAGATGGCCATGGAGGTGTGAGTACAGTTTGTCACGTCCCAGAGGGACAGAGATAGCCATGGGGGTGTGAGTACAGTTTATCGCGTCCCAGAGGGACAGAGATAGCCATGGAGGTGTGAGTACAGTTTGTCATGACCCAGAGGAACAGATATAGCCATGAGGGTGTGGGTACAGTTTGTCACGTCCCAGAGGGACAGAGATAGCCATGGAGGTGTGAGTACAGTTTATAACGTCCCAGAGGGACAGAGATAGCCATGGAGGTGTGAGTACAGTTTGTCACGTCCTAGAGGGACAGAGATATCCATGGAGATGTGAGAACAGTTTGTCAAGTCCTAGAGGGACAGAGATAGCCATGGAGGTGTGGGTACAGTTTGTTACGTCCCAGAGGGACAGAGATAGACATGGAGGTGTGGGTACAGTTTGTCACGTCCCAGAGGGACAGAGATAGCCATGGAGGTGTGAGTACAGTTTGTCTTGCCCTAGAGGGACAGAGATATCCATGGAGATGTGAGAACATTTTGTCAAGTCCTAGAGGGACAGAGATAGCCATGGGGGTGTGAGTACAGTTTATCACGTCCCAGAGGGACAGAGATAGCCATGGAGTTGTGAGTACAGTTTGTCACGACCCAGAGGAACAGAGATAGCCTTGAGGGTGTGGGTACAGTTTGTCACGTCCCAGAGGGACAGAGATAGCCATGGAGGTGTGAGTACAGTTTATCACGTCGCAGAGGGACAGAGATAGCCATGGAGGTGTGAGTACAGTTTGTCTTGCCCTAGAGGGACAGAGATATCCATGGAGATGTGAGAACATTTTGTCAAGTCCTAGAGGGACAGAGATAGCCATGGAGGTGTGGGTACAGTTTGTCACATCCCGGAGTGACAGAGATAGCCATGGAGGTGTGAGTACAGATTGTCACGTCCAAGAGGGACAGCGATAGCCATGGAGGTGTGAGTACAGTTTGTCAAGTCCCAGAGGGACAGAGATAGCCATGGGGGTGTGAGTACAGTTTATCACGTCCCAGAGGGACAGAGATAGCCATGGAGGTGTGAGTACAGTTTGTCACGTCCCAGAGGAACAGAGATAGCCATGAGGGTGTGGGTACAGTTTGTTACGTCCCAGAGGGACAGAGATAGACATGGAGGTGTGGGTACAGTTTGTCACGTCCCAGAGTGACAGAGATAGCCATGGAGGTGTGAGTACAGTTTGTCACGTCCCAGAGGGACAGAGATAGCCATGGAGGTGTGGGTACAGTTTGAAACGTCCCAGAGGGACAGAGATAGCCATGGAGGTGTGGGTACAGTTTGTCACGTCCCAGAGGGACAGAGATAGCCATGGAGGTGTGGTTACAGTTTGTCACGTCCCAGAGGGACAGAGATAGCCATGGAGGTGTGGGTACAGTTTGAAACGTCCCATAGAGACAGAGATAGCCATGGAGGTGTGGGTACAGTTTGTCACGTCCCAGAGGGACAGAGATAGCCATGGAGGTGTGGTTACAGTTTGTCACATCCCAGAGGGACAGAGGTAGCCATGGAGGTGTGAGTACAGTTTGTCACGTCCCAGAGGGACAGAGATAGCCATGGGGGTGTGGGTACAGTTTGTCACGTCCCAGAGGAACAGAGATAGCCATGGAGGTGTGGGTACAGTTTGTCACATCCCGGAGTGACAGAGATAGCCATGGAGGTGTGAGTACAGATTGTCACGTCCAAGAGGGACAGCGATAGCCATGGAGGTGTGAGTACAGTTTGTCAAGTCCCAGAGGGACAGAGATAGCCATGGGGGTGTGAGTACAGTTTATCACGTCCCAGAGGGACAGAGATAGCCATGGAGGTGTGAGTACAGTTTGTCACGTCCCAGAGGAACAGAGATAGCCATGAGGGTGTGGGTACAGTTTGTTACGTCCCAGAGGGACAGAGATAGACATGGAGGTGTGGGTACAGTTTGTCACGTCCCAGAGTGACAGAGATAGCCATGGAGGTGTGAGTACAGTTTGTCACGTCCCAGAGGGACAGAGATAGCCATGGAGGTGTGGGTACAGTTTGAAACGTCCCAGAGGGACAGAGATAGCCATGGAGGTGTGGGTACAGTTTGTCACGTCCCAGAGGGACAGAGATAGCCATGGAGGTGTGGTTACAGTTTGTCACGTCCCAGAGGGACAGAGATAGCCATGGAGGTGTGGGTACAGTTTGAAACGTCCCATAGGGACAGAGATAGCCATGGAGGTGTGGGTACAGTTTGTCACGTCCCAGAGGGACAGAGATAGCCATGGAGGTGTGGTTACAGTTTGTCACATCCCAGAGGGACAGAGGTAGCCATGGAGGTGTGAGTACAGTTTGTCACGTCCCAGAGGGACAGAGATAGCCATGGGGGTGTGGGTACAGTTTGAAACGTCCCATAGGGACAGAGATAGCCATGGAGGTGTGGGTACAGTTTGTCACGTCCAAGAGGGACAGCGATAGCCATGGAGGTGTGAGTACAGTTTGTCAAGTCCCAGAGGGACAGAGATAGCCATGGGGGTGTGAGTACAGTTTATCACGTCCCAGAGGGACAGAGATAGCCATGGAGGTGTGAGTACAGTTTGTCACGTCCCAGAGGAACAGAGATAGCCATGAGGGTGTGGGTACAGTTTGTTACGTCCCAGAGGGACAGAGATAGACATGGAGGTGTGGGTACAGTTTGTCACGTCCCAGAGGGACAGAGATAGCCATGGAGGTGTGAGTAAAGTTTGTCACGTCCCAGAGGGACAGCGATAGCATGGCGGTGTGGGTACAGTTTGTCACGTCCCAGAGGGACAGAGATAGCCATGGGGGTGTGGGTACAGTTTGTCACATCCCAGAGGGACAGAGATAGCCATGGAGGTGTGGGTACAGTTTGTCACGTCCCAGAGGGACAGAGGTAGCCATGGAGGTGTGAGTACAGTTTGTCACGTCCCAGAGGGACAGAGATAGCCATGGAGGTGTGGGTACAGTTTTTAAACGTCCCATAGGGACAGAGATAGCCATGGAGGTGTGGGTACAGTTTGTCACGTCCCAGAGGGACAGAGATAGCCATGGAGGTGTGGTTACAGTTTGTCACATCCCAGAGGGACAGAGATAGACATGGAGGTATGGGTACAGTTTGTCACATCCCAGAGGGACAGAGATAGCCATGGAGGTGTGGGTACAGTTTGTCACGTCCCAGAGGGACAGAGATAGCCATGGAGGTGTGAGCACAGTTTGTCATGTCCCAAAGGGACAGAGATAGCAGTGGAGGTTTGGGTACAGTTTGTCACGTCCCAGAGGGACAGAGATAGCCATGGAGGTGTGAGTACAGTTTGTCACGTCCCAGAGGGACAGAGATAGCCATGGAGGTGTGGTTACAGTTTGTCACATCCCAGAGGGAAAGAGATAGCCATGGAGGTGTGGGTACAGTTTGTCACGTCCCAGAGGGACAGAGATAGCCATGGAGGTGTGAGCACAGTTTGTCATGTCCCAAAGGGACACTAATAGCAGTGGAGGTGTGGGTACAGTTTGTCACGTCCCAGAGGTACAGAGATAGCCATGGAGGTGTGAGTACAGTTTGTCACGTCACAGAGGGACAGAGATAGCCATGGAGGTGTGGTTACAGTTTGTCACTTCCCAGAGGGACAGAGATAGCCATGGAGGTGTGGGAATAGTTTGTCGCGTCCCAGAGGGACAGAGATAGCCATGGAGGTGTGGGTACAGTTTGTCACGTCCAAGAGGGACAGAGATAGCCATGGAGGTGTGAGTACAGTTTGTCACATCCAAGAGGGACAGAGATAGCCACGGAGGTGTGAGTACAGTTTGTCACGTCCCAGAGGGACAGCGATAGCCACGGAGGTGTGAGTACAGTTTGTCACGTCCCAGAGGGACAGAGATAGCCATGAAGTTGTGGGTACAGTTTGTCACGTCCCAGAAGGACAGAGATAGACATGGAGGTGTGAGTACAGTTTGTCACGTCCCAGAGGGACAGAGATAGCCATGGAGTCGTGGGAACAGTTTGTCATGTCCCAGAGGGACAGAGATGGCCATGGAGGTGTGAGTACAGTTTGTCATGTCCCAGAGGGACAGAGATAGCCATGGGGGTGTGAGTACAGTTTATCACGTCCCAGAGGGACAGAGATAGCCATGGAGTTGTGAGTACAGTTTGTCACGACCCAGAGGAACAGAGATAGCCTTGAGGGTGTGGGTACAGTTTGTCACGTCCCAGAGGGACAGAGATAGCCATGGAGGTGTGAGTACAGTTTATCACGTCGCAGAGGGACAGAGATAGCCATGGAGGTGTGAGTACAGTTTGTCTTGCCCTAGAGGGACAGAGATATCCATGGAGATGTGAGAACATTTTGTCAAGTCCTAGAGGGACAGAGATAGCCATGGAGGTGTGGGTACAGTTTGTCACGTCCCAGAGGGACAGAGATAGCCATGGAGGTGTGAGTACAGTTTATCACGTCGCAGAGGGACAGAGATAGCCATGGAGGTGTGAGTACAGTTTGTCTTGCCCTAGAGGGACAGAGATATCCATGGAGATGTGAGAACATTTTGTCAAGTCCTAGAGGGACAGAGATAGCCATGGAGGTGTGAGTACAGATTGTCACGTCCAAGAGGGACAGCGATAGCCATGGAGGTGTGAGTACAGTTTGTCAAGTCCCAGAGGGACAGAGATAGCCATGGGGGTGTGAGTACAGTTTATCACGTCCCAGAGGGACAGAGATAGCCATGGAGGTGTGAGTACAGTTTGTCACGTCCCAGAGGAACAGAGATAGCCATGAGGGTGTGGGTACAGTTTGTTACGTCCCAGAGGGACAGAGATAGACATGGAGGTGTGGGTACAGTTTGTCACGTCCCAGAGTGACAGAGATAGCCATGGAGGTGTGAGTACAGTTTGTCACGTCCCAGAGGGACAGAGATAGCCATGGAGGTGTGGGTACAGTTTGAAACGTCCCAGAGGGACAGAGATAGCCATGGAGGTGTGGGTACAGTTTGTCACGTCCCAGAGGGACAGAGATAGCCATGGAGGTGTGGTTACAGTTTGTCACGTCCCAGAGGGACAGAGATAGCCATGGAGGTGTGGGTACAGTTTGAAACGTCCCATAGGGACAGAGATAGCCATGGAGGTGTGGGTACAGTTTGTCACGTCCCAGAGGGACAGAGATAGCCATGGAGGTGTGGTTACAGTTTGTCACATCCCAGAGGGACAGAGGTAGCCATGGAGGTGTGAGTACAGTTTGTCACGTCCCAGAGGGACAGAGATAGCCATGGGGGTGTGGGTACAGTTTGAAACGTCCCATAGGGACAGAGATAGCCATGGAGGTGTGGGTACAGTTTGTCACGTCCAAGAGGGACAGCGATAGCCATGGAGGTGTGAGTACAGTTTGTCAAGTCCCAGAGGGACAGAGATAGCCATGGGGGTGTGAGTACAGTTTATCACGTCCCAGAGGGACAGAGATAGCCATGGAGGTGTGAGTACAGTTTGTCACGTCCCAGAGGAACAGAGATAGCCATGAGGGTGTGGGTACAGTTTGTTACGTCCCAGAGGGACAGAGATAGACATGGAGGTGTGGGTACAGTTTGTCACGTCCCAGAGGGACAGAGATAGCCATGGAGGTGTGAGTAAAGTTTGTCACGTCCCAGAGGGACAGCGATACCATGGCGGTGTGGGTACAGTTTGTCACGTCCCAGAGGGACAGAGATAGCCATGGGGGTGTGGGCACAGTTTGTCACATCCCAGAGGGACAGAGATAGCCATGGAGGTGTGGGTACAGTTTGTCACGTCCCAGAGGGACAGAGGTAGCCATGGAGGTGTGAGTACAGTTTGTCACGTCCCAGAGGGACAGAGATAGCCATGGAGGTGTGGGTACAGTTTTTAAACGTCCCATAGGGACAGAGATAGCCATGGAGGTGTGGGTACAGTTTGTCACGTCCCAGAGGGACAGAGATAGCCATGGAGGTGTGGTTACAGTTTGTCACATCCCAGAGGGACAGAGATAGACATGGAGGTATGGGTACAGTTTGTCACATCCCAGAGGGACAGAGATAGCCATGGAGGTGTGGGTACAGTTTGTCACGTCCCAGAGGGACAGAGATAGCCATGGAGGTGTGAGCACAGTTTGTCATGTCCCAAAGGGACAGAGATAGCAGTGGAGGTTTGGGTACAGTTTGTCACGTCCCAGAGGGACAGAGATAGCCATGGAGGTGTGAGTACAGTTTGTCACGTCCCAGAGGGACAGAGATAGCCATGGAGGTGTGGTTACAGTTTGTCACTTCCCAGAGGGACAGAGATAGCCATGGAGGTGTGGGAATAGTTTGTCGCGTCCCAGAGGGACAGAGATAGCCATGGAGGTGTGGGTACAGTTTGTCACGTCCAAGAGAGACAGAGATAGCCATGGAGGTGTGAGTACAGTTTGTCACATCCCAGAGGGACAGAGATAGCCACGGAGGTGTGAGTACAGTTTGTCACGTCCCAGAGGGACAGCAATAGCCACAGAGGTGTGAGTACAGTTTGTCACGTCCCAGAGGGACAGAGATAGCCATGAAGTTGTGGGTACAGTTTGTCACGTCCCAGAAGGACAGAGATAGACATGGAGGTGTGAGTCCATTTTGTCACGTCCCAGAGGGACAGAGATAGCCATGGAGGTGTGGTTACAGTTTGTCACATCCCAGAGGGACAGAGATAGCCATGGAGGTATGGGTACAGTTTGTCACGTCCCAGAGGGACAGAGATAGCCATGGAGGTGTGGGTACAGTTTGTCACGTCCCAGAGGGACAGAGATAGCCATGGAGGTGTGAGCACAGTTTGTCATGTCCCAAAGGGACAGAGATAGCAGTGGAGGTTTGGGTACAGTTTGTCACGTCCCAGAGGGACAGAGATAGCCATGGAGATGTGAGAACAATTTGTCACGTCCCAGAGGGACAGAGATAGCCATGGAGGTGTGAGTACAGTTTGTCACGTCCCAGAGGGACAGAGATAGCCATGGAGGTGTGAGTACAGTTTGTCACGTCCCAGAGGGACAGCGATTGCCATGGAGGTGTGAGTACAGTTTGTCATGTCCCAGAGGGACAGAGATAGCCATGGAGGTGTGTGTACAGTTTGAAACATCCCAGAGGGACAGAGATAGCCATGGAGGTTTTGGTACAGTTTGTCACGTCCCAGAGGGACAGAGATAGCCATGTAGGTGTGGGAACAGTTTGTCATGTCCCAGAGGGACAGAGATGGCCATGGAGGTGTGAGTACAGTTTGTCACGTCCCAGAGGGACAGAGATAGCCATGGGGGTGTGAGTACAGTTTATCACGTCCCAGAGGGACAGAGATAGCCATGGAGGTGTGAGTACAGTTTGTCACGACCCAGAGGAACAGAGATAGCCATGAGGGTGTGGGTACAGTTTGTCACGTCCCAGAGGGACAGAGATAGCCATGGAGGTGTGAGTACAGTTTATAACGTCCCAGAGGGACAGAGATAGCCATGGAGGTGTGAGTACAGTTTGTCACGCCCTAGAGGGACAGAGATATCCATGGAGATGTGAGAACAGTTTGTCAAGTCCTAGAGGGACAGAGATAGCCATGGAGGTGTGGGTACAGTTTGTTACGTCCCAGAGGGACAGAGATAGACATGGAGGTGTGGGTACAGTTTGTCACGTCCCAGAGGGACAGAGATAGCCATGGAGGTGTGAGTACAGTTTGTCACGTCCCAGAGGGACAGAGATAGCCATGGAGGTGTGGGTACAGTTTGAAACGTCCCAGAGGGACAGAGATAGCCATGGAGGTGTGGGTACAGTTTGTCACGTCCCAGAGGGACAGAGATAGCCATGGAGGTGTGGTTACAGGTTGTCACGTCCCAGAGGGACAGAGATAGCCATGGAGGTGTGGGTACAGTTTGTCACATCCCAGAGGGACAGAGATAGCCATGGAGGTGTGGGTACAGTTTGTCACGTCCCAGAGGGACAGAGATAGCCATGGAGGTGTGAGTACAGTTTGTCACGTCCCATAGGGACAGAGATAGCCATTGAGGTTTGGGTACATTTTGTCACGTCCCAGAGGGACAGAGATAGCCATTGAGGTTTGGGTACAGTTTGTCACGTCCCAGAGGGACAGAGATAGCCATGGAGATGTGAGAACAATTTGTCACGTCCCAGAGGGACAGAGATAGCCATGGAGGTGTGAGTACAGTTTGTCACGTCCCAGAGGGACAGAGATAGCCATGGAGGTGTGAGTACAGTTTGTCACGTCCCAGAGGGACAGCGATTGCCATGGAGGTGTGAGTACAGTTTGTCATGTCCCAGAGGGACAGAGATAGCCATGGAGGTGTGTGTACAGTTTGAAACATCCCAGAGGGACAGAGATAGCCATGGAGGTTTTGGTACAGTTTGTCACGTCCCAGAGGGACAGAGATAGCCATGGAGGTATGGTTACAGTTTGTCACGTCCCAGAGGGACAGAGATAGCCATGGAGGTGTGGGTACAGTTTGAAACGTCCCAGAGGGACAGAGATAGCCATGGAGGTGTGGGTACAGTTTGTCACGTCCCAGAGGGACAGAGATAGCCATGGAGGTGTGGTTACAGGTTGTCACGTCCCAGAGGGACAGAGATAGCCATGGAGGTGTGGGTACAGTTTGTCACATCCCAGAGGGACAGAGATAGCCATGGAGGTGTGGGTACAGTTTGTCACGTCCCAGAGGGACAGAGATAGCCATGGAGGTGTGAGTACAGTTTGTCACGTCCCAGAGGGACAGAGATAGCCATTGAGGTTTGGGTACATTTTGTCACGTCCCAGAGGGACAGAGATAGCCATTGAGGTTTGGGTACAGTTTGTCACGTCCCAGAGGGACAGAGATAGCCATGGAGATGTGAGAACAATTTGTCACGTCCCAGAGGGACAGAGATAGCCATGGAGGTGTGAGTACAGTTTGTCACGTCCCAGAGGGACAGAGATAGCCATGGAGGTGTGAGTACAGTTTGTCACGTCCCAGAGGGACAGCGATTGCCATGGAGGTGTGAGTACAGTTTGTCATGTCCCAGAGGGACAGAGATAGCCATGGAGGTGTGTGTACAGTTTGAAACATCCCAGAGGGACAGAGATAGCCATGGAGGTTTTGGTACAGTTTGTCACGTCCCAGAGGGACAGAGATAGCCATGTAGGTGTGGGAACAGTTTGTCATGTCCCAGAGGGACAGAGATGGCCATGGAGGTGTGAGTACAGTTTGTCACGTCCCAGAGGGACAGAGATAGCCATGGGGGTGTGAGTACAGTTTATCGCGTCCCAGAGGGACAGAGATAGCCATGGAGGTGTGAGTACAGTTTGTCACGACCCAGAGGAACAGATATAGCCATGAGGGTGTGGGTACAGTTTGTCACGTCCCAGAGGGACAGAGATAGCCATGGAGGTGTGAGTACAGTTTATAACGTCCCAGAGGGACAGAGATAGCCATGGAGGTGTGAGTACAGTTTGTCACGCCCTAGAGGGACAGAGATATCCATGGAGATGTGAGAACAGTTTGTCAAGTCCTAGAGGGACAGAGATAGCCATGGAGGTGTGGGTACAGTTTGTTACGTCCCAGAGGGACAGAGATAGACATGGAGGTGTGGGTACAGTTTGTCACGTCCCAGAGGGACAGAGATAGCCATGGAGGTGTGAGTACAGTTTGTCACGTCCCAGAGGGACAGAGATAGCCATGGAGGTGTGGGTACAGTTTGAAACGTCCCAGAGGGACAGAGATAGCCATGGAGGTGTGGGTACAGTTTGTCACGTCCCAGAGGGACAGAGATAGCCATGGAGGTGTGGTTACAGGTTGTCACGTCCCAGAGGGACAGAGATAGCCATGGAGGTGTGGGTACAGTTTGTCACATCCCAGAGGGACAGAGATAGCCATGGAGGTGTGAGTACAGTTTGTCACGTCCCAGAGGGACAGAGATAGCCATTGAGGTTTGGGTACATTTTGTCACGTCCCAGAGGGACAGAGATAGCCATTGAGGTTTGGGTACAGTTTGTCACGTCCCAGAGGGACAGAGATAGCCATGGAGATGTGAGAACAATTTGTCACGTCCCAGAGGGACAGAGATAGCCATGGAGGTGTGAGTACAGTTTGTCACGTCCCAGAGGGACAGAGATAGCCATGGAGGTGTGAGTACAGTTTGTCACGTCCCAGAGGGACAGCGATTGCCATGGAGGTGTGAGTACAGTTTGTCATGTCCCAGAGGGACAGAGATAGCCATGGAGGTGTGTGTACAGTTTGAAACATCCCAGAGGGACAGAGATAGCCATGGAGGTTTTGGTACAGTTTGTCACGTCCCAGAGGGACAGAGATAGCCATGGAGGTATGGTTACAGTTTGTCACGTCCCAGAGGGACAGAGATAGCCATGGAGGTGTGGGTACAGTTTGAAACGTCCCAGAGGGACAGAGATAGCCATGGAGGTGTGGGTACAGTTTGTCACGTCCCAGAGGGACAGAGATAGCCATGGAGGTGTGGTTACAGGTTGTCACGTCCCAGAGGGACAGAGATAGCCATGGAGGTGTGGGTACAGTTTGTCACATCCCAGAGGGACAGAGATAGCCATGGAGGTGTGGGTACAGTTTGTCACGTCCCAGAGGGACAGAGATAGCCATGGAGGTGTGAGTACAGTTTGTCACGTCCCAGAGGGACAGAGATAGCCATTGAGGTTTGGGTACATTTTGTCACGTCCCAGAGGGACAGAGATAGCCATTGAGGTTTGGGTACAGTTTGTCACGTCCCAGAGGGACAGAGATAGCCATGGAGATGTGAGAACAATTTGTCACGTCCCAGAGGGACAGAGATAGCCATGGAGGTGTGAGTACAGTTTGTCACGTCCCAGAGGGACAGAGATAGCCATGGAGGTGTGAGTACAGTTTGTCACGTCCCAGAGGGACAGCGATTGCCATGGAGGTGTGAGTACAGTTTGTCATGTCCCAGAGGGACAGAGATAGCCATGGAGGTGTGTGTACAGTTTGAAACATCCCAGAGGGACAGAGATAGCCATGGAGGTTTTGGTACAGTTTGTCACGTCCCAGAGGGACAGAGATAGCCATGTAGGTGTGGGAACAGTTTGTCATGTCCCAGAGGGACAGAGATGGCCATGGAGGTGTGAGTACAGTTTGTCACGTCCCAGAGGGACAGAGATAGCCATGGGGGTGTGAGTACAGTTTATCGCGTCCCAGAGGGACAGAGATAGCCATGGAGGTGTGAGTACAGTTTGTCACGACCCAGAGGAACAGATATAGCCATGAGGGTGTGGGTACAGTTTGTCACGTCCCAGAGGGACAGAGATAGCCATGGAGGTGTGAGTACAGTTTATAACGTCCCAGAGGGACAGAGATAGCCATGGAGGTGTGAGTACAGTTTGTCACGTCCTAGAGGGACAGAGATATCCATGGAGATGTGAGAACAGTTTGTCAAGTCCTAGAGGGACAGAGATAGCCATGGAGGTGTGGGTACAGTTTGTTACGTCCCAGAGGGACAGAGATAGACATGGAGGTGTGGGTACAGTTTGTCACGTCCCAGAGGGACAGAGATAGCCATGGAGGTGTGAGTACAGTTTGTCACGTCCCAGAGGGACAGAGATAGCCATGGAGGTGTGGGTACAGTTTGAAACGTCCCAGAGGGACAGAGATAGCCATGGAGGTGTGGGTACAGTTTGTCACGTCCCAGAGGGACAGAGATAGCCATGGAGGTGTGGTTACAGGTTGTCACGTCCCAGAGGGACAGAGATAGCCATGGAGGTGTGGGTACAGTTTGTCACATCCCAGAGGGACAGAGATAGCCATGGAGGTGTGGGTACAGTTTGTCACGTCCCAGAGGGACAGAGATAGCCATGGAGGTGTGAGTACAGTTTGTCACGTCCCAGAGGGACAGAGATAGCCATTGAGGTTTGGGTACATTTTGTCACGTCCCAGAGGGACAGAGATAGCCATTGAGGTTTGGGTACAGTTTGTCACGTCCCAGAGGGACAGAGATAGCCATGGAGATGTGAGAACAATTTGTCACGTCCCAGAGGGACAGAGATAGCCATGGAGGTGTGAGTACAGTTTGTCACGTCCCAGAGGGACAGAGATAGCCATGGAGGTGTGAGTACAGTTTGTCACGTCCCAGAGGGACAGCGATTGCCATGGAGGTGTGAGTACAGTTTGTCATGTCCCAGAGGGACAGAGATAGCCATGGAGGTGTGTGTACAGTTTGAAACATCCCAGAGGGACAGAGATAGCCATGGAGGTTTTGGTACAGTTTGTCACGTCCCAGAGGGACAGAGATAGCCATGGAGGTATGGTTACAGTTTGTCACGTCCCAGAGGGACAGAGATAGCCATGGGGGTGTGGGTACAGTTTGTCACATCCCAGAGGGACAGAGATAGCCATGGAGGTGTGGGTACAGTTTGTCACGTCCCAGAGGGACAGAGGTAGCCATGGAGGTGTGAGTACAGTTTGTCACGTCCCAGAGGGACATAGATAGCCATGGAGGTGTGGGTACAGTTTGACACGTCCCATAGGGACAGAGATAGCCATGGAGGTGTGGGTACAGTTTGTCACGTCCGAGAGGGACAGAGATAGCCATGGAGGTGTGGTTACAGTTTGTCACATCCCAGAGGGACAGAGATAGCCATGGAGGTATGGGTACAGTTTGTCACATCCCAGAGGGACAGAGATAGCCATGGAGGTGTGGGTACAGTTTGTCACGTCCCAGAGGGACAGAGATAGCCATGGAGGTGTGAGTACAGTTTGTCACGTCCCAGAGGGACAGAGATAGCCATGGAGGTGTGGGAATAGTTTGTCGCGTCCCAGAGGGACAGAGATAGCCATGGAGGTGTGGGTACAGTTTGTCACGTCCCAGAGGGACAGAGATAGCCATGGAGGTGTGAGTACAGTTTGTCACGTCCCAGAGGGACAGAGATAGCCATGGAGGTGTGAGTACAGTTTGTCACGTCCCAGAGGGACAGCGATTGCCATGGAGGTGTGAGTACAGTTTGTCATGTCCCAGAGGGACAGAGATAGCCATGGAGGTGTGTGTACAGTTTGAAACATCCCAGAGGGACAGAGATAGCCATGGAGGTTTTGGTACAGTTTGTCACGTCCCAGAGGGACAGAGATAGCCATGGAGGTATGGTTACAGTTTGTCACGTCCCAGAGGGACAGAGATAGCCATGGAGGTGTGGGTACAGTTTGAAACGTCCCAGAGGGACAGAGATAGCCATGGAGGTGTGGGTACAGTTTGTCACGTCCCAGAGGGACAGAGATAGCCATGGAGGTGTGGTTACAGGTTGTCACGTCCCAGAGGGACAGAGATAGCCATGGAGGTGTGGGTACAGTTTGTCACATCCCAGAGGGACAGAGATAGCCATGGAGGTGTGGGTACAGTTTGTCACGTCCCAGAGGGACAGAGATAGCCATGGAGGTGTGAGTACAGTTTGTCACGTCCCAGAGGGACAGAGATAGCCATTGAGGTTTGGGTACATTTTGTCACGTCCCAGAGGGACAGAGATAGCCATTGAGGTTTGGGTACAGTTTGTCACGTCCCAGAGGGACAGAGATAGCCATGGAGATGTGAGAACAATTTGTCACGTCCCAGAGGGACAGAGATAGCCATGGAGGTGTGAGTACAGTTTGTCACGTCCCAGAGGGACAGAGATAGCCATGGAGGTGTGAGTACAGTTTGTCACGTCCCAGAGGGACAGCGATTGCCATGGAGGTGTGAGTACAGTTTGTCATGTCCCAGAGGGACAGAGATAGCCATGGAGGTGTGTGTACAGTTTGAAACATCCCAGAGGGACAGAGATAGCCATGGAGGTTTTGGTACAGTTTGTCACGTCCCAGAGGGACAGAGATAGCCATGTAGGTGTGGGAACAGTTTGTCATGTCCCAGAGGGACAGAGATGGCCATGGAGGTGTGAGTACAGTTTGTCACGTCCCAGAGGGACAGAGATAGCCATGGGGGTGTGAGTACAGTTTATCGCGTCCCAGAGGGACAGAGATAGCCATGGAGGTGTGAGTACAGTTTGTCACGACCCAGAGGAACAGATATAGCCATGAGGGTGTGGGTACAGTTTGTCACGTCCCAGAGGGACAGAGATAGCCATGGAGGTGTGAGTACAGTTTATAACGTCCCAGAGGGACAGAGATAGCCATGGAGGTGTGAGTACAGTTTGTCACGTCCTAGAGGGACAGAGATATCCATGGAGATGTGAGAACAGTTTGTCAAGTCCTAGAGGGACAGAGATAGCCATGGAGGTGTGGGTACAGTTTGTTACGTCCCAGAGGGACAGAGATAGACATGGAGGTGTGGGTACAGTTTGTCACGTCCCAGAGGGACAGAGATAGCCATGGAGGTGTGAGTACAGTTTGTCACGTCCCAGAGGGACAGAGATAGCCATGGAGGTGTGGGTACAGTTTGAAACGTCCCAGAGGGACAGAGATAGCCATGGAGGTGTGGGTACAGTTTGTCACGTCCCAGAGGGACAGAGATAGCCATGGAGGTGTGGTTACAGGTTGTCACGTCCCAGAGGGACAGAGATAGCCATGGAGGTGTGGGTACAGTTTGTCACATCCCAGAGGGACAGAGATAGCCATGGAGGTGTGGGTACAGTTTGTCACGTCCCAGAGGGACAGAGATAGCCATGGAGGTGTGAGTACAGTTTGTCACGTCCCAGAGGGACAGAGATAGCCATTGAGGTTTGGGTACATTTTGTCACGTCCCAGAGGGACAGAGATAGCCATTGAGGTTTGGGTACAGTTTGTCACGTCCCAGAGGGACAGAGATAGCCATGGAGATGTGAGAACAATTTGTCACGTCCCAGAGGGACAGAGATAGCCATGGAGGTGTGAGTACAGTTTGTCACGTCCCAGAGGGACAGAGATAGCCATGGAGGTGTGAGTACAGTTTGTCACGTCCCAGAGGGACAGCGATTGCCATGGAGGTGTGAGTACAGTTTGTCATGTCCCAGAGGGACAGAGATAGCCATGGAGGTGTGTGTACAGTTTGAAACATCCCAGAGGGACAGAGATAGCCATGGAGGTTTTGGTACAGTTTGTCACGTCCCAGAGGGACAGAGATAGCCATGGAGGTATGGTTACAGTTTGTCACGTCCCAGAGGGACAGAGATAGCCATGGGGGTGTGGGTACAGTTTGTCACATCCCAGAGGGACAGAGATAGCCATGGAGGTGTGGGTACAGTTTGTCACGTCCCAGAGGGACAGAGGTAGCCATGGAGGTGTGAGTACAGTTTGTCACGTCCCAGAGGGACATAGATAGCCATGGAGGTGTGGGTACAGTTTGACACGTCCCATAGGGACAGAGATAGCCATGGAGGTGTGGGTACAGTTTGTCACGTCCGAGAGGGACAGAGATAGCCATGGAGGTGTGGTTACAGTTTGTCACATCCCAGAGGGACAGAGATAGCCATGGAGGTATGGGTACAGTTTGTCACATCCCAGAGGGACAGAGATAGCCATGGAGGTGTGGGTACAGTTTGTCACGTCCCAGAGGGACAGAGATAGCCATGGAGGTGTGAGTACAGTTTGTCACGTCCCAGAGGGACAGAGATAGCCATGGAGGTGTGGGAATAGTTTGTCGCGTCCCAGAGGGACAGAGATAGCCATGGAGGTGTGGGTACAGTTTGTCACGTCCCAGAGGGACAGAGATAGCCATGGAGGTGTGAGTACAGTTTGTCACGTCCCAGAGGGACAGCGATAGCCACGGAGGTGTGAGTACAGTTTTGTCACGTCCCAGAGGGACAGAGATAGCCATGGAGGTGTGGGTACAGTTTGTCACGTCCCAGAGGGACAGAGATAGCCATGGAGGTGTGGGTACAGTTTGTCACGTCCCAGAGGGACAGAGATAGCCATGGAGGTGTGGGTACAGTTTGTCACGTCCCAGAGGGACAGAGATAGCCATGGAGGTGTGGGTACAGTCTGTCACGTCCCAGAGGGACAGAGATATCCATGGAGGTGTGGGTACAGTTTGTCACATCCCAAAGGGACAGAGATATCCATGGAGGTGTGGGTACAGTTTGTCACGTCCCAGAGGGACAGAGATAGCCATGGTGGTGTGGGTACAGCTTGTCACATCCCAGAGGGACAGAGATAGCCATGGAGGTGAAGGTACCGTTTGTCACGTCCCAGAGGGACAGAGATAGCCATGGAGGTGTGAGTACAGTTTGTCACCTCCCAGAGGGACAGAGATAGCCATGGAGGTGTGGGTACAGTTTGAAACGTCCCAGAGGGACAGAGATAGCCATGGAGGTGTGGGTACAGTTTGTTACGTCCCAGAGGGACAGAGATAGCCATGGAGTTGTGAGTACAGTTTGTCACGACCCAGAGGAACAGAGATAGCCTTGAGGGTGTGGGTACAGTTTGTCACGTCCCAGAGGGACAGAGATAGCCATGGAGGTGTGAGTACAGTTTATCACGTCGCAGAGGGACAGAGATAGCCATGGAGGTGTGAGTACAGTTTGTCTTGCCCTAGAGGGACAGAGATATCCATGGAGATGTGAGAACATTTTGTCAAGTCCTAGAGGGACAGAGATAGCCATGGAGGTGTGGGTACAGTTTGTCACATCCCGGAGTGACAGAGATAGCCATGGAGGTGTGAGTACAGATTGTCACGTCCAAGAGGGACAGCGATAGCCATGGAGGTGTGAGTACAGTTTGTCAAGTCCCAGAGGGACAGAGATAGCCATGGGGGTGTGAGTACAGTTTATCACGTCCCAGAGGGACAGAGATAGCCATGGAGGTGTGAGTACAGTTTGTCACGTCCCAGAGGAACAGAGATAGCCATGAGGGTGTGGGTACAGTTTGTTACGTCCCAGAGGGACAGAGATAGACATGGAGGTGTGGGTACAGTTTGTCACGTCCCAGAGTGACAGAGATAGCCATGGAGGTGTGAGTACAGTTTGTCACGTCCCAGAGGGACAGAGATAGACATGGAGGTGTGGGTACAGTTTGTCACGTCCCAGAGGGACAGAGATAGCCATGGAGGTGTGAGTAAAGTTTGTCACGTCCCAGAGGGACAGCGATAGCATGGCGGTGTGGGTACAGTTTGTCACGTCCCAGAGGGACAGAGATAGCCATGGGGGTGTGGGTACAGTTTGTCACATCCCAGAGGGACAGAGATAGCCATGGAGGTGTGGGTACAGTTTGTCACGTCCCAGAGGGACAGAGATAGCCATGGAGGTGTGGTTACAGTTTGTCACATCCCAGAGGGACAGAGATAGACATGGAGGTATGGGTACAGTTTGTCACATCCCAGAGGGACAGAGATAGCCATGGAGGTGTGGGTACAGTTTGTCACGTCCCAGAGGGACAGAGATAGCCATGGAGGTGTGAGCACAGTTTGTCATGTCCCAAAGGGACAGAGATAGCAGTGGAGGTTTGGGTACAGTTTGTCACGTCCCAGAGGGACAGAGATAGCCATGGAGGTGTGAGTACAGTTTGTCACGTCCCAGAGGGACAGAGATAGCCATGGAGGTGTGGTTACAGTTTGTCACATCCCAGAGGGAAAGAGATAGCCATGGAGGTGTGGGTACAGTTTGTCACGTCCCAGAGGGACAGAGATAGCCATGGAGGTGTGAGCACAGTTTGTCATGTCCCAAAGGGACACTAATAGCAGTGGAGGTGTGGGTACAGTTTGTCACGTCCCAGAGGTACAGAGATAGCCATGGAGGTGTGAGTACAGTTTGTCACGTCACAGAGGGACAGAGATAGCCATGGAGGTGTGGTTACAGTTTGTCACTTCCCAGAGGGACAGAGATAGCCATGGAGGTGTGGGAATAGTTTGTCGCGTCCCAGAGGGACAGAGATAGCCATGGAGGTGTGGGTACAGTTTGTCACGTCCAAGAGGGACAGAGATAGCCATGGAGGTGTGAGTACAGTTTGTCACATCCAAGAGGGACAGAGATAGCCACGGAGGTGTGAGTACAGTTTGTCACGTCCCAGAGGGACAGCGATAGCCACGGAGGTGTGAGTACAGTTTGTCACGTCCCAGAGGGACAGAGATAGCCATGAAGTTGTGGGTACAGTTTGTCACGTCCCAGAAGGACAGAGATAGACATGGAGGTGTGAGTACAGTTTGTCACGTCCCAGAGGGACAGAGATAGCCATGGAGTCGTGGGAACAGTTTGTCATGTCCCAGAGGGACAGAGATGGCCATGGAGGTGTGAGTACAGTTTGTCATGTCCCAGAGGGACAGAGATAGCCATGGGGGTGTGAGTACAGTTTATCACGTCCCAGAGGGACAGAGATAGCCATGGAGTTGTGAGTACAGTTTGTCACGACCCAGAGGAACAGAGATAGCCTTGAGGGTGTGGGTACAGTTTGTCACGTCCCAGAGGGACAGAGATAGCCATGGAGGTGTGGGTACAGTTTATCACGTCGCAGAGGGACAGAGATAGCCATGGAGGTGTGAGTACAGTTTGTCTTGCCCTAGAGGGACAGAGATATCCATGGAGATGTGAGAACATTTTGTCAAGTCCTAGAGGGACAGAGATAGCCATGGAGGTGTGGGTACAGTTTGTCACGTCCCAGAGGGACAGAGATAGCCATGGAGGTGTGAGTACAGTTTATCACGTCGCAGAGGGACAGAGATAGCCATGGAGGTGTGAGTACAGTTTGTCTTGCCCTAGAGGGACAGAGATATCCATGGAGATGTGAGAACATTTTGTCAAGTCCTAGAGGGACAGAGATAGCCATGGAGGTGTGAGTACAGATTGTCACGTCCAAGAGGGACAGCGATAGCCATGGAGGTGTGAGTACAGTTTGTCAAGTCCCAGAGGGACAGAGATAGCCATGGGGGTGTGAGTACAGTTTATCACGTCCCAGAGGGACAGAGATAGCCATGGAGGTGTGAGTACAGTTTGTCACGTCCCAGAGGAACAGAGATAGCCATGAGGGTGTGGGTACAGTTTGTTACGTCCCAGAGGGACAGAGATAGACATGGAGGTGTGGGTACAGTTTGTCACGTCCCAGAGTGACAGAGATAGCCATGGAGGTGTGAGTACAGTTTGTCACGTCCCAGAGGGACAGAGATAGCCATGGAGGTGTGGGTACAGTTTGAAACGTCCCAGAGGGACAGAGATAGCCATGGAGGTGTGGGTACAGTTTGTCACGTCCCAGAGGGACAGAGATAGCCATGGAGGTGTGGTTACAGTTTGTCACGTCCCAGAGGGACAGAGATAGCCATGGAGGTGTGGGTACAGTTTGAAACGTCCCATAGGGACAGAGATAGCCATGGAGGTGTGGGTACAGTTTGTCACGTCCCAGAGGGACAGAGATAGCCATGGAGGTGTGGTTACAGTTTGTCACATCCCAGAGGGACAGAGGTAGCCATGGAGGTGTGAGTACAGTTTGTCACGTCCCAGAGGGACAGAGATAGCCATGGGGGTGTGGGTACAGTTTGAAACGTCCCATAGGGACAGAGATAGCCATGGAGGTGTGGGTACAGTTTGTCACGTCCAAGAGGGACAGCGATAGCCATGGAGGTGTGAGTACAGTTTGTCAAGTCCCAGAGGGACAGAGATAGCCATGGGGGTGTGAGTACAGTTTATCACGTCCCAGAGGGACAGAGATAGCCATGGAGGTGTGAGTACAGTTTGTCACGTCCCAGAGGAACAGAGATAGCCATGAGGGTGTGGGTACAGTTTGTTACGTCCCAGAGGGACAGAGATAGACATGGAGGTGTGGGTACAGTTTGTCACGTCCCAGAGGGACAGAGATAGCCATGGAGGTGTGAGTAAAGTTTGTCACGTCCCAGAGGGACAGCGATACCATGGCGGTGTGGGTACAGTTTGTCACGTCCCAGAGGGACAGAGATAGCCATGGGGGTGTGGGCACAGTTTGTCACATCCCAGAGGGACAGAGATAGCCATGGAGGTGTGGGTACAGTTTGTCACGTCCCAGAGGGACAGAGGTAGCCATGGAGGTGTGAGTACAGTTTGTCACGTCCCAGAGGGACAGAGATAGCCATGGAGGTGTGGGTACAGTTTTTAAACGTCCCATAGGGACAGAGATAGCCATGGAGGTGTGGGTACAGTTTGTCACGTCCCAGAGGGACAGAGATAGCCATGGAGGTGTGGTTACAGTTTGTCACATCCCAGAGGGACAGAGATAGACATGGAGGTATGGGTACAGTTTGTCACATCCCAGAGGGACAGAGATAGCCATGGAGGTGTGGGTACAGTTTGTCACGTCCCAGAGGGACAGAGATAGCCATGGAGGTGTGAGCACAGTTTGTCATGTCCCAAAGGGACAGAGATAGCAGTGGAGGTTTGGGTACAGTTTGTCACGTCCCAGAGGGACAGAGATAGCCATGGAGGTGTGAGTACAGTTTGTCACGTCCCAGAGGGACAGAGATAGCCATGGAGGTGTGGTTACAGTTTGTCACTTCCCAGAGGGACAGAGATAGCCATGGAGGTGTGGGAATAGTTTGTCGCGTCCCAGAGGGACAGAGATAGCCATGGAGGTGTGGGTACAGTTTGTCACGTCCAAGAGAGACAGAGATAGCCATGGAGGTGTGAGTACAGTTTGTCACATCCCAGAGGGACAGAGATAGCCACGGAGGTGTGAGTACAGTTTGTCACGTCCCAGAGGGACAGCAATAGCCACAGAGGTGTGAGTACAGTTTGTCACGTCCCAGAGGGACAGAGATAGCCATGAAGTTGTGGGTACAGTTTGTCACGTCCCAGAAGGACAGAGATAGACATGGAGGTGTGAGTCCATTTTGTCACGTCCCAGAGGGACAGAGATAGCCATGGAGGTGTGGTTACAGTTTGTCACATCCCAGAGGGACAGAGATAGCCATGGAGGTATGGGTACAGTTTGTCACGTCCCAGAGGGACAGAGATAGCCATGGAGGTGTGGGTACAGTTTGTCACGTCCCAGAGGGACAGAGATAGCCATGGAGGTGTGAGCACAGTTTGTCATGTCCCAAAGGGACAGAGATAGCAGTGGAGGTTTGGGTACAGTTTGTCACGTCCCAGAGGGACAGAGATAGCCATGGAGATGTGAGAACAATTTGTCACGTCCCAGAGGGACAGAGATAGCCATGGAGGTGTGAGTACAGTTTGTCACGTCCCAGAGGGACAGAGATAGCCATGGAGGTGTGAGTACAGTTTGTCACGTCCCAGAGGGACAGCGATTGCCATGGAGGTGTGAGTACAGTTTGTCATGTCCCAGAGGGACAGAGATAGCCATGGAGGTGTGTGTACAGTTTGAAACATCCCAGAGGGACAGAGATAGCCATGGAGGTTTTGGTACAGTTTGTCACGTCCCAGAGGGACAGAGATAGCCATGTAGGTGTGGGAACAGTTTGTCATGTCCCAGAGGGACAGAGATGGCCATGGAGGTGTGAGTACAGTTTGTCACGTCCCAGAGGGACAGAGATAGCCATGGGGGTGTGAGTACAGTTTATCACGTCCCAGAGGGACAGAGATAGCCATGGAGGTGTGAGTACAGTTTGTCACGACCCAGAGGAACAGAGATAGCCATGAGGGTGTGGGTACAGTTTGTCACGTCCCAGAGGGACAGAGATAGCCATGGAGGTGTGAGTACAGTTTATAACGTCCCAGAGGGACAGAGATAGCCATGGAGGTGTGAGTACAGTTTGTCACGCCCTAGAGGGACAGAGATATCCATGGAGATGTGAGAACAGTTTGTCAAGTCCTAGAGGGACAGAGATAGCCATGGAGGTGTGGGTACAGTTTGTTACGTCCCAGAGGGACAGAGATAGACATGGAGGTGTGGGTACAGTTTGTCACGTCCCAGAGGGACAGAGATAGCCATGGAGGTGTGAGTACAGTTTGTCACGTCCCAGAGGGACAGAGATAGCCATGGAGGTGTGGGTACAGTTTGAAACGTCCCAGAGGGACAGAGATAGCCATGGAGGTGTGGGTACAGTTTGTCACGTCCCAGAGGGACAGAGATAGCCATGGAGGTGTGGTTACAGGTTGTCACGTCCCAGAGGGACAGAGATAGCCATGGAGGTGTGGGTACAGTTTGTCACATCCCAGAGGGACAGAGATAGCCATGGAGGTGTGGGTACAGTTTGTCACGTCCCAGAGGGACAGAGATAGCCATGGAGGTGTGAGTACAGTTTGTCACGTCCCAGAGGGACAGAGATAGCCATTGAGGTTTGGGTACATTTTGTCACGTCCCAGAGGGACAGAGATAGCCATTGAGGTTTGGGTACAGTTTGTCACGTCCCAGAGGGACAGAGATAGCCATGGAGATGTGAGAACAATTTGTCACGTCCCAGAGGGACAGAGATAGCCATGGAGGTGTGAGTACAGTTTGTCACGTCCCAGAGGGACAGAGATAGCCATGGAGGTGTGAGTACAGTTTGTCACGTCCCAGAGGGACAGCGATTGCCATGGAGGTGTGAGTACAGTTTGTCATGTCCCAGAGGGACAGAGATAGCCATGGAGGTGTGTGTACAGTTTGAAACATCCCAGAGGGACAGAGATAGCCATGGAGGTTTTGGTACAGTTTGTCACGTCCCAGAGGGACAGAGATAGCCATGGAGGTATGGTTACAGTTTGTCACGTCCCAGAGGGACAGAGATAGCCATGGAGGTGTGGGTACAGTTTGAAACGTCCCAGAGGGACAGAGATAGCCATGGAGGTGTGGGTACAGTTTGTCACGTCCCAGAGGGACAGAGATAGCCATGGAGGTGTGGTTACAGGTTGTCACGTCCCAGAGGGACAGAGATAGCCATGGAGGTGTGGGTACAGTTTGTCACATCCCAGAGGGACAGAGATAGCCATGGAGGTGTGGGTACAGTTTGTCACGTCCCAGAGGGACAGAGATAGCCATGGAGGTGTGAGTACAGTTTGTCACGTCCCAGAGGGACAGAGATAGCCATTGAGGTTTGGGTACATTTTGTCACGTCCCAGAGGGACAGAGATAGCCATTGAGGTTTGGGTACAGTTTGTCACGTCCCAGAGGGACAGAGATAGCCATGGAGATGTGAGAACAATTTGTCACGTCCCAGAGGGACAGAGATAGCCATGGAGGTGTGAGTACAGTTTGTCACGTCCCAGAGGGACAGAGATAGCCATGGAGGTGTGAGTACAGTTTGTCACGTCCCAGAGGGACAGCGATTGCCATGGAGGTGTGAGTACAGTTTGTCATGTCCCAGAGGGACAGAGATAGCCATGGAGGTGTGTGTACAGTTTGAAACATGCCAGAGGGACAGAGATAGCCATGGAGGTTTTGGTACAGTTTGTCACGTCCCAGAGGGACAGAGATAGCCATGTAGGTGTGGGAACAGTTTGTCATGTCCCAGAGGGACAGAGATGGCCATGGAGGTGTGAGTACAGTTTGTCACGTCCCAGAGGGACAGAGATAGCCATGGGGGTGTGAGTACAGTTTATCGCGTCCCAGAGGGACAGAGATAGCCATGGAGGTGTGAGTACAGTTTGTCACGACCCAGAGGAACAGATATAGCCATGAGGGTGTGGGTACAGTTTGTCACGTCCCAGAGGGACAGAGATAGCCATGGAGGTGTGAGTACAGTTTATAACGTCCCAGAGGGACAGAGATAGCCATGGAGGTGTGAGTACAGTTTGTCACGTCCTAGAGGGACAGAGATATCCATGGAGATGTGAGAACAGTTTGTCAAGTCCTAGAGGGACAGAGATAGCCATGGAGGTGTGGGTACAGTTTGTTACGTCCCAGAGGGACAGAGATAGACATGGAGGTGTGGGTACAGTTTGTCACGTCCCAGAGGGACAGAGATAGCCATGGAGGTGTGAGTACAGTTTGTCTTGCCCTAGAGGGACAGAGATATCCATGGAGATGTGAGAACATTTTGTCAAGTCCTAGAGGGACAGAGATAGCCATGGGGGTGTGAGTACAGTTTATCACGTCCCAGAGGGACAGAGATAGCCATGGAGTTGTGAGTACAGTTTGTCACGACCCAGAGGAACAGAGATAGCCTTGAGGGTGTGGGTACAGTTTGTCACGTCCCAGAGGGACAGAGATAGCCATGGAGGTGTGAGTACAGTTTATCACGTCGCAGAGGGACAGAGATAGCCATGGAGGTGTGAGTACAGTTTGTCTTGCCCTAGAGGGACAGAGATATCCATGGAGATGTGAGAACATTTTGTCAAGTCCTAGAGGGACAGAGATAGCCATGGAGGTGTGGGTACAGTTTGTCACATCCCGGAGTGACAGAGATAGCCATGGAGGTGTGAGTACAGATTGTCACGTCCAAGAGGGACAGCGATAGCCATGGAGGTGTGAGTACAGTTTGTCAAGTCCCAGAGGGACAGAGATAGCCATGGGGGTGTGAGTACAGTTTATCACGTCCCAGAGGGACAGAGATAGCCATGGAGGTGTGAGTACAGTTTGTCACGTCCCAGAGGAACAGAGATAGCCATGAGGGTGTGGGTACAGTTTGTTACGTCCCAGAGGGACAGAGATAGACATGGAGGTGTGGGTACAGTTTGTCACGTCCCAGAGTGACAGAGATAGCCATGGAGGTGTGAGTACAGTTTGTCACGTCCCAGAGGGACAGAGATAGCCATGGAGGTGTGGGTACAGTTTGAAACGTCCCAGAGGGACAGAGATAGCCATGGAGGTGTGGGTACAGTTTGTCACGTCCCAGAGGGACAGAGATAGCCATGGAGGTGTGGTTACAGTTTGTCACGTCCCAGAGGGACAGAGATAGCCATGGAGGTGTGGGTACAGTTTGAAACGTCCCATAGAGACAGAGATAGCCATGGAGGTGTGGGTACAGTTTGTCACGTCCCAGAGGGACAGAGATAGCCATGGAGGTGTGGTTACAGTTTGTCACATCCCAGAGGGACAGAGGTAGCCATGGAGGTGTGAGTACAGTTTGTCACGTCCCAGAGGGACAGAGATAGCCATGGGGGTGTGGGTACAGTTTGTCACGTCCCAGAGGAACAGAGATAGCCATGGAGGTGTGGGTACAGTTTGTCACATCCCGGAGTGACAGAGATAGCCATGGAGGTGTGAGTACAGATTGTCACGTCCAAGAGGGACAGCGATAGCCATGGAGGTGTGAGTACAGTTTGTCAAGTCCCAGAGGGACAGAGATAGCCATGGGGGTGTGAGTACAGTTTATCACGTCCCAGAGGGACAGAGATAGCCATGGAGGTGTGAGTACAGTTTGTCACGTCCCAGAGGAACAGAGATAGCCATGAGGGTGTGGGTACAGTTTGTTACGTCCCAGAGGGACAGAGATAGACATGGAGGTGTGGGTACAGTTTGTCACGTCCCAGAGTGACAGAGATAGCCATGGAGGTGTGAGTACAGTTTGTCACGTCCCAGAGGGACAGAGATAGCCATGGAGGTGTGGGTACAGTTTGAAACGTCCCAGAGGGACAGAGATAGCCATGGAGGTGTGGGTACAGTTTGTCACGTCCCAGAGGGACAGAGATAGCCATGGAGGTGTGGTTACAGTTTGTCACGTCCCAGAGGGACAGAGATAGCCATGGAGGTGTGGGTACAGTTTGAAACGTCCCATAGGGACAGAGATAGCCATGGAGGTGTGGGTACAGTTTGTCACGTCCCAGAGGGACAGAGATAGCCATGGAGGTGTGGTTACAGTTTGTCACATCCCAGAGGGACAGAGGTAGCCATGGAGGTGTGAGTACAGTTTGTCACGTCCCAGAGGGACAGAGATAGCCATGGGGGTGTGGGTACAGTTTGAAACGTCCCATAGGGACAGAGATAGCCATGGAGGTGTGGGTACAGTTTGTCACGTCCAAGAGGGACAGCGATAGCCATGGAGGTGTGAGTACAGTTTGTCAAGTCCCAGAGGGACAGAGATAGCCATGGGGGTGTGAGTACAGTTTATCACGTCCCAGAGGGACAGAGATAGCCATGGAGGTGTGAGTACAGTTTGTCACGTCCCAGAGGAACAGAGATAGCCATGAGGGTGTGGGTACAGTTTGTTACGTCCCAGAGGGACAGAGATAGACATGGAGGTGTGGGTACAGTTTGTCACGTCCCAGAGGGACAGAGATAGCCATGGAGGTGTGAGTAAAGTTTGTCACGTCCCAGAGGGACAGCGATAGCATGGCGGTGTGGGTACAGTTTGTCACGTCCCAGAGGGACAGAGATAGCCATGGGGGTGTGGGTACAGTTTGTCACATCCCAGAGGGACAGAGATAGCCATGGAGGTGTGGGTACAGTTTGTCACGTCCCAGAGGGACAGAGGTAGCCATGGAGGTGTGAGTACAGTTTGTCACGTCCCAGAGGGACAGAGATAGCCATGGAGGTGTGGGTACAGTTTTTAAACGTCCCATAGGGACAGAGATAGCCATGGAGGTGTGGGTACAGTTTGTCACGTCCCAGAGGGACAGAGATAGCCATGGAGGTGTGGTTACAGTTTGTCACATCCCAGAGGGACAGAGATAGACATGGAGGTATGGGTACAGTTTGTCACATCCCAGAGGGACAGAGATAGCCATGGAGGTGTGGGTACAGTTTGTCACGTCCCAGAGGGACAGAGATAGCCATGGAGGTGTGAGCACAGTTTGTCATGTCCCAAAGGGACAGAGATAGCAGTGGAGGTTTGGGTACAGTTTGTCACGTCCCAGAGGGACAGAGATAGCCATGGAGGTGTGAGTACAGTTTGTCACGTCCCAGAGGGACAGAGATAGCCATGGAGGTGTGGTTACAGTTTGTCACATCCCAGAGGGAAAGAGATAGCCATGGAGGTGTGGGTACAGTTTGTCACGTCCCAGAGGGACAGAGATAGCCATGGAGGTGTGAGCACAGTTTGTCATGTCCCAAAGGGACACTAATAGCAGTGGAGGTGTGGGTACAGTTTGTCACGTCCCAGAGGTACAGAGATAGCCATGGAGGTGTGAGTACAGTTTGTCACGTCACAGAGGGACAGAGATAGCCATGGAGGTGTGGTTACAGTTTGTCACTTCCCAGAGGGACAGAGATAGCCATGGAGGTGTGGGAATAGTTTGTCGCGTCCCAGAGGGACAGAGATAGCCATGGAGGTGTGGGTACAGTTTGTCACGTCCAAGAGGGACAGAGATAGCCATGGAGGTGTGAGTACAGTTTGTCACATCCAAGAGGGACAGAGATAGCCACGGAGGTGTGAGTACAGTTTGTCACGTCCCAGAGGGACAGCGATAGCCACGGAGGTGTGAGTACAGTTTGTCACGTCCCAGAGGGACAGAGATAGCCATGAAGTTGTGGGTACAGTTTGTCACGTCCCAGAAGGACAGAGATAGACATGGAGGTGTGAGTACAGTTTGTCACGTCCCAGAGGGACAGAGATAGCCATGGAGTCGTGGGAACAGTTTGTCATGTCCCAGAGGGACAGAGATGGCCATGGAGGTGTGAGTACAGTTTGTCATGTCCCAGAGGGACAGAGATAGCCATGGGGGTGTGAGTACAGTTTATCACGTCCCAGAGGGACAGAGATAGCCATGGAGTTGTGAGTACAGTTTGTCACGACCCAGAGGAACAGAGATAGCCTTGAGGGTGTGGGTACAGTTTGTCACGTCCCAGAGGGACAGAGATAGCCATGGAGGTGTGAGTACAGTTTATCACGTCGCAGAGGGACAGAGATAGCCATGGAGGTGTGAGTACAGTTTGTCTTGCCCTAGAGGGACAGAGATATCCATGGAGATGTGAGAACATTTTGTCAAGTCCTAGAGGGACAGAGATAGCCATGGAGGTGTGGGTACAGTTTGTCACGTCCCAGAGGGACAGAGATAGCCATGGAGGTGTGAGTACAGTTTATCACGTCGCAGAGGGACAGAGATAGCCATGGAGGTGTGAGTACAGTTTGTCTTGCCCTAGAGGGACAGAGATATCCATGGAGATGTGAGAACATTTTGTCAAGTCCTAGAGGGACAGAGATAGCCATGGAGGTGTGAGTACAGATTGTCACGTCCAAGAGGGACAGCGATAGCCATGGAGGTGTGAGTACAGTTTGTCAAGTCCCAGAGGGACAGAGATAGCCATGGGGGTGTGAGTACAGTTTATCACGTCCCAGAGGGACAGAGATAGCCATGGAGGTGTGAGTACAGTTTGTCACGTCCCAGAGGAACAGAGATAGCCATGAGGGTGTGGGTACAGTTTGTTACGTCCCAGAGGGACAGAGATAGACATGGAGGTGTGGGTACAGTTTGTCACGTCCCAGAGTGACAGAGATAGCCATGGAGGTGTGAGTACAGTTTGTCACGTCCCAGAGGGACAGAGATAGCCATGGAGGTGTGGGTACAGTTTGAAACGTCCCAGAGGGACAGAGATAGCCATGGAGGTGTGGGTACAGTTTGTCACGTCCCAGAGGGACAGAGATAGCCATGGAGGTGTGGTTACAGTTTGTCACGTCCCAGAGGGACAGAGATAGCCATGGAGGTGTGGGTACAGTTTGAAACGTCCCATAGGGACAGAGATAGCCATGGAGGTGTGGGTACAGTTTGTCACGTCCCAGAGGGACAGAGATAGCCATGGAGGTGTGGTTACAGTTTGTCACATCCCAGAGGGACAGAGGTAGCCATGGAGGTGTGAGTACAGTTTGTCACGTCCCAGAGGGACAGAGATAGCCATGGGGGTGTGGGTACAGTTTGAAACGTCCCATAGGGACAGAGATAGCCATGGAGGTGTGGGTACAGTTTGTCACGTCCAAGAGGGACAGCGATAGCCATGGAGGTGTGAGTACAGTTTGTCAAGTCCCAGAGGGACAGAGATAGCCATGGGGGTGTGAGTACAGTTTATCACGTCCCAGAGGGACAGAGATAGCCATGGAGGTGTGAGTACAGTTTGTCACGTCCCAGAGGAACAGAGATAGCCATGAGGGTGTGGGTACAGTTTGTTACGTCCCAGAGGGACAGAGATAGACATGGAGGTGTGGGTACAGTTTGTCACGTCCCAGAGGGACAGAGATAGCCATGGAGGTGTGAGTAAAGTTTGTCACGTCCCAGAGGGACAGCGATACCATGGCGGTGTGGGTACAGTTTGTCACGTCCCAGAGGGACAGAGATAGCCATGGGGGTGTGGGCACAGTTTGTCACATCCCAGAGGGACAGAGATAGCCATGGAGGTGTGGGTACAGTTTGTCACGTCCCAGAGGGACAGAGGTAGCCATGGAGGTGTGAGTACAGTTTGTCACGTCCCAGAGGGACAGAGATAGCCATGGAGGTGTGGGTACAGTTTTTAAACGTCCCATAGGGACAGAGATAGCCATGGAGGTGTGGGTACAGTTTGTCACGTCCCAGAGGGACAGAGATAGCCATGGAGGTGTGGTTACAGTTTGTCACATCCCAGAGGGACAGAGATAGACATGGAGGTATGGGTACAGTTTGTCACATCCCAGAGGGACAGAGATAGCCATGGAGGTGTGGGTACAGTTTGTCACGTCCCAGAGGGACAGAGATAGCCATGGAGGTGTGAGCACAGTTTGTCATGTCCCAAAGGGACAGAGATAGCAGTGGAGGTTTGGGTACAGTTTGTCACGTCCCAGAGGGACAGAGATAGCCATGGAGGTGTGAGTACAGTTTGTCACGTCCCAGAGGGACAGAGATAGCCATGGAGGTGTGGTTACAGTTTGTCACTTCCCAGAGGGACAGAGATAGCCATGGAGGTGTGGGAATAGTTTGTCGCGTCCCAGAGGGACAGAGATAGCCATGGAGGTGTGGGTACAGTTTGTCACGTCCAAGAGAGACAGAGATAGCCATGGAGGTGTGAGTACAGTTTGTCACATCCCAGAGGGACAGAGATAGCCACGGAGGTGTGAGTACAGTTTGTCACGTCCCAGAGGGACAGCAATAGCCACAGAGGTGTGAGTACAGTTTGTCACGTCCCAGAGGGACAGAGATAGCCATGAAGTTGTGGGTACAGTTTGTCACGTCCCAGAAGGACAGAGATAGACATGGAGGTGTGAGTCCATTTTGTCACGTCCCAGAGGGACAGAGATAGCCATGGAGGTGTGGTTACAGTTTGTCACATCCCAGAGGGACAGAGATAGCCATGGAGGTATGGGTACAGTTTGTCACGTCCCAGAGGGACAGAGATAGCCATGGAGGTGTGGGTACAGTTTGTCACGTCCCAGAGGGACAGAGATAGCCATGGAGGTGTGAGCACAGTTTGTCATGTCCCAAAGGGACAGAGATAGCAGTGGAGGTTTGGGTACAGTTTGTCACGTCCCAGAGGGACAGAGATAGCCATGGAGATGTGAGAACAATTTGTCACGTCCCAGAGGGACAGAGATAGCCATGGAGGTGTGAGTACAGTTTGTCACGTCCCAGAGGGACAGAGATAGCCATGGAGGTGTGAGTACAGTTTGTCACGTCCCAGAGGGACAGCGATTGCCATGGAGGTGTGAGTACAGTTTGTCATGTCCCAGAGGGACAGAGATAGCCATGGAGGTGTGTGTACAGTTTGAAACATCCCAGAGGGACAGAGATAGCCATGGAGGTTTTGGTACAGTTTGTCACGTCCCAGAGGGACAGAGATAGCCATGTAGGTGTGGGAACAGTTTGTCATGTCCCAGAGGGACAGAGATGGCCATGGAGGTGTGAGTACAGTTTGTCACGTCCCAGAGGGACAGAGATAGCCATGGGGGTGTGAGTACAGTTTATCACGTCCCAGAGGGACAGAGATAGCCATGGAGGTGTGAGTACAGTTTGTCACGACCCAGAGGAACAGAGATAGCCATGAGGGTGTGGGTACAGTTTGTCACGTCCCAGAGGGACAGAGATAGCCATGGAGGTGTGAGTACAGTTTATAACGTCCCAGAGGGACAGAGATAGCCATGGAGGTGTGAGTACAGTTTGTCACGCCCTAGAGGGACAGAGATATCCATGGAGATGTGAGAACAGTTTGTCAAGTCCTAGAGGGACAGAGATAGCCATGGAGGTGTGGGTACAGTTTGTTACGTCCCAGAGGGACAGAGATAGACATGGAGGTGTGGGTACAGTTTGTCACGTCCCAGAGGGACAGAGATAGCCATGGAGGTGTGAGTACAGTTTGTCACGTCCCAGAGGGACAGAGATAGCCATGGAGGTGTGGGTACAGTTTGAAACGTCCCAGAGGGACAGAGATAGCCATGGAGGTGTGGGTACAGTTTGTCACGTCCCAGAGGGACAGAGATAGCCATGGAGGTGTGGTTACAGGTTGTCACGTCCCAGAGGGACAGAGATAGCCATGGAGGTGTGGGTACAGTTTGTCACATCCCAGAGGGACAGAGATAGCCATGGAGGTGTGGGTACAGTTTGTCACGTCCCAGAGGGACAGAGATAGCCATGGAGGTGTGAGTACAGTTTGTCACGTCCCAGAGGGACAGAGATAGCCATTGAGGTTTGGGTACATTTTGTCACGTCCCAGAGGGACAGAGATAGCCATTGAGGTTTGGGTACAGTTTGTCACGTCCCAGAGGGACAGAGATAGCCATGGAGATGTGAGAACAATTTGTCACGTCCCAGAGGGACAGAGATAGCCATGGAGGTGTGAGTACAGTTTGTCACGTCCCAGAGGGACAGAGATAGCCATGGAGGTGTGAGTACAGTTTGTCACGTCCCAGAGGGACAGCGATTGCCATGGAGGTGTGAGTACAGTTTGTCATGTCCCAGAGGGACAGAGATAGCCATGGAGGTGTGTGTACAGTTTGAAACATCCCAGAGGGACAGAGATAGCCATGGAGGTTTTGGTACAGTTTGTCACGTCCCAGAGGGACAGAGATAGCCATGGAGGTATGGTTACAGTTTGTCACGTCCCAGAGGGACAGAGATAGCCATGGAGGTGTGGGTACAGTTTGAAACGTCCCAGAGGGACAGAGATAGCCATGGAGGTGTGGGTACAGTTTGTCACGTCCCAGAGGGACAGAGATAGCCATGGAGGTGTGGTTACAGGTTGTCACGTCCCAGAGGGACAGAGATAGCCATGGAGGTGTGGGTACAGTTTGTCACATCCCAGAGGGACAGAGATAGCCATGGAGGTGTGGGTACAGTTTGTCACGTCCCAGAGGGACAGAGATAGCCATGGAGGTGTGAGTACAGTTTGTCACGTCCCAGAGGGACAGAGATAGCCATTGAGGTTTGGGTACATTTTGTCACGTCCCAGAGGGACAGAGATAGCCATTGAGGTTTGGGTACAGTTTGTCACGTCCCAGAGGGACAGAGATAGCCATGGAGATGTGAGAACAATTTGTCACGTCCCAGAGGGACAGAGATAGCCATGGAGGTGTGAGTACAGTTTGTCACGTCCCAGAGGGACAGAGATAGCCATGGAGGTGTGAGTACAGTTTGTCACGTCCCAGAGGGACAGCGATTGCCATGGAGGTGTGAGTACAGTTTGTCATGTCCCAGAGGGACAGAGATAGCCATGGAGGTGTGTGTACAGTTTGAAACATCCCAGAGGGACAGAGATAGCCATGGAGGTTTTGGTACAGTTTGTCACGTCCCAGAGGGACAGAGATAGCCATGTAGGTGTGGGAACAGTTTGTCATGTCCCAGAGGGACAGAGATGGCCATGGAGGTGTGAGTACAGTTTGTCACGTCCCAGAGGGACAGAGATAGCCATGGGGGTGTGAGTACAGTTTATCGCGTCCCAGAGGGACAGAGATAGCCATGGAGGTGTGAGTACAGTTTGTCACGACCCAGAGGAACAGATATAGCCATGAGGGTGTGGGTACAGTTTGTCACGTCCCAGAGGGACAGAGATAGCCATGGAGGTGTGAGTACAGTTTATAACGTCCCAGAGGGACAGAGATAGCCATGGAGGTGTGAGTACAGTTTGTCACGCCCTAGAGGGACAGAGATATCCATGGAGATGTGAGAACAGTTTGTCAAGTCCTAGAGGGACAGAGATAGCCATGGAGGTGTGGGTACAGTTTGTTACGTCCCAGAGGGACAGAGATAGACATGGAGGTGTGGGTACAGTTTGTCACGTCCCAGAGGGACAGAGATAGCCATGGAGGTGTGAGTACAGTTTGTCACGTCCCAGAGGGACAGAGATAGCCATGGAGGTGTGGGTACAGTTTGAAACGTCCCAGAGGGACAGAGATAGCCATGGAGGTGTGGGTACAGTTTGTCACGTCCCAGAGGGACAGAGATAGCCATGGAGGTGTGGTTACAGGTTGTCACGTCCCAGAGGGACAGAGATAGCCATGGAGGTGTGGGTACAGTTTGTCACATCCCAGAGGGACAGAGATAGCCATGGAGGTGTGAGTACAGTTTGTCACGTCCCAGAGGGACAGAGATAGCCATTGAGGTTTGGGTACATTTTGTCACGTCCCAGAGGGACAGAGATAGCCATTGAGGTTTGGGTACAGTTTGTCACGTCCCAGAGGGACAGAGATAGCCATGGAGATGTGAGAACAATTTGTCACGTCCCAGAGGGACAGAGATAGCCATGGAGGTGTGAGTACAGTTTGTCACGTCCCAGAGGGACAGAGATAGCCATGGAGGTGTGAGTACAGTTTGTCACGTCCCAGAGGGACAGCGATTGCCATGGAGGTGTGAGTACAGTTTGTCATGTCCCAGAGGGACAGAGATAGCCATGGAGGTGTGTGTACAGTTTGAAACATCCCAGAGGGACAGAGATAGCCATGGAGGTTTTGGTACAGTTTGTCACGTCCCAGAGGGACAGAGATAGCCATGGAGGTATGGTTACAGTTTGTCACGTCCCAGAGGGACAGAGATAGCCATGGAGGTGTGGGTACAGTTTGAAACGTCCCAGAGGGACAGAGATAGCCATGGAGGTGTGGGTACAGTTTGTCACGTCCCAGAGGGACAGAGATAGCCATGGAGGTGTGGTTACAGGTTGTCACGTCCCAGAGGGACAGAGATAGCCATGGAGGTGTGGGTACAGTTTGTCACATCCCAGAGGGACAGAGATAGCCATGGAGGTGTGGGTACAGTTTGTCACGTCCCAGAGGGACAGAGATAGCCATGGAGGTGTGAGTACAGTTTGTCACGTCCCAGAGGGACAGAGATAGCCATTGAGGTTTGGGTACATTTTGTCACGTCCCAGAGGGACAGAGATAGCCATTGAGGTTTGGGTACAGTTTGTCACGTCCCAGAGGGACAGAGATAGCCATGGAGATGTGAGAACAATTTGTCACGTCCCAGAGGGACAGAGATAGCCATGGAGGTGTGAGTACAGTTTGTCACGTCCCAGAGGGACAGAGATAGCCATGGAGGTGTGAGTACAGTTTGTCACGTCCCAGAGGGACAGCGATTGCCATGGAGGTGTGAGTACAGTTTGTCATGTCCCAGAGGGACAGAGATAGCCATGGAGGTGTGTGTACAGTTTGAAACATCCCAGAGGGACAGAGATAGCCATGGAGGTTTTGGTACAGTTTGTCACGTCCCAGAGGGACAGAGATAGCCATGTAGGTGTGGGAACAGTTTGTCATGTCCCAGAGGGACAGAGATGGCCATGGAGGTGTGAGTACAGTTTGTCACGTCCCAGAGGGACAGAGATAGCCATGGGGGTGTGAGTACAGTTTATCGCGTCCCAGAGGGACAGAGATAGCCATGGAGGTGTGAGTACAGTTTGTCACGACCCAGAGGAACAGATATAGCCATGAGGGTGTGGGTACAGTTTGTCACGTCCCAGAGGGACAGAGATAGCCATGGAGGTGTGAGTACAGTTTATAACGTCCCAGAGGGACAGAGATAGCCATGGAGGTGTGAGTACAGTTTGTCACGTCCTAGAGGGACAGAGATATCCATGGAGATGTGAGAACAGTTTGTCAAGTCCTAGAGGGACAGAGATAGCCATGGAGGTGTGGGTACAGTTTGTTACGTCCCAGAGGGACAGAGATAGACATGGAGGTGTGGGTACAGTTTGTCACGTCCCAGAGGGACAGAGATAGCCATGGAGGTGTGAGTACAGTTTGTCACGTCCCAGAGGGACAGAGATAGCCATGGAGGTGTGGGTACAGTTTGAAACGTCCCAGAGGGACAGAGATAGCCATGGAGGTGTGGGTACAGTTTGTCACGTCCCAGAGGGACAGAGATAGCCATGGAGGTGTGGTTACAGGTTGTCACGTCCCAGAGGGACAGAGATAGCCATGGAGGTGTGGGTACAGTTTGTCACATCCCAGAGGGACAGAGATAGCCATGGAGGTGTGGGTACAGTTTGTCACGTCCCAGAGGGACAGAGATAGCCATGGAGGTGTGAGTACAGTTTGTCACGTCCCAGAGGGACAGAGATAGCCATTGAGGTTTGGGTACATTTTGTCACGTCCCAGAGGGACAGAGATAGCCATTGAGGTTTGGGTACAGTTTGTCACGTCCCAGAGGGACAGAGATAGCCATGGAGATGTGAGAACAATTTGTCACGTCCCAGAGGGACAGAGATAGCCATGGAGGTGTGAGTACAGTTTGTCACGTCCCAGAGGGACAGAGATAGCCATGGAGGTGTGAGTACAGTTTGTCACGTCCCAGAGGGACAGCGATTGCCATGGAGGTGTGAGTACAGTTTGTCATGTCCCAGAGGGACAGAGATAGCCATGGAGGTGTGTGTACAGTTTGAAACATCCCAGAGGGACAGAGATAGCCATGGAGGTTTTGGTACAGTTTGTCACGTCCCAGAGGGACAGAGATAGCCATGGAGGTATGGTTACAGTTTGTCACGTCCCAGAGGGACAGAGATAGCCATGGGGGTGTGGGTACAGTTTGTCACATCCCAGAGGGACAGAGATAGCCATGGAGGTGTGGGTACAGTTTGTCACGTCCCAGAGGGACAGAGGTAGCCATGGAGGTGTGAGTACAGTTTGTCACGTCCCAGAGGGACATAGATAGCCATGGAGGTGTGGGTACAGTTTGACACGTCCCATAGGGACAGAGATAGCCATGGAGGTGTGGGTACAGTTTGTCACGTCCGAGAGGGACAGAGATAGCCATGGAGGTGTGGTTACAGTTTGTCACATCCCAGAGGGACAGAGATAGCCATGGAGGTATGGGTACAGTTTGTCACATCCCAGAGGGACAGAGATAGCCATGGAGGTGTGGGTACAGTTTGTCACGTCCCAGAGGGACAGAGATAGCCATGGAGGTGTGAGTACAGTTTGTCACGTCCCAGAGGGACAGAGATAGCCATGGAGGTGTGGGAATAGTTTGTCGCGTCCCAGAGGGACAGAGATAGCCATGGAGGTGTGGGTACAGTTTGTCACGTCCCAGAGGGACAGAGATAGCCATGGAGGTGTGAGTACAGTTTGTCACGTCCCAGAGGGACAGCGATAGCCACGGAGGTGTGAGTACAGTTTTGTCACGTCCCAGAGGGACAGAGATAGCCATGGAGGTGTGGGTACAGTTTGTCACGTCCCAGAGGGACAGAGATAGCCATGGAGGTGTGGGTACAGTTTGTCACGTCCCAGAGGGACAGAGATAGCCATGGAGGTGTGGGTACAGTTTGTCACGTCCCAGAGGGACAGAGATAGCCATGGAGGTGTGGGTACAGTCTGTCACGTCCCAGAGGGACAGAGATATCCATGGAGGTGTGGGTACAGTTTGTCACATCCCAAAGGGACAGAGATATCCATGGAGGTGTGGGTACAGTTTGTCACGTCCCAGAGGGACAGAGATAGCCATGGTGGTGTGGGTACAGCTTGTCACATCCCAGAGGGACAGAGATAGCCATGGAGGTGAAGGTACCGTTTGTCACGTCCCAGAGGGACAGAGATAGCCATGGAGGTGTGAGTACAGTTTGTCACCTCCCAGAGGGACAGAGATAGCCATGGAGGTGTGGGTACAGTTTGAAACGTCCCAGAGGGACAGAGATAGCCATGGAGGTGTGGGTACAGTTTGTTACGTCCCAGAGGGACAGAGATAGACATGGAGGTGTGGGAACAGTTTGTCACGTCCCAGAGGGACAGAGATAGCCATGGAGGTGTGAGTACAGTTTGTCACGTCCCAGAGGGACAGAGAGAGCCATGGAGGTGTGAGTACAGTTTGTCACGTCCCAGAGGGACAGCGATAGCCATGGAGGTTTGAGTACAGTTTGTCACTTCCCAGAGAGACAGAGATAGCCATGGAGGTGTGGGTACAGTTTGAAACGTCCCAGAGGGACAGAGATAGACATGGAGGTGTGAGTGCAGTTTGTCACGTCCCAGAGGGACAGAGATAGCCATGGTGGTGTGAGTACAGTTTATCACGTTCCAGAGGGACATAGATAGCCATGGAGGTGTGAGTACAGTTTGTCACGTCCCAGAGGGACAGAGATAGCCATGAGGGTGTGAGTACAGTTTGTCACGTCCCAGAGGGACAGAGATAGCCATGGAGGTGTGGGTACAGTTTGTTACGTCCCAGAGGGACAGACGTAGCCATGGTGGTGTGAGTACAGTTTGTCTCGTCCCAGAGGGACAGAGATAGCCATGGGGGTGTGGGTACAGTTTGTCACGTCCCAGAGGAACAGAGATAGCCATGGAGGTGTGGGTACAGTTTGTCACGTCCCAGAGGGACAGAGATAGCCATGGAGGTGTGGGTATAGTCTGTCACGTCCCAGAGGGACAGAGATATCCAAAGAGGTGTGGGTACAGTTTGTCACATCCCAAAGGGACAGAGATAGCCATGGAGGTGTGGGTACAGTTTGTCACGTCCCAGAGGGACAGAGATAGCCATGGTGGTGTGGGTACAGCTTGTCACATCCCAGAGGGACAGAGATAGCCATGGAGGTGAAGGTACCGTTTGTCACGTCCCAGAGGGACAGAGATAGCATGGAGGTGTGAGTACAGTTTGTCACGTCCCAGAGGGACAGAGATAGCCATGAGGGTGTGAGTACAGTTTGTCACGTCCCAGAGGGACAGAGATAGCCATGGAGGTGTGGGTACAGTTTGTTACGTCCCAGAGGGACAGACATAGCCAGGATGGTGTCTGTACAGTTTGTCTCGTCCCAGAGGGACAGAGATAGCCATGGAGGTGTGGGTACAGTTTGTCACGTCCCAGAGGGACAGAGATAGCCATGGAGGTGTGGGTACAGTTTGTCACGTCCCAGAGGGACAGAGATAGCCATGGAGGTGTGGGTACAGTCTGTCACGTCCCAGAGGGACAGAGATATCCATGGAGGTGTGGGTACAGTTTGTCACATCCCAAAGGGACAGAGATAGCCATGGAGGTATGGGTACAGTTTGTCACATCCCAGAGGGACAGAGATAGCCATGGAGGTGTGGGTACAGTTTGTCACGTCCCAGAGGGACAGAGATAGCCATGGAGGTGTGAGCACAGTTTGTCATGTCCCAAATGGACAGAGATAGCAGTGGAGGTTTGGGTACAGTTTGTCACGTCCCAGAGGGACAGAGATAGCCATGGAGGTGTGAGTACAGTTTGTCACGTCCCAGAGGGACAGAGATAGCCATGGAGGTGTGGGTACAGTTTGTCACGTCCCAGAGGGACAGAGATAGCCATGGAGATGTGAGAACAGTTTGTCAAGTCCTAGAGGGACAGAGATAGCCATGTAGGTGTGGGAACAGTTTGTCATGTCCCAGAGGGACAGAGATGGCCATGGAGGTGTGAGTACAGTTTGTCACGTCCCAGAGGGACAGAGATAGCCATGGGGGTGTGAGTACAGTTTATCGCGTCCCAGAGGGACAGAGATAGCCATGGAGGTGTGAGTACAGTTTGTCACGACCCAGAGGAACAGATATAGCCATGAGGGTGTGGGTACAGTTTGTCACGTCCCAGAGGGACAGAGATAGCCATGGAGGTGTGAGTACAGTTTATAACGTCCCAGAGGGACAGAGATAGCCATGGAGGTGTGAGTACAGTTTGTCACGTCCTAGAGGGACAGAGATATCCATGGAGATGTGAGAACAGTTTGTCAAGTCCTAGAGGGACAGAGATAGCCATGGAGGTGTGGGTACAGTTTGTTACGTCCCAGAGGGACAGAGATAGACATGGAGGTGTGGGTACAGTTTGTCACGTCCCAGAGGGACAGAGATAGCCATGGAGGTGTGAGTACAGTTTGTCACGTCCCAGAGGGACAGAGATAGCCATGGAGGTGTGGGTACAGTTTGAAACGTCCCAGAGGGACAGAGATAGCCATGGAGGTGTGGGTACAGTTTGTCACGTCCCAGAGGGACAGAGATAGCCATGGAGGTGTGGTTACAGGTTGTCACGTCCCAGAGGGACAGAGATAGCCATGGAGGTGTGGGTACAGTTTGTCACATCCCAGAGGGACAGAGATAGCCATGGAGGTGTGGGTACAGTTTGTCACGTCCCAGAGGGACAGAGATAGCCATGGAGGTGTGAGTACAGTTTGTCACGTCCCAGAGGGACAGAGATAGCCATTGAGGTTTGGGTACATTTTGTCACGTCCCAGAGGGACAGAGATAGCCATTGAGGTTTGGGTACAGTTTGTCACGTCCCAGAGGGACAGAGATAGCCATGGAGATGTGAGAACAATTTGTCACGTCCCAGAGGGACAGAGATAGCCATGGAGGTGTGAGTACAGTTTGTCACGTCCCAGAGGGACAGAGATAGCCATGGAGGTGTGAGTACAGTTTGTCACGTCCCAGAGGGACAGCGATTGCCATGGAGGTGTGAGTACAGTTTGTCATGTCCCAGAGGGACAGAGATAGCCATGGAGGTGTGTGTACAGTTTGAAACATCCCAGAGGGACAGAGATAGCCATGGAGGTTTTGGTACAGTTTGTCACGTCCCAGAGGGACAGAGATAGCCATGGAGGTATGGTTACAGTTTGTCACGTCCCAGAGGGACAGAGATAGCCATGGGGGTGTGGGTACAGTTTGTCACATCCCAGAGGGACAGAGATAGCCATGGAGGTGTGGGTACAGTTTGTCACGTCCCAGAGGGACAGAGGTAGCCATGGAGGTGTGAGTACAGTTTGTCACGTCCCAGAGGGACATAGATAGCCATGGAGGTGTGGGTACAGTTTGACACGTCCCATAGGGACAGAGATAGCCATGGAGGTGTGGGTACAGTTTGTCACGTCCGAGAGGGACAGAGATAGCCATGGAGGTGTGGTTACAGTTTGTCACATCCCAGAGGGACAGAGATAGCCATGGAGGTATGGGTACAGTTTGTCACATCCCAGAGGGACAGAGATAGCCATGGAGGTGTGGGTACAGTTTGTCACGTCCCAGAGGGACAGAGATAGCCATGGAGGTGTGAGTACAGTTTGTCACGTCCCAGAGGGACAGAGATAGCCATGGAGGTGTGGGAATAGTTTGTCGCGTCCCAGAGGGACAGAGATAGCCATGGAGGTGTGGGTACAGTTTGTCACGTCCCAGAGGGACAGAGATAGCCATGGAGGTGTGAGTACAGTTTGTCACGTCCCAGAGGGACAGCGATAGCCACGGAGGTGTGAGTACAGTTTTGTCACGTCCCAGAGGGACAGAGATAGCCATGGAGGTGTGGGTACAGTTTGTCACGTCCCAGAGGGACAGAGATAGCCATGGAGGTGTGAGTACAGTTTGTCACGTCCCAGAGGGACAGAGATAGCCATGGAGGTGTGGGAATAGTTTGTCGCGTCCCAGAGGGACAGAGATAGCCATGGAGGTGTGGGTACAGTTTGTCACGTCCCAGAGGGACAGAGATAGCCATGGAGGTGTGAGTACAGTTTGTCACGTCCCAGAGGGACAGCGATAGCCACGGAGGTGTGAGTACAGTTTTGTCACGTCCCAGAGGGACAGAGATAGCCATGGAGGTGTGGGTACAGTTTGTCACGTCCCAGAGGGACAGAGATAGCCATGGAGGTGTGGGTACAGTTTGTCACGTCCCAGAGGGACAGAGATAGCCATGGAGGTGTGGGTACAGTTTGTCACGTCCCAGAGGGACAGAGATAGCCATGGAGGTGTGGGTACAGTCTGTCACGTCCCAGAGGGACAGAGATATCCATGGAGGTGTGGGTACAGTTTGTCACATCCCAAAGGGACAGAGATATCCATGGAGGTGTGGGTACAGTTTGTCACGTCCCAGAGGGACAGAGATAGCCATGGTGGTGTGGGTACAGCTTGTCACATCCCAGAGGGACAGAGATAGCCATGGAGGTGAAGGTACCGTTTGTCACGTCCCAGAGGGACAGAGATAGCCATGGAGGTGTGAGTACAGTTTGTCACCTCCCAGAGGGACAGAGATAGCCATGGAGGTGTGGGTACAGTTTGAAACGTCCCAGAGGGACAGAGATAGCCATGGAGGTGTGGGTACAGTTTGTTACGTCCCAGAGGGACAGAGATAGACATGGAGGTGTGGGAACAGTTTGTCACGTCCCAGAGGGACAGAGATAGCCATGGAGGTGTGAGTACAGTTTGTCACGTCCCAGAGGGACAGAGAGAGCCATGGAGGTGTGAGTACAGTTTGTCACGTCCCAGAGGGACAGCGATAGCCATGGAGGTTTGAGTACAGTTTGTCACTTCCCAGAGAGACAGAGATAGCCATGGAGGTGTGGGTACAGTTTGAAACGTCCCAGAGGGACAGAGATAGACATGGAGGTGTGAGTGCAGTTTGTCACGTCCCTGAGGGACAGAGATAGCCATGGAGGTGTGAGTACAGTTTATCACGTTCCAGAGGGACATAGATAGCCATGGAGGTGTGAGTACAGTTTGTCACGTCCCAGAGGGACAGAGATAGCCATGAGGGTGTGAGTACAGTTTGTCACGTCCCAGAGGGACAGAGATAGCCATGGAGGTGTGGGTACAGTTTGTTACGTCCCAGAGGGACAGACGTAGCCATGGTGGTGTGAGTACAGTTTGTCTCGTCCCAGAGGGACAGAGATAGCCATGGGGGTGTGGGTACAGTTTGTCACGTCCCAGAGGAACAGAGATAGCCATGGAGGTGTGGGTACAGTTTGTCACGTCCCAGAGGGACAGAGATAGCCATGGAGGTGTGGGTATAGTCTGTCACGTCCCAGAGGGACAGAGATATCCAAAGAGGTGTGGGTACAGTTTGTCACATCCCAAAGGGACAGAGATAGCCATGGAGGTGTGGGTACAGTTTGTCACGTCCCAGAGGGACAGAGATAGCCATGGTGGTGTGGGTACAGCTTGTCACATCCCAGAGGGACAGAGATAGCCATGGAGGTGAAGGTACCGTTTGTCACGTCCCAGAGGGACAGAGATAGCATGGAGGTGTGAGTACAGTTTGTCACGTCCCAGAGGGACAGAGATAGCCATGAGGGTGTGAGTACAGTTTGTCACGTCCCAGAGGGACAGAGATAGCCATGGAGGTGTGGGTACAGTTTGTTACGTCCCAGAGGGACAGACATAGCCAGGATGGTGTCTGTACAGTTTGTCTCGTCCCAGAGGGACAGAGATAGCCATGGAGGTGTGGGTACAGTTTGTCACGTCCCAGAGGGACAGAGATAGCCATGGAGGTGTGGGTACAGTTTGTCACGTCCCAGAGGGACAGAGATAGCCATGGAGGTGTGGGTACAGTCTGTCACGTCCCAGAGGGACAGAGATATCCATGGAGGTGTGGGTACAGTTTGTCACATCCCAAAGGGACAGAGATAGCCATGGAGGTATGGGTACAGTTTGTCACATCCCAGAGGGACAGAGATAGCCATGGAGGTGTGGGTACAGTTTGTCACGTCCCAGAGGGACAGAGATAGCCATGGAGGTGTGAGCACAGTTTGTCATGTCCCAAATGGACAGAGATAGCAGTGGAGGTTTGGGTACAGTTTGTCACGTCCCAGAGGGACAGAGATAGCCATGGAGGTGTGAGTACAGTTTGTCACGTCCCAGAGGGACAGAGATAGCCATGGAGGTGTGGTTACAGTTTGTCACTTCCCAGAGGGACAGAGATAGCCATGGAGGTGTGGGAATAGTTTGTCGCGTCCCAGAGGGACAGAGATAGCCATGGAGGTGTGGGTACAGTTTGTCACGTCCAAGAGGGACAGAGATAGCCATGGAGGTGTGAGTACAGTTTGTCACATCCCAGAGGGACAGAGATAGCCACGGAGGTGTGAGTACAGTTTGTCACGTCCCAGAGGGACAGCGATAGCCACAGAGGTGTGAGTACAGTTTGTCACGTCCCAGAGGGACAGAGATAGCCATGAAGTTGTGGGTACAGTTTGTCACGTCCTAGAAGGACAGAGATAGACATGGAGGTGTGAGTCCATTTTGTCACGTCCCAGAGGGACAGAGATAGCCATGTAGGTGTGGGAACAGTTTGTCATGTCCCAGAGGGACAGAGATGGCCATGGAGGTGTGAGTACAGTTTGTCACGTCCCAGAGGGACAGAGATAGCCATGGGGGTGTGAGTACAGTTTATCACGTCCCAGAGGGACAGAGATAGCCATGGAGGTGTGAGTACAGTTTGTCACGACCCAGAGGAACAGAGATAGCCATGAGGGTGTGGGTACAGTTTGTCACGTCCCAGAGGGACAGAGATAGCCATGGAGGTGTGAGTACAGTTTATAACGTCCCAGAGGGACAGAGATAGCCATGGAGGTGTGAGTACAGTTTGTCACGCCCTAGAGGGACAGAGATATCCATGGAGATGTGAGAACAGTTTGTCAAGTCCTAGGGGGACAGAGATAGCCATGGAGGTGTGGGTACAGTTTGTTACGTCCCAGAGGGACAGAGATAGACATGGAGGTGTGGGTACAGTTTGTCACGTCCCAGAGGGACAGAGATAGCCATGGAGGTGTGGGTACAGTTTGAAACGTCCCAGAGGGACAGAGATAGCCATGGAGGTGTGGGTACAGTTTGTCACGTCCCAGAGGGACAGAGATAGCCATGGAGGTGTGGTTACAGGTTGTCACGTCCCAGAGGGACAGAGATAGCCATGGAGGTGTGGGTACAGTTTGTCACATCCCAGAGGGACAGAGATAGCCATGGAGGTGTGGGTACAGTTTGTCACGTCCCAGAGGGACAGAGATAGCCATGGAGGTGTGAGTACAGTTTGTCACGTCCCAGAGGGACAGAGATAGCCATTGAGGTTTGGGTACATTTTGTCACGTCCCAGAGGGACAGAGATAGCCATTGAGGTTTGGGTACAGTTTGTCACGTCCCAGAGGGACAGAGATAGCCATGGAGATGTGAGAACAATTTGTCACGTCCCAGAGGGACAGAGATAGCCATGGAGGTGTGAGTACAGTTTGTCACGTCCCAGAGGGACAGAGATAGCCATGGAGGTGTGAGTACAGTTTGTCACGTCCCAGAGGGACAGCGATTGCCATGGAGGTGTGAGTACAGTTTGTCATGTCCCAGAGGGACAGAGATAGCCATGGAGGTGTGTGTACAGTTTGAAACGTCCCAGAGGGACAGAGATAGCCATGGGGGTTTTGGTACAGTTTGTCACGTCCCAGAGGGACAGAGATAGCCATGGAGGTATGGTTACAGTTTGTCACGTCCCAGAGGGACAGAGATAGCCATGGGGGTGTGGGTACAGTTTGTCACATCCCAGAGGGACAGAGATAGCCATGGAGGTGTGGGTACAGTTTGTCACGTCCCAGAGGGACAGAGGTAGCCATGGAGGTGTGAGTACAGTTTGTCACGTCCCAGAGGGACAGAGATAGCCATGGAGGTGTGGGTACAGTTTGACACGTCCCATAGGGACAGAGATAGCCATGGAGGTGTGGGAAAAGTTTGTCACGTCCGAGAGGGACAGAGATAGCCATGGAGGTGTGGTTACAGTTTGTCACATCCCAGAGGGACAGAGATAGCCATGGAGGTATGGGTACAGTTTGTCACATCCCAGAGGGACAGAGATAGCCATGGAGGTGTGGGTACAGTTTGTCACGTCTCAGAGGGACAGAGATAGCCATGGAGGTGTGGGAATAGTTTGTCGCGTCCCAGAGGGACAGAGATAGCCATGGAGGTGTGGGTACAGTTTGTCACGTCCCAGAGGGACAGAGATAGCCATGGAGGTGTGAGTACAGTTTGTCACGTCCCAGAGGGACAGCGATAGCCACGGAGGTGTGAGTACAGTTTTGTCACGTCCCAGAGGGACAGAGATAGCCATGGAGGTGTGGGTACAGTTTGTCACGTCCCAGAGGGACAGAGATAGCCATGGAGGTGTGGGTACAGTTTGTCACGTCCCAGAGGGACAGAGATAGCCATGGAGGTGTGGGTACAGTTTGTCACGTCCCAGAGGGACAGAGATAGCCATGGAGGTGTGGGTACAGTCTGTCACGTCCCAGAGGGACAGAGATATCCATGGAGGTGTGGGTACAGTTTGTCACATCCCAAAGGGACAGAGATATCCATGGAGGTGTGGGTACAGTTTGTCACGTCCCAGAGGGACAGAGATAGCCATGGTGGTGTGGGTACAGCTTGTCACATCCCAGAGGGACAGAGATAGCCATGGAGGTGAAGGTACCGTTTGTCACGTCCCAGAGGGACAGAGATAGCCATGGAGGTGTGAGTACAGTTTGTCACGTCCCAGAGGGACAGAGATAGCCATGGAGGTGTGGGTACAGTTTGAAACGTCCCAGAGGGACAGAGATAGCCATGGAGGTGTGGGTACAGTTTGTTACGTCCCAGAGGGACAGAGATAGACATGGAGGTGTGGGAACAGTTTGTCACGTCCCAGAGGGACAGAGATAGCCATGGAGGTGTGAGTACAGTTTGTCACGTCCCAGAGGGACAGAGAGAGCCATGGAGGTGTGAGTACAGTTTGTCACGTCCCAGAGGGACAGCGATAGCCATGGAGGTGTGAGTACAGTTTGTCACTTCCCAGAGAGACAGAGATAGCCATGGAGGTGTGGGTACAGTTTGAAACGTCTCAGAGGGACAGAGATAGACATGGAGGTGTGAGTGCAGTTTGTCACATCCCAGAGGGACAGAGATAGCCATGGAGGTGTGAGTACAGTTTATCACGTTCCAGAGGGACAGAGATAGCCATGGAGGTGTGAGTACAGTTTGTCACGTCCCAGAGGGACAGAGATAGCCATGAGGGTGTGAGTACAGTTTGTCACGTCCCAGAGGGACAGAGATAGCCATGGAGGTGTGGGTACATATTGTTACGTCCCAGAGGGACAGACATAGCCATGGTGGTGTGAGTACAGTTTGTCTCGTCCCAGAGGGACAGAGATAGCCATGGAGGTGTGGGTACAGTTTGTCACGTCCCAGAGGGACAGAGATAGCCATGGAGGTGTGGGTACAGTTTGTCACGTCCCAGAGGGACAGAGATAGCCATGGAGGTGTGGGTACAGTCTGTCACGTCCCAGAGGGACAGAGATATCCAAAGAGGTGTGGGTACAGTTTGTCACATCCCAAAGGGACAGAGATAGCCATGGAGGTGTGGGTACAGTTTGTCACGTCCCAGAGGGACAGAGATAGCCATGGTGGTGTGGGTACAGCTTGTCACATCCCAGAGGGACAGAGATAGCCATGGAGGTGAAGGTACCGTTTGTCACGTCCCAGAGGGACAGAGATAGCCATGGAGGTGTGAGTACAGTTTGTCACGTCCCAGAAGGACAGAGATAGCCATGGAGGTGAAGGTACAGTTTGAAACGTCCCAGAGGGACAGAGATAGCCATGGAGGTTTGGGTACAGTTTGTCACGTCCCAGAGGGACAGAGATAGCCATGGAGGTGTGGTTACAGTTTGTCACGTCCCAGAGGGACAGAGATAGCCATGGAGGTGTGGGTACAGTTTGTCACATCCCAGAGGGACAGAGATAGCCATGGAGGTGTGGGTACAGTTTGACACGTCCCAGAGGGACAGAGATAGCCATGGAGGTGTGAGTACAGTTTGTCACGTCCCAGAGGGACAGAGATAGCCATTGAGGTGTGGGTACAGTTTGTCACGTCCCAGAGGGACAGCGATAGCCATGGAGGTGTGAGTACAGTTTGTCACGTCCCAGAGGGACAGAGATAGCCATTGAGGTTTGGGTACAGTTTGTCACGTCCCAGAGGGACAGCGATATTCATGGAGGTGTGGGAACAGTTTGTCACGTCCCAGAGGGACAGAGATAGCCATGGAGGTGTGAGTACAGTTTGTCACGTCCCAGAGGGACAGAGATAGCCATGGAGGTGTGAGTACAGTTTGTCACGTCCCAGAGGGACAGCGATAGCCATGGAGGTGTGAGTACAGTTTGTCACTTCCCAGAGGGACAGAGATAGCCATGGAGGTGTGGGTACAGTTTGAAACGTCCCAGAGGGACAGAGATAGACATGGAGGTGTGAGTACAGTTTGTCACGTCCCAGAGGGACAGAGATAGCCATGGAGGTGTGAGTACAGTTTATCACGTTCCAGAGGGACAGAGATAGCCATGGAGGTGTGGGTACAGTTTGTCACGTCCCAGAGGGACAGAGATAGCCATGGAGGTGTGAGTACAGTTTGTCACGTCCCAGAGGGACAGAGATAGCCATTGAGGTGTGGGTACAGTTTGTCACGCCCCAGAGGGACAGCGATAGCCATGGAGGTGTGGGAACAGTTTGTCACGTCCCAGAGGGACAGAGATAGCCATGGAGGTGTGAGTACAGTTTGTCACGTCCCAGAGGGACAGAGATAGCCATGGAGGTGTGAGTACAGTTTGTCACGTCCCAGAGGGACAGCGATAGCCATGGAGGTGTGAGTACAGTTTATCACGTTCCAGAGGGACAGAGATAGCCATGGAGGTGTGAGTACAGTTTGTCACGTCCCAGAGGGACAGAGATAGCCATGAGGGTGTGAGTACAGTTTGTCACGTCCCAGAGGGACAGAGATAGCCATGGAGGTGTGGGTACAATTTGTTACGTCCCAGAGGGACAGAGATAGCCAAGGAGGTGTGAGTACAGTTTGTCACGTCCCAGAGGGACAGAGATTGCCATGGAGGTGTGGGTACAGTTTGTCACGTCCCAGAGGGAGAGATAGCCATGGAGGTGTGGGTACAGTTTGTCACATCCCAAAGGGACAGAGATAGCCATGGTGGTGTGGGTACAGCTTGTCACATCCCAGAGGGACAGAGATAGCCATGGAGGTGTGGGTACAGTTTGTCACGTCCCAGAGGGACAGAGATAGCCATGGAGGTGTGGGTACAGTTTGACACGTCCCATAGGGACAGAGATAGCCATGGAGGTGTGGGTACAGTTTGTCACGTCCGAGAGGGACAGAGATAGCCATGGAGGTGTGGTTACAGTTTGTCACATCCCAGAGGGACAGAGATAGCAATGGAGGTATGGGTAAAGCTTGTCACATCCCAGAGGGACAGAGATAGCCATGGAGGTGTGGGTACAGTTTGTCACGTCCCAGAGGGACAGAGATAGCCATGGAGGTGTCAGTACAGTTTGTCACGTCCCAGAGGGACAGAGATAGCCATGGAGGTGTGGGAATAGTTTGTCGCGTCCCAGAGGGACAGAGATAGCCATGGAGGTGTGGGTACAGTTTGTCACGTCCCAGAGGGACAGAGATAGCCATGGAGGTGTGAGTACAGTTTGTCACGTCCCAGAGGGACAGCGATAGCCACGGAGGTGTGAGTACAGTTTTGTCACGTCCCAGAGGGACAGAGATAGCCATGGAGGTGTGGGTACAGTTTGTCACGTCCCAGAGGGACAGAGATAGCCATGGAGGTGTGGGTACAGTTTGTCACGTCCCAGAGGGACAGAGATAGCCATGGAGGTGTGGGTACAGTTTGTCACCTCCCAGAGGGACAGAGATAGCCATGGAGGTGTGGGTACAGTCTGTCACGTCCCAGAGGGACAGAGATATCCATGGAGGTGTGGGTACAGTTTGTCACATCCCAAAGGGACAGAGATATCCATGGAGGTGTGGGTACAGTTTGTCACGTCCCAGAGGGACAGAGATAGCCATGGTGGTGTGGGTACAGCTTGTCACATCCCAGAGGGACAGAGATAGCCATGGAGGTGAAGGTACCGTTTGTCACATCCCAGAGGGACAGAGATAGCCATGGAGGTGTGAGTACAGTTTGTCACGTCCCAGAGGGACAGAGATAGCCATGGAGGTGTGGGTACAGTTTGAAACGTCCCAGAGGGACAGAGATAGCCATGGAGGTGTGGGTACAGTTTGTTACGTCCCAGAGGGACAGAGATAGACATGGAGGTGTGGGAACAGTTTGTCACGTCCCAGAGGGACAGAGATAGCCATGGAGGTGTGAGTACAGTTTGTCACGTCCCAGAGGGACAGAGAGAGCCATGGAGGTGTGAGTACAGTTTGTCACGTCCCAGAGGGACAGCGATAGCCATGGAGGTGTGAGTACAGTTTGTCACTTCCCAGAGAGACAGAGATAGCCATGGAGGTGTGGGTACAGTTTGAAACGTCCCAGAGGGACAGAGATAGACATGGAGGTGTGAGTGCAGTTTGTCACGTCCCAGAGGGACAGAGATAGCCATGGAGGTGTGGTTACAGTTTGTCACGTCCCAGAGGGACAGAGATAGCCATGGAGGTGTGGGTACAGTTTGTCACATCCCAGAGGGACAGAGATAGCCATGGAGGTGTGGGTACAGTTTGACACGTCCCAGAGGGACAGAGATAGCCATGGAGGTGTGAGTACAGTTTGTCACGTCCCAGAGGGACAGAGATAGCCATTGAGGTGTGGGTACAGTTTGTCACGTCCCAGAGGGACAGCGATAGCCATGGAGGTGTGAGTACAGTTTGTCACGTCCCAGAGGGACAGAGATAGCCATTGAGGTTTGGGTACAGTTTGTCACGTCCCAGAGGGACAGCGATAGCCATGGAGGTGTGGGAACAGTTTGTCACGTCCCAGAGGGACAGAGATAGCCATGGAGGTGTGAGTACAGTTTGTCACGTCCCAGAGGGACAGAGATAGCCATGGAGGTGTGAGTACAGTTTGTCACGTCCCAGAGGGACAGCGATAGCCATGGAGGTGTGAGTACAGTTTGTCACTTCCCAGAGGGACAGAGATAGCCATGGAGGTGTGGGTACAGTTTGAAACGTCCCAGAGGGACAGAGATAGACATGGAGGTGTGAGTACAGTTTATCACGTTCCAGAGGGACAGAGATAGCCATGGAGGTGTGGGTACAGTTTGTCACGTCCCAGAGGGACAGAGATAGCCATGGAGGTGTGAGTACAGTTTGTCACGTCCCAGAGGGACAGAGATAGCCATTGAGGTGTGGGTACAGTTTGTCACGCCCCAGAGGGACAGCGATAGCCATGGAGGTGTGGGAACAGTTTGTCACGTCCCAGAGGGACAGAGATAGCCATGGAGGTGTGAGTACAGTTTGTCACGTCCCAGAGGGACAGAGATAGCCATGGAGGTGTGAGTACAGTTTGTCACGTCCCAGAGGGACAGCGATAGCCATGGAGGTGTGAGTACAGTTTATCACGTCCCAGAGGGACAGAGATAGCCAAGGAGGTGTGAGTACAGTTTGTCACGTCCCAGAGGGAGAGATAGCCATGGAGGTGTGGGTACAGTTTGTCACATCCCAAAGGGACAGAGATAGCCATGGTGGTGTGGGTACAGCTTGTCACATCCCAGAGGGACAGAGATAGCCATGGAGGTGAAGGTACCGTTTGTCACATCCCAGAGGGACAGAGATAGCCATGGAGGTGTGAGTACAGTTTGTCACGTCCCAGAGGGACAGAGATAGCCATGGAGGTGTGGGTACAGTTTGAAACTTCCCAGAGGGACAGAGATAGCCATGGGGGTGTGGGTACAGTTTGTTACGTCCCAGAGGGACAGAGATAGATATGGAGGTGTGGGTACAGTTTGTCACGTGCCAGAGGGACAGAGATAGCCATGGAGGTGTTGGTACAGGATTGTCACGTCCCAGAGGGACAGAGATAGCCATGGAGGTATCGGTACAGTTTGTCACGTCCCAGAGGGACAGAGATAGCCATGGAGGTGTGGGTACAGTCTGTCACGTCCCAGAGGGACAGAGATATCCATGGAGGTGTGAGTACAGTTTGTCACGTCCCAAAGGGACAGAGATAGCCATGAGGGTGTGAGTACAGTTTGTCACGTCCCAGAGGGACAGAGATAGCCATGGAGGTGTGGGTACAATTTGTTACGTCCCAGAGGGACAGAGATAGCCAAGGAGGTGTGAGTACAGTTTGTCACGTCCCAGAGGGACAGAGATTGCCATGGAGGTGTGAGTGCAGTTTGTCACTTCCCAGAGGGACAGAGATAGCCATGGAGGTGTGGGTACAGTTTGTCACGTCCCAGAGGGAGAGATAGCCATGGAGGTGTGGGTACAGTTTGTCACATCCCAAAGGGACAGAGATAGCCATGGTGGTGTGGGTACAGCTTGTCACATCCCAGAGGGACAGAGATAGCCATGGAGGTGAAGGTACCGTTTGTCACGTCCCAGAGGGACAGAGATAGCCATGGAGGTGTGAGTACAGTTTGTCACGTCCCAGAGGGACAGAGATAGCCATGGAGGTGTGGGTACAGTTTGAAACTTCCCAGAGGGACAGAGATAGCCATGGGGGTGTGGGTACAGTTTGTTACGTCCCAGAGGGACAGAGATAGATATGGAGGTGTGGGTACAGTTTGTCACGTGCCAGAGGGACAGAGATAGCCATGGAGGTGTGGGTACAGTTTGTCACGTCCCAGAGGGACAGAGATAGCCATGGAGGTATCGGTACAGTTTGTCACGTCCCAGAGGGACAGAGATAGCCATGGAGGTGTGGGTACAGTCTGTCACGTCCCAGAGGGACAGAGATATCCATGGAGGTGTGGGTACAGTTTGTCACATCCCAAAGGGACAGAGATAACCATGGAGGTGTGGGTACAGTTTGTCACGTCCCAGAGGGAGAGAGATAGCCATGGTGGTGTGGGTACAGCTTGTCACATCCCAGAGGGACAGAGATAGCCATGGAGGTGAAGGTACCGTTTGTCACGTCCCAGAGGGACAGAGATAGCCATGGAGGTGTGAGTACAGTTTGTCACGTCCCAGAGGGACAGAGATAGCCATGGAGGTGTGGGTACAGTTTGAAACGTCCCAGAGGGACAGAGATAGCCATGGAGGTGTGGGTACAGTTTGTTACGTCCCAGAGGGACAGAGATAGACATGGAGGTGTGGGTACAGTTTGTCACGTCCCAGAGGGACAGAGATAGCCATGGAGGTGTGAGTACAGTTTGTCACATCCCAGAGGGACAGAGATAGCCATGGAGGTGTGGGTACAGTTTGAAACGTCCCAGAGGGACAGAGATAGCCATGGGGGTGTGGGTACAGTTTGTCACGTCCCAGAGGGACAGAGATAGCCATGGAGGTGTGGTTACAGTTTGTCACGTCCCAGAGGGACAGAGATAGCCATGGAGGTGTGGGTACAGTTTGTCACATCCCAGAGGGACAGAGATAGCCATGGAGGTGTGGGTACAGTTTGTCACGTCCCAGAGGGACAGAGATAGCCATGGAGGTGTGAGTACAGTTTGTCACGTCCCAGAGGGATAGAGATAGCCATTGAGGTGTGGGTACAGGTTGTCACGTCCCAGAAGGACAGCGATAGCCATGGAGGTGTGGGAACAGTTTGTCACCTCCCAGAGGGACAGAGATAGCCATGGAGGTGTGGGTACAGTCTGTCACGTCCCAGAGGGACAGAGATATCCATGGAGGTGTGGGTACAGTTTGTCACATCCCAAAGGGACAGAGATAGCCATGGAGGTGAAGGTACCGTTTGTCACGTCCCAGAGGGACAGAGATAGCCATGGAGGTGTGAGTACAGTTTGTCACGTCCCAGAGGGACAGAGATAGCCATGGAGGTGTGGGTACAGTTTGTCACATCCCAGAGGGACAGAGATAGCCATGGTGGTGTGGGTACAGCTTGTCACATCCCAGAGGGACAGAGATAGCCATGGAGGTGAAGGTACCGTTTGTCACGTCCCAGAGGGACAGAGATAGCCATGGAGGTGTGAGTACAGTTTGTCACGTCCCAGAGGGACAGAGATAGCCATTGAGGTGTGGGTACAGTTTGTCACGCCCCAGAGGGACAGCGATAGCCATGGAGGTGTGGGAACAGTTTGTCACGTCCCAGAGGGACAGAGATAGCCATGGAGGTGTGAGTACAGTTTGTCACGTCCCAGAGGGACAGAGATAGCCATGGAGGTGTGAGTACAGTTTGTCACGTCCCAGAGGGACAGCGATAGCCATGGAGGTGTGAGTACAGTTTATCACGTCCCAGAGGGACAGAGATAGCCAAGGAGGTGTGAGTACAGTTTGTCACGTCCCAGAGGGAGAGATAGCCATGGAGGTGTGGGTACAGTTTGTCACATCCCAAAGGGACAGAGATAGCCATGGTGGTGTGGGTACAGCTTGTCACATCCCAGAGGGACAGAGATAGCCATGGAGGTGAAGGTACCGTTTGTCACGTCCCAGAGGGACAGAGATAGCCATGGAGGTGTGAGTACAGTTTGTCACGTCCCAGAGGGACAGAGATAGCCATGGAGGTGTGGGTACAGTTTGAAACTTCCCAGAGGGACAGAGATAGCCATGGGGGTGTGGGTACAGTTTGTTACGTCCCAGAGGGACAGAGATAGATATGGAGGTGTGGGTACAGTTTGTCACGTGCCAGAGGGACAGAGATAGCCATGGAGGTGTTGGTACAGGATTGTCACGTCCCAGAGGGACAGAGATAGCCATGGAGGTATCGGTACAGTTTGTCACGTCCCAGAGGGACAGAGATAGCCATGGAGGTGTGGGTACAGTCTGTCACGTCCCAGAGGGACAGAGATATCCATGGAGGTGTGAGTACAGTTTGTCACGTCCCAAAGGGACAGAGATAGCCATGAGGGTGTGAGTACAGTTTGTCACGTCCCAGAGGGACAGAGATAGCCATGGAGGTGTGGGTACAATTTGTTACGTCCCAGAGGGACAGAGATAGCCAAGGAGGTGTGAGTACAGTTTGTCACGTCCCAGAGGGACAGAGATTGCCATGGAGGTGTGAGTGCAGTTTGTCACTTCCCAGAGGGACAGAGATAGCCATGGAGGTGTGGGTACAGTTTGTCACGTCCCAGAGGGAGAGATAGCCATGGAGGTGTGGGTACAGTTTGTCACATCCCAAAGGGACAGAGATAGCCATGGTGGTGTGGGTACAGCTTGTCACATCCCAGAGGGACAGAGATAGCCATGGAGGTGAAGGTACCGTTTGTCACGTCCCAGAGGGACAGAGATAGCCATGGAGGTGTGAGTACAGTTTGTCACGTCCCAGAGGGACAGAGATAGCCATGGAGGTGTGGGTACAGTTTGAAACTTCCCAGAGGGACAGAGATAGCCATGGGGGTGTGGGTACAGTTTGTTACGTCCCAGAGGGACAGAGATAGATATGGAGGTGTGGGTACAGTTTGTCACGTGCCAGAGGGACAGAGATAGCCATGGAGGTGTGGGTACAGTTTGTCACGTCCCAGAGGGACAGAGATAGCCATGGAGGTATCGGTACAGTTTGTCACGTCCCAGAGGGACAGAGATAGCCATGGAGGTGTGGGTACAGTCTGTCACGTCCCAGAGGGACAGAGATATCCATGGAGGTGTGGGTACAGTTTGTCACATCCCAAAGGGACAGAGATAACCATAGAGGTGTGGGTACAGTTTGTCACGTCCCAGAGGGAGAGAGATAGCCATGGTGGTGTGGGTACAGCTTGTCACATCCCAGAGGGACAGAGATAGCCATGGAGGTGAAGGTACCGTTTGTCACGTCCCAGAGGGACAGAGATAGCCATGGAGGTGTGAGTACAGTTTGTCACGTCCCAGAGGGACAGAGATAGCCATGGAGGTGTGGGTACAGTTTGAAACGTCCCAGAGGGACAGAGATAGCCATGGAGGTGTGGGTACAGTTTGTTACGTCCCAGAGGGACAGAGATAGACATGGAGGTGTGGGTACAGTTTGTCACGTCCCAGAGGGACAGAGATAGCCATGGAGGTGTGAGTACAGTTTGTCACATCCCAGAGGGACAGAGATAGCCATGGAGGTGTGGGTACAGTTTGAAACGTCCCAGAGGGACAGAGATAGCCATGGGGGTGTGGGTACAGTTTGTCACGTCCCAGAGGGACAGAGATAGCCATGGAGGTGTGGTTACAGTTTGTCACGTCCCAGAGGGACAGAGATAGCCATGGAGGTGTGGGTACAGTTTGTCACATCCCAGAGGGACAGAGATAGCCATGGAGGTGTGGGTACAGTTTGTCACGTCCCAGAGGGACAGAGATAGCCATGGAGGTGTGAGTACAGTTTGTCACGTCCCAGAGGGATAGAGATAGCCATTGAGGTGTGGGTACAGGTTGTCACGTCCCAGAAGGACAGCGATAGCCATGGAGGTGTGGGAACAGTTTGTCACCTCCCAGAGGGACAGAGATAGCCATGGAGGTGTGGGTACAGTCTGTCACGTCCCAGAGGGACAGAGATATCCATGGAGGTGTGGGTACAGTTTGTCACATCCCAAAGGGACAGAGATAGCCATGGAGGTGAAGGTACCGTTTGTCACGTCCCAGAGGGACAGAGATAGCCATGGAGGTGTGAGTACAGTTTGTCACGTCCCAGAGGGACAGAGATAGCCATGGAGGTGTGGGTACAGTTTGTCACATCCCAGAGGGACAGAGATAGCCATGGTGGTGTGGGTACAGCTTGTCACATCCCAGAGGGACAGAGATAGCCATGGAGGTGAAGGTACCGTTTGTCACGTCCCAGAGGGACAGAGATAGCCATGGAGGTGTGAGTACAGTTTGTCACGTCCCAGAGGGACAGAGATTGCCATGGAGGTGTGAGTACAGTTTGTCACTTCCCAGAGGGACAGAGATAGCCATGGAGGTGTGGGTACAGTTTGTCACGTCCCAGAGGGAGAGATAGCCATGGAGGTGTGGGTACAGTTTGTCACATCCCAAAGGGACAGAGATAGCCATGGAGGTGAAGGTACCGTTTGTCACGTCCCAGAGGGACAGAGATAGCCATGGAGGTGTGAGTACAGTTTGTCACGTCCCAGAGGGACAGAGATAGCCATGGAGGTGTGGGTACAGTTTGAAACTTCCCAGAGGGACAGAGATAGCCATGGGGGTGTGGGTACAGTTTGTTACGTCCCAGAGGGACAGAGATAGATATGGAGGTGTGGGTACAGTTTGTCACGTGCCAGAGGGACAGAGATAGCCATGGAGGTGTTGGTACAGTTTGTCACGTCCCAGAGGGACAGAGATAGCCATGGAGGTGTGGGTACAGTCTGTCACGTCCCAGAGGGACAGAGATATCCATGGAGGTGTGAGTACAGTTTGTCACGTCCCAGAGGGACAGAGATAGCCATGAGGGTGTGAGTACAGTTTGTCACGTCCCAGAGGGACAGAGATAGCCATGGAGGTGTGGGTACAATTTGTTACGTCCCAGAGGGACAGAGATAGCCAAGGAGGTGTGAGTACAGTTTGTCACGTCCCAGAGGGACAGAGATTGCCATGGAGGTGTGAGTACAGTTTGTCACTTCCCAGAGGGACAGAGATAGCCATGGAGGTGTGGGTACAGTTTGTCACGTCCCAGAGGGAGAGATAGCCATGGAGGTGTGGGTACAGTTTGTCACATCCCAAAGGGACAGAGATAGCCATGGTGGTGTGGGTACAGCTTGTCACATCCCAGAGGGACAGAGATAGCCATGGAGGTGAAGGTACCGTTTGTCACGTCCCAGAGGGACAGAGATAGCCATGGAGGTGTGAGTACAGTTTGTCACGTCCCAGAGGGACAGAGATAGCCATGGAGGTGTGGGTACAGTTTGAAACTTCCCAGAGGGACAGAGATAGCCATGGGGGTGTGGGTACAGTTTGTTACGTCCCAGAGGGACAGAGATAGATATGGAGGTGTGGGTACAGTTTGTCACGTGCCAGAGGGACAGAGATAGCCATGGAGGTGTGGGTACAGTTTGTCACGTCCCAGAGGGACAGAGATAGCCATGGAGGTATCGGTACAGTTTGTCACGTCCCAGAGGGACAGAGATAGCCATGGAGGTGTGGGTACAGTCTGTCACGTCCCAGAGGGACAGAGATATCCATGGAGGTGTGGGTACAGTTTGTCACATCCCAAAGGGACAGAGATAACCATGGAGGTGTGGGTACAGTTTGTCACGTCCCAGAGGGACAGAGATAGCCATGGACGTGTGGGTACAGTTTGAAACTTCCCAGAGGGACAGAGATAGCCATGGGGGTGTGGGTACAGTTTGTTACGTCCCAGAGGGACAGAGATAGATATGGAGGTGTGGGTACAGTTTGTCACGTGCCAGAGGGACAGAGATAGCCATGGAGGTGTGGGTACAGTTTGTCACGTCCCAGAGGGACAGAGATAGCCATGGAGGTATCGGTACAGTTTGTCACGTCCCAGAGGGACAGAGATAGCCATGGAGGTGTGGGTACAGTCTGTCACGTCCCAGAGGGACAGAGATATCCATGGAGGTGTGGGTACAGTTTGTCACATCCCAAAGGGACAGAGATAACCATGGAGGTGTGGGTACAGTTTGTCACGTCCCAGAGGGAGAGAGATAGCCATGGTGGTGTGGGTACAGCTTGTCACATCCCAGAGGGACAGAGATAGCCATGGAGGTGAAGGTACCGTTTGTCACGTCCCAGAGGAACAGAGATAGCCATGGAGGTGTGAGTACAGTTTGTCACGTCCCAGAGGGACAGAGATAGCCATGGAGGTGTGGGTACAGTTTGAAACGTCCCAGAGGGACAGAGATAGCCATGGAGGTGTGGGTACAGTTTGTTACGTCCCAGAGGGACAGAGATAGACATGGAGGTGTGGGTACAGTTTGTCACGTCCCAGAGGGACAGAGATAGCCATGGAGGTGTGAGTACAGTTTGTCACATCCCAGAGGGACAGAGATAGCCATGGAGGTGTGGGTACAGTTTGAAACGTCCCAGAGGGACAGAGATAGCCATGGGGGTGTGGGTACAGTTTGTCACGTCCCAGAGGGACAGAGATAGCCATGGAGGTGTGGTTACAGTTTGTCACGTCCCAGAGGGACAGAGATAGCCATGGAGGTGTGGGTACAGTTTGTCACATCCCAGAGGGACAGAGATAGCCATGGAGGTGTGGGTACAGTTTGTCACGTCCCAGAGGGACAGAGATAGCCATGGAGGTGTGAGTACAGTTTGTCACGTCCCAGAGGGATAGAGATAGCCATTGAGGTGTGGGTACAGTTTGTCACGTCCCAGAAGGACAGCGATAGCCATGGAGGTGTGGGAACAGTTTGTCACCTCCCAGAGGGACAGAGATAGCCATGGAGGTGTGAGTACAGTTTGTCACGTCCCAGAGGGACAGAGATAGCCATGGAGGTGTGAGTACAGTTTGTCACGTCCCAGAGGGACAGAGATAGCCATGGAGGTGTGGGTACAATTTGTTACGTCCCAGAGGGACAGAGATAGCCATGGAGGTGTGAGTACAGTTTGTCACGTCCCAGAGGGACAGAGATAGCCATGGAGGTGTGGGTACAGTTTGTCACGTCCCAGAGGGAGAGAGATAGCCATGGTGGTGTGGGTACAGCTTGTCACATCCCAGAGGGACAGAGATAGCCATGGAGGTGAAGGTACCGTTTGTCACGTCCCAGAGGGACAGAGATAGCCATGGAGGTGTGAGTACAGTTTGTCACGTCCCAGAGGGACAGAGATAGCCATGGAGGTGTGGGTACAGTTTGAAACGTCCCAGAGGGACAGAGATAGCCATGGAGGTGTGGGTACAGTTTGTTATGTCCCAGAGGGACAGAGATAGACATGGAGGTGTGGGTACAGTTTGTCACGTCCCAGAGGGACAGAGATAGCCATGGAGGTGTGAGTACAGTTTGTCACATCCCAGAGGGACAGAGATAGCCATGGAGGTGTGGTTACAGTTTGTCACGTCCCAGAGGGACAGAGATAGCCATGGAGGTGTGGGTACAGTTTGTCACATCCCAGAGGGACAGAGATAGCCATGGAGGTGTGGGTACAGTTTGTCACGTCCCAGAGGGACAGAGATAGCCATGGAGGTGTGAGTACAGTTTGTCACGTCCCAGAGGGATAGAGATAGCCATTGAGGTGTGGGTACAGTTTGTCACGTCCCAGAAGGACAGCGATAGCCATGGAGGTGTGGGAACAGTTTGTCACCTCCCAGAGGGACAGAGATAGCCATGGAGGTGTGAGTACAGTTTGTCACGTCCCAGAGGGACAGAGATAGCCATGGAGGTGTGAGTACAGTTTGTCACGTCCCAGAGGGACAGAGATAGCCATGGAGGTGTGGGTACAATTTGTTACGTCCCAGAGGGACAGAGATAGCCATGGAGGTGTGAGTACAGTTTGTCACGTCCCAGAGGGACAGAGATAGCCATGGAGGTGTGGGTACAGTTTGTCACGTCCCAGAGGGACAGAGATAGCCATGGAGGTATCGGTACAGTTTGTCACGTCCCAGAGGGACAGAGATAGCCATGGAGGTGTGAGTACAGTTTGTCACGTCGCAGAGGGACAGAGATAGCCATGGAGGTTTGGGTACAGTTTGTCACGTCCCAGAGGGACAGAGATAGCCATGGAGGTGTGGGTACAGTTTGTCACGTCCCAGAGGGACAGAGATAGCCATGGAGGTGTGGGTACAGTTTGTCACGTCCCAGAGGGACAGAGATAGCCATGGAGGTGTGGGTACAGTTTGTCACGTCCCAGAGGGACAGAGATAGCCATGGAGGTGTGGGTACAGTCTGTCACGTCCCAGAGGGACAGAGATATCCATGGAGGTGTGGGTACAGTTTGTCACATCCCAAAGGGACAGAGATAGCCATGGTGGTGTGGGTACAGCTTGTCACATCCCAGAGGGACAGAGATAGCCATGGAGGTGAAGGTACCGTTTGTCACGTCCCAGAGGGACAGAGATAGCCATGGAGGTGTGAGTACAGTTTGTCACGTCCCAGAGGGACAGAGATTGCCATGGAGGTGTGAGTACAGTTTGTCACTTCCCAGAGGGACAGAGATAGCCATGGAGGTGTGGGTACAGTTTGTCACGTCCCAGAGGGAGAGATAGCCATGGAGGTGTGGGTACAGTTTGTCACATCCCAAAGGGACAGAGATAGCCATGGTGGTGTGGGTACAGCTTGTCACATCCCAGAGGGACAGAGATAGCCATGGAGGTGAAGGTACCGTTTGTCACGTCCCAGAGGGACAGAGATAGCCATGGAGGTGTGAGTACAGTTTGTCACGTCCCAGAGGGACAGAGATAGCCATGGAGGTGTGGTTACAGTTTGTCACATCCCAGAGGGACAGAGATAGCCATGGAGGTGTGGGTACAGTTTGTCACGTCCCAGAGGGACAGAGATAGCCATGGAGGTGTGAGTACAGTTTGTCACGTCCCAGAGGGATAGAGATAGCCATTGAGGTGTGGGTACAGTTTGTCACGTCTCAGAAGGACAGCGATAGCCATGGAGGTGTGGGAACAGTTTGACACCTCCCAGAGGGACAGAGATAGCCATGGAGGTGTGAGTACAGTTTGTCACGTCCCAGAGGGACAGAGATAGCCATGGAGGTGTGAGTACAGTTTGTCACGTCCCAGAGGGACAGAGATAGCCATGGAGGTGTGGGTACAGTTTGTCACGTCCCAGAGGGAGAGAGATAGCCATGGTGGTGTGGGTACAGCTTGTCACATCCCAGAGGGACAGAGATAGCCATGGAGGTGAAGGTACCGTTTGTCACGTCCCAGAGGGACAGAGATAGCCATGGAGGTGTGAGTACAGTTTGTCACGTCCCAGAGGGACAGAGATAGCCATGGAGGTGTGGGTACAGTTTGAAACGTCCCAGAGGGACAGAGATAGCCATGGAGGTGTGGGTACAGTTTGTTACGTCCCAGAGGGACAGAGATAGACATGGAGGTGTGGGTACAGTTTGTCACGTCCCAGAGGGACAGAGATAGCCATGGAGGTGTGAGTACAGTTTGTCACATCCCAGAGGGACAGAGATAGCCATGGAGGTGTGGTTACAGTTTGTCACGTCCCAGAGGGACAGAGATAGCCATGGAGGTGTGGGTACAGTTTGTCACATCCCAGAGGGACAGAGATAGCCATGGAGGTGTGGGTACAGTTTGTCACGTCCCAGAGGGACAGAGATAGCCATGGAGGTGTGAGTACAGTTTGTCACGTCCCAGAGGGATAGAGATAGCCATTGAGGTGTGGGTACAGTTTGTCACGTCCCAGAAGGACAGCGATAGCCATGGAGGTGTGGGAACAGTTTGTCACCTCCCAGAGGGACAGAGATAGCCATGGAGGTGTGAGTACAGTTTGTCACGTCCCAGAGGGACAGAGATAGCCATGGAGGTGTGAGTACAGTTTGTCACGTCCCAGAGGGACAGAGATAGCCATGGAGGTGTGGGTACAATTTGTTACGTCCCAGAGGGACAGAGATAGCCATGGAGGTGTGAGTACAGTTTGTCACGTCCCAGAGGGACAGAGATAGCCATGGAGGTGTGGGTACAGTTTGTCACGTCCCAGAGGGACAGAGATAGCCATGGAGGTATCGGTACAGTTTGTCACGTCCCAGAGGGACAGAGATAGCCATGGAGGTGTGAGTACAGTTTGTCACGTCCCAGAGGGACAGAGATAGCCATGGAGGTTTGGGTACAGTTTGTCACGTCCCAGAGGGACAGAGATAGCCATGGAGGTGTGGGTACAGTTTGTCACGTCCCAGAGGGACAGAGATAGCCATGGAGGTGTGGGTACAGTTTGTCACGTCCCAGAGGGACAGAGATAGCCATGGAGGTGTGGGTACAGTTTGTCACGTCCCAGAGGGACAGAGATAGCCATGGAGGTGTGGGTACAGTCTGTCACGTCCCAGAGGGACAGAGATATCCATGGAGGTGTGGGTACAGTTTGTCACATCCCAAAGGGACAGAGATAGCCATGGTGGTGTGGGTACAGCTTGTCACATCCCAGAGGGACAGAGATAGCCATGGAGGTGAAGGTACCGTTTGTCACGTCCCAGAGGGACAGAGATAGCCATGGAGGTGTGAGTACAGTTTGTCACGTCCCAGAGGGACAGAGATTGCCATGGAGGTGTGAGTACAGTTTGTCACTTCCCAGAGGGACAGAGATAGCCATGGAGGTGTGGGTACAGTTTGTCACGTCCCAGAGGGAGAGATAGCCATGGAGGTGTGGGTACAGTTTGTCACATCCCAAAGGGACAGAGATAGCCATGGTGGTGTGGGTACAGCTTGTCACATCCCAGAGGGACAGAGATAGCCATGGAGGTGAAGGTACCGTTTGTCACGTCCCAGAGGGACAGAGATAGCCATGGAGGTGTGAGTACAGTTTGTCACGTCCCAGAGGGACAGAGATAGCCATGGAGGTGTGGTTACAGTTTGTCACATCCCAGAGGGACAGAGATAGCCATGGAGGTGTGGGTACAGTTTGTCACGTCCCAGAGGGACAGAGATAGCCATGGAGGTGTGAGTACAGTTTGTCACGTCCCAGAGGGATAGAGATAGCCATTGAGGTGTGGGTACAGTTTGTCACGTCCCAGAAGGACAGCGATAGCCATGGAGGTGTGGGAACAGTTTGTCACCTCCCAGAGGGACAGAGATAGCCATGGAGGTGTGAGTACAGTTTGTCACGTCCCAGAGGGACAGAGATAGCCATGGAGGTGTGAGTACAGTTTGTCACGTCCCAGAGGGACAGAGATAGCCATGGAGGTGTGGGTACAATTTGTTACGTCCCAGAGGGACAGAGATAGCCATGGAGGTGTGAGTACAGTTTGTCACGTCCCAGAGGGACAGAGATAGCCATGGAGGTGTGGGTACAGTTTGTCACGTCCCAGAGGGAGAGAGATAGCCATGGTGGTGTGGGTACAGCTTGTCACATCCCAGAGGGACAGAGATAGCCATGGAGGTGAAGGTACCGTTTGTCACGTCCCAGAGGGACAGAGATAGCCATGGAGGTGTGAGTACAGTTTGTCACGTCCCAGAGGGACAGAGATAGCCATGGAGGTGTGGGTACAGTTTGAAACGTCCCAGAGGGACAGAGATAGCCATGGAGGTGTGGGTACAGTTTGTTACGTCCCAGAGGGACAGAGATAGACATGGAGGTGTGGGTACAGTTTGTCACGTCCCAGAGGGACAGAGATAGCCATGGAGGTGTGAGTACAGTTTGTCACATCCCAGAGGGACAGAGATAGCCATGGAGGTGTGGGTACAGTTTGAAACGTCCCAGAGGGACAGAGATAGCCATGGGGGTGTGGGTACAGTTTGTCACGTCCCAGAGGGACAGAGATAGCCATGGAGGTGTGGTTACAGTTTGTCACGTCCCAGAGGGACAGAGATAGCCATGGAGGTGTGGGTACAGTTTGTCACATCCCAGAGGGACAGAGATAGCCATGGAGGTGTGGGTACAGTTTGTCACGTCCCAGAGGGACAGATATAGCCATGGAGGTGTGAGTACAGTTTGTCACGTCCCAGAGGGATAGAGATAGCCATTGAGGTGTGGGTACAGTTTGTCACGTCCCAGAAGGACAGCGATAGCCATGGAGGTGTGGGAACAGTTTGTCACCTCCCAGAGGGACAGAGATAGCCATGGAGGTGTGAGTACAGTTTGTCACGTCCCAGAGGGACAGAGATAGCCATGGAGGTGTGAGTACAGTTTTTCACGTCCCAGAGGGACAGAGATAGCCATGGAGGTGTGGGTACAATTTGTTACGTCCCAGAGGGACAGAGATAGCCATGGAGGTGTGAGTACAGTTTGTCACGTCCCAGAGGGACAGAGATAGCCATGGAGGTGTGGGTAGAGTTTGTCACGTCCCAGAGGGACAGAGATAGCCATGGAGGTATCGGTACAGTTTGTCACGTCCCAGAGGGACAGAGATAGCCATGGAGGTGTGAGTACAGTTTGTCACGTCCCAGAGGGACAGAGATAGCCATGGAGGTTTGGGTACAGTTTGTCACGTCCCAGAGGGACAGAGATAGCCATGGAGGTGTGGGTACAGTTTGTCACGTCCCAGAGGGACAGAGATAGCCATGGAGGTGTGGGTACAGTTTGTCACGTCCCAGAGGGACAGAGATAGCCATGGAGGTGTGGGTACAGTTTGTCACGTCCCAGAGGGACAGAGATAGCCATGGAGGTGTGGGTACAGTCTGTCACGTCCCAGAGGGACAGAGATATCCATGGAGGTGTGGGTACAGTTTGTCACATCCCAAAGGGACAGAGATAGCCATGGTGGTGTGGGTACAGCTTGTCACATCCCAGAGGGACAGAGATAGCCATGGAGGTGAAGGTACCGTTTGTCACGTCCCAGAGGGACAGAGATAGCCATGGAGGTGTGAGTACAGTTTGTCACGTCCCAGAGGGACAGAGATTGCCATGGAGGTGTGAGTACAGTTTGTCACTTCCCAGAGGGACAGAGATAGCCATGGAGGTGTGGGTACAGTTTGTCACGTCCCAGAGGGAGAGATAGCCATGGAGGTGTGGGTACAGTTTGTCACATCCCAAAGGGACAGAGATAGCCATGGTGGTGTGGGTACAGCTTGTCACATCCCAGAGGGACAGAGATAGCCATGGAGGTGAAGGTACCGTTTGTCACGTCCCAGAGGGACAGAGATAGCCATGGAGGTGTGAGTACAGTTTGTCACGTCCCAGAGGGACAGAGATAGCCATGGAGGTGTGGGTACAGTTTGAAACTTCCCAGAGGGACAGAGATAGCCATGGGGGTGTGGGTACAGTTTGTTACGTCCCAGAGGGACAGAGATAGATATGGAGGTGTGGGTACAGTTTGTCACGTGCCAGAGGGACAGAGATAGCCATGGAGGTGTTTTTACAGTTTGTCACGTCCCAGAGGGACAGAGATAGCCATGGAGGTATCGGTACAGTTTGTCACGTCCCAGAGGGACAGAGATAGCCATGGAGGTGTGGGTACAGTCTGTCACGTCCCAGAGGGACAGAGATATCCATGGAGGTGTGAGTACAGTTTGTCACGTCCCAGAGGGACAGAGATAGCCATGAGGGTGTGAGTACAGTTTGTCACGTCCCAGAGGGACAGAGATAGCCATGGAGGTGTGGGTACAATTTGTTACGTCCCAGAGGGACAGAGATAGCCATGGAGGTGTGAGTACAGTTTGTCACGTCCCAGAGGGACAGAGATAGCCATGGAGGTGTGGGTAGAGTTTGTCACGTCCCAGAGGGACAGAGATAGCCATGGAGGTATCGGTACAGTTTGTCACGTCCCAGAGGGACAGAGATAGCCATGGAGGTGTGAGTACAGTTTGTCACGTCCCAGAGGGACAGAGATAGCCATGGAGGTTTGGGTACAGTTTGTCACGTCCCAGAGGGACAGAGATAGCCATGGAGGTGTGGGTACAGTTTGTCACGTCCCAGAGGGACAGAGATAGCCATGGAGGTGTGGGTACAGTTTGTCACGTCCCAGAGGGACAGAGATAGCCATGGAGGTGTGGGTACAGTTTGTCACGTCCCAGAGGGACAGAGATAGCCATGGAGGTGTGGGTACAGTCTGTCACGTCCCAGAGGGACAGAGATATCCATGGAGGTGTGGGTACAGTTTGTCACATCCCAAAGGGACAGAGATAGCCATGGTGGTGTGGGTACAGCTTGTCACATCCCAGAGGGACAGAGATAGCCATGGAGGTGAAGGTACCGTTTGTCACGTCCCAGAGGGACAGAGATAGCCATGGAGGTGTGAGTACAGTTTGTCACGTCCCAGAGGGACAGAGATTGCCATGGAGGTGTGAGTACAGTTTGTCACTTCCCAGAGGGACAGAGATAGCCATGGAGGTGTGGGTACAGTTTGTCACGTCCCAGAGGGAGAGATAGCCATGGAGGTGTGGGTACAGTTTGTCACATCCCAAAGGGACAGAGATAGCCATGGTGGTGTGGGTACAGCTTGTCACATCCCAGAGGGACAGAGATAGCCATGGAGGTGAAGGTACCGTTTGTCACGTCCCAGAGGGACAGAGATAGCCATGGAGGTGTGAGTACAGTTTGTCACGTCCCAGAGGGACAGAGATAGCCATGGAGGTGTGGGTACAGTTTGAAACTTCCCAGAGGGACAGAGATAGCCATGGGGGTGTGGGTACAGTTTGTTATGTCCCAGAGGGACAGAGATAGATATGGAGGTGTGGGTACAGTTTGTCACGTGCCAGAGGGACAGAGATAGCCATGGAGGTGTTGGTACAGTTTGTCACGTCCCAGAGGGACAGAGATAGCCATGGAGGTATCGGTACAGTTTGTCACGTCCCAGAGGGACAGAGATAGCCATGGAGGTGTGGGTACAGTCTGTCACGTCCCAGAGGGACAGAGATATCCATGGAGGTGTGAGTACAGTTTGTCACGTCCCAGAGGGACAGAGATAGCCATGAGGGTGTGAGTACAGTTTGTCACGTCCCAGAGGGACAGAGATAGCCATGGAGGTGTGGGTACAATTTGTTACGTCCCAGAGGGACAGAGATAGCCAAGGAGGTGTGAGTACAGTTTGTCACGTCCCAGAGGGACAGAGATTGCCATGGAGGTGTGAGTACAGTTTGTCACTTCCCAGAGGGACAGAGATAGCCATGGAGGTGTGGGTACAGTTTGTCACGTCCCAGAGGGAGAGATAGCCATGGAGGTGTGGGTACAGTTTGTCACATCCCAAAGGGACAGAGATAGCCATGGTGGTGTGGGTACAGCTTGTCACATCCCAGAGGGACAGAGATAGCCATGGAGGTGAAGGTACCGTTTGTCACGTCCCAGAGGGACAGAGATAGCCATGGAGGTGTGAGTACAGTTTGTCACGTCCCAGAGGGACAGAGATAGCCATGGAGGTGTGGGTACAGTTTGAAACTTCCCAGAGGGACAGAGATAGCCATGGGGGTGTGGGTACAGTTTGTTACGTCCCAGAGGGACAGAGATAGATATGGAGGTGTGGGTACAGTTTGTCACGTGCCAGAGGGACAGAGATAGCCATGGAGGTGTGGGTACAGTTTGTCACGTCCCAGAGGGACAGAGATAGCCATGGAGGTATCGGTACAGTTTGTCACGTCCCAGAGGGACAGAGATAGCCATGGAGGTGTGGGTACAGTCTGTCACGTCCCAGAGGGACAGAGATATCCATGGAGATGTGGGTACAGTTTGTCACATCCCAAAGGGACAGAGATAACCATGGAGGTGTGGGTACAGTTTGTCACGTCCCAGAGGGAGAGAGATAGCCATGGTGGTGTGGGTACAGCTTGTCACATCCCAGAGGGACAGAGATAGCCATGGAGGTGAAGGTACCGTTTGTCACGTCCCAGAGGGACAGAGATAGCCATGGAGGTGTGAGTACAGTTTGTCACGTCCCAGAGGGACAGAGATAGCCATGGAGGTGTGGGTACAGTTTGAAACGTCCCAGAGGGACAGAGATAGCCATGGAGGTGTGGGTACAGTTTGTTACGTCCCAGAGGGACAGAGATAGACATGGAGGTGTGGGTACAGTTTGTCACGTCCCAGAGGGACAGAGATAGCCATGGAGGTGTGAGTACAGTTTGTCACATCCCAGAGGGACAGAGATAGCCATGGAGGTGTGGGTACAGTTTGAAACGTCCCAGAGGGACAGAGATAGCCATGGGGGTGTGGGTACAGTTTGTCACGTCCCAGAGGGACAGAGATAGCCATGGAGGTGTGGTTACAGTTTGTCACGTCCCAGAGGGACAGAGATAGCCATGGAGGTGTGGGTACAGTTTGTCACATCCCAGAGCGACAGAGATAGCCATGGAGGTGTGGGTACAGTTTGTCACGTCCCAGAGGGACAGAGATAGCCATGGAGGTGTGAGTACAGTTTGTCACGTCCCAGAGGGATAGAGATAGCCATTGAGGTGTGGGTACAGTTTGTCACGTCCCAGAAGGACAGCGATAGCCATGGAGGTGTGGGAACAGTTTGTCACCTCCCAGAGGGACAGAGATAGCCATGGAGGTGTGAGTACAGTTTGTCACGTCCCAGAGGGACAGAGATAGCCATGGAGGTGTGAGTACAGTTTGTCACGTCCCAGAGGGACAGAGATAGCCATGGAGGTGTGGGTACAATTTGTTACGTCCCAGAGGGACAGAGATAGCCATGGAGGTGTGAGTACAGTTTGTCACGTCCCAGAGGGACAGAGATAGCCATGGAGGTGTGGGTACAGTTTGTCACGTCCCAGAGGGACAGAGATAGCCATGGAGGTATCGGTACAGTTTGTCACGTCCCAGAGGGACAGAGATAGCCATGGAGGTGTGAGTACAGTTTGTCACGTCCCAGAGGGACAGAGATAGCCATGGAGGTTTGGGTACAGTTTGTCACGTCCCAGAGGGACAGAGATAGCCATGGAGGTGTGGGTACAGTTTGTCACGTCCCAGAGGGACAGAGATAGCCATGGAGGTGTGGGTACAGTTTGTCACGTCCCAGAGGGACAGAGATAGCCATGGAGGTGTGGGTACAGTTTGTCACGTCCCAGAGGGACAGAGATAGCCATGGAGGTGTGGGTACAGTCTGTCACGTCCCAGAGGGACAGAGATATCCATGGAGGTGTGGGTACAGTTTGTCACATCCCAAAGGGACAGAGATAGCCATGGTGGTGTGGGTACAGCTTGTCACATCCCAGAGGGACAGAGATAGCCATGGAGGTGAAGGTACCGTTTGTCACGTCCCAGAGGGACAGAGATAGCCATGGAGGTGTGAGTACAGTTTGTCACGTCCCAGAGGGACAGAGATAGCCATGGAGGTGTGGGTACAGTTTGAAACGTCCCAGAGGGACAGAGATAGCCATGGAGGTGTGGGTACAGTTTGTTACGTCCCAGAGGGACAGAGATAGACATGGAGGTGTGGGTACAGTTTGTCACGTGCCAGAGGGACAGAGATAGACATGGAGGTGTGGGTACAGTTTGTCACATGCCAGAGGGACAGAGATAGCCATGAGGGTGTGGGTACAGTTTGTCACGCCCCAGAGGGACAGAGATAGCCATGGAGGTGTGAGTACAGTTTGTCACGTCCCAGAGGGACAGAGATAGCCATGGAGGTGTGAGTACAGTTTGTCACGTCCCAGAGGGACAGAGATAGCCATGGAGGTGAAGGTACAGTTTGAAACGTCCCAGAGGGACAGAGATAGCCATGGAGGTTTGGGTACAGTTTGTCACGTCCCAGAGGGACAGAGATAGCCATGGAGGTGTGGTTACAGTTTGTCACGTCCCAGAGGGACAGAGATAGCCATGGAGGTGTGGGTACAGTTTGTCACATCCCAGAGGGACAGAGATAGCCATGGAGGTGTGGGTACAGTTTGACACGTCCCAGAGGGACAGAGATAGCCATGGAGGTGTGAGTACAGTTTGTCACGTCCCAGAGGGACAGAGATAGCCATTGAGGTGTGGGTACAGTTTGTCACATCCCAGAGGGACAGCGATAGCCATGGTGGTGTGGGAACAGTTTGTCACGTCCCAGAGGGACAGAGATAGCCATGGAGTTGTGAGTACAGTTTGTCACGTCCCAGAGGGACAGCGATAGCCATGGAGGTGTGAGTACAGTTTGTCACTTCCCAGAGGGACAGAGATAGCCATGGAGGTGTGGGTACAGTTTGAAACGTCCCAGAGGGACAGAGATAGCCATGGAGATGTGGGTACAGTTTGTCACGTCCCAGAGGGACAGAGATAGCCATGGAGGTGTGGGTACAGTTTGTCACGTCCCAGAGGGACAGAGATAGCCATGGAGGTGTGGGTACAGTCTGTCACGTCCCAGAGGGACAGAGATATCCATGGAGGTGTGGGTACAGTTTGTCACATCCCAAAGGGACAGAGATAGCCATGGTGGTGTGGGTACAGCTTGTCACATCCCAGAGGGACAGAGATAGCCATGGAGGTGAAGGTACCGTTTGTCACGTCCCAGAGGGACAGAGATAGCCATGGAGGTGTGAGTACAGTTTGTCACGTCCCAGAGGGACAGAGATAGCCATGGAGGTGTGGGTACAGTTTGAAACGTCCCAGAGGGACAGAGATAGCCATGGAGGTGTGGGTACAGTTTGTTACGTCCCAGAGGGACAGAGATAGACATGGAGGTGTGGGTACAGTTTGTCACGTGCCAGAGGGACAGAGATAGACATGGAGGTGTGGGTACAGTTTGTCACATGCCAGAGGGACAGAGATAGCCATGAGGGTGTGGGTACAGTTTGTCACGCCCCAGAGGGACAGAGATAGCCATGGAGGTGTGAGTACAGTTTGTCACGTCCCAGAGGGACAGAGATAGCCATGGAGGTGTGAGTACAGTTTGTCACGTCCCAGAGGGACAGAGATAGCCATGGAGGTGAAGGTACAGTTTGAAACGTCCCAGAGGGACAGAGATAGCCATGGAGGTTTGGGTACAGTTTGTCACGTCCCAGAGGGACAGAGATAGCCATGGAGGTGTGGTTACAGTTTGTCACGTCCCAGAGGGACAGAGATAGCCATGGAGGTGTGGGTACAGTTTGTCACATCCCAGAGGGACAGAGATAGCCATGGAGGTGTGGGTACAGTTTGACACGTCCCAGAGGGACAGAGATAGCCATGGAGGTGTGAGTACAGTTTGTCACGTCCCAGAGGGACAGAGATAGCCATTGAGGTGTGGGTACAGTTTGTCACGTCCCAGAGGGACAGCGATAGCCATGGAGGTGTGGGAACAGTTTGTCACGTCCCAGAGGGACAGAGATAGCCATGGAGGTGTGAGTACAGTTTGTCACGTCCCAGAGGGACAGAGATAGCCATGGAGGTGTGAGTACAGTTTGTCACGTCCCAGAGGGACAGCGATAGCCATGGAGGTGTGAGTACAGTTTGTCACTTCCCAGAGGGACAGAGATAGCCATGGAGGTGTGGGTACAGTTTGAAACGTCCCAGAGGGACAGAGATAGACATGGAGGTGTGAGTACAGTTTGTCACGTCCCAGAGGAACAGAGATAGCCATGGAGGTGTGAGTACAGTTTATCACGTTCCAGAGGGACAGAGATAGCCATGGAGGTGTGGGTACAGTTTGTCACGTCCCAGAGGGACAGAGATAGCCATGGATGTGTGAGTACAGTTTGTCACGTCCCAGAGGGACAGAGATAGCCATTGAGGTGTGGGTACAGTTTGTCACGCCCCAGAGGGACAGCGAAAGCCATGGAGGTGTGAGTACAGTTTGTCACGTCCCAGAGGGACAGAGATAGCCATGGAGGTGTGGGAACAGTTTGTCACGTCCCAGAGGGACAGAGATAGCCATGGAGGTGTGAGTACAGTTTGTCACGTCCCAGAGGGACAGAGATAGCCATGGAGGTGTGAGTACAGTTTGTCACGTCCCAGAGGGACAGCGATAGCCATGGAGGTGTGAGTACAGTTTGTCACTTCCCAGAGGGACAGAGATAGCCATGGAGGTGTGGGTACAGTTTGAAACGTCCCAGAGGGACAGAGATAGACATGGAGGTGTGAGTACAGTTTGTCACGTCCCAGAGGGACAGAGATAGCCATGGAGGTGTGAGTACAGTTTATCACGTTCCAGAGGGACAGAGATAGCCATGGAGGTGTGAGTACAGTTTGTCACGTCCCAGAGGGACAGAGATAGCCATGAGGGTGTGAGTACAGTTTGTCACTTCCCAGAGGGACAGAGATAGCCATGGAGGTGTGGGTACAATTTGTTACGTCCCAGAGGGACAGAGATAGCCAAGGAGGTGTGAGTACAGTTTGTCACGTCCCAGAGGGACAGAGATAGCCATGGAGGTGTGGGTACAGTTTGTCACGTCCCAGAGGGACAGAGATAGCCATGGAGGTGTGGGTACAGTCTGTCACGTCCCAGAGGGACAGAGATATCCATGGAGGTGTGGGTACAGTTTGTCACATCCCAAAGGGACAGAGATAGCCATGGTGGTGTGGGTACAGCTTGTCACATCCCAGAGGGACAGAGATAGCCATGGAGGTGAAGGTACCGTTTGTCACGTCCCAGAGGGACAGAGATAGCCATGGAGGTGTGAGTACAGTTTGTCACGTCCCAGAGGGACAGAGATAGCCATGGAGGTGTGGGTACAGTTTGAAACGTCCCAGAGGGACAGAGATAGCCATGGGGGTGTGGGTACAGTTTGTTACGTCCCAGAGGGACAGAGATAGATTTGGAGGTGTGGTTACAATTTGTCACGTGCCAGAGGGACAGAGATAGCCATGGAGGTGTGGGTACAGTTTGTCACGTCCCAGAGGGACAGAGATAGAGATGGAGGTATCGGTACAGTTTGTCACGTCCCAGAGGGACAGAGATAGCCATGGAGGTGTGGATACAGTCTGTCACGTCCCAGAGGGACAGAGATATCCATGGAGGTGTGGGTACAGTTTGTCACATCCCAAAGGGACAGAGATAGCCATGGAGGTGTGGGTACAGTTTGTCACGTCCCAGAGGGACAGAGATAGCCATGGTGGTGTGGGTACAGCTTGTCACATCCCAGAGGGACAGAGATAGCCATGGAGGTGAAGGTACCGTTTGTCACGTCCCAGAGGGACAGAGATAGCCATGGAGGTGTGAGTACAGTTTGTCACGTCCCAGAGGGACAGAGATAGCCATGGAGGTGTGGGTACAGTTTGAAACGTCCCAGAGGGACAGAGATAGCCATGGAGGTGTGGGTACAGTTTGTTACGTCCCAGAGGGACAGAGATAGACATGGAGGTGTGGGTACAGATTGTCACGTCCCAGAGGGACAGAGATAGCCATGGAGGTGTGAGTACAGTTTGTCACATCCCAGAGGGACAGAGATAGCCATGGAGGTGTGGGTACAGTTTGAAACGTCCCAGAGGGACAGAGATAGCCATGGGGGTATGGGTACAGTTTGTCACGTCCCAGAGGGACAGAGATAGCCATGGAGGTGTGGTTACAGCTTGTCACGTCCCAGAGGGACAGAGATAGCCATGGAGGTGTGGGTACAGTTTGTCACATCCCAGAGGGACAGAGATAGCCATGGAGGTGTGGGTACAGTTTGTCACGTCCGAGAGGGACAGAGATAGCCATGGAGGTGTGAGTACAGTTTGTCACGTCCCAGAGGGATAGAGATAGCCATTGAGGTGTGGGTACAGTTTGTCACGTCCCAGAGGGACAGCGATAGCCATGGAGGTGTGGGAACAGTTTGTCACCTCCCAGAGGGACAGAGATAGCCATGGAGGTGTGAGTACAGTTTGTCACGTCCCAGAGGGACAGAGATAGCCATGGAGGTGTGGGTACAATTTGTTACGTCCCAGAGGGACAGAGATAGCCATGGAGGTGTGAGTACAGTTTGTCACGTCCCAGAGGGACAGAGATAGCCATGGAGGTGTGGGTACAGTTTGTCACGTCCCAGAGGGACAGAGATAGCCATGGAGGTATCGGTACAGTTTGTCACGTCCCAGAGGGACAGAGATAGCCATGGAGGTGTGAGTACAGTTTGTCACGTCCCAGAGGGACAGAGATAGCCATGGAGGTTTGGGTACAGTTTGTCACGTCCCAGAGGGACAGAGATAGCCATGGAGGTGTGGGTACAGTTTGTCACGTCCCAGAGGGACAGAGATAGCCATGGAGGTGTGGGTACAGTTTGTCACGTCCCAGAGGGACAGCGATAGCCATGGCGGTGTGGGTACAGTTTGTCACGTCCCAGGGGGACAGAGATAGCCAATTGGGGTGTGAGTACAGTTTGTCACGTCCCAGGGGGACAGAGAGAGCCATGGAGGTGTGGGTACAGTGTGTCACGTCCCAGGGGGACAGAGATAGCCATGGGGGTGTGAGTAGAGTTTGTCACGTCCCAGGGGGACAGAGATAGCCATGGAGTTGTGGGTACAGTTTGTCACGTCCCAGAGGGACAGAGATAGCCAAAGAGGTGTAAGTACAGTTTGTCACGTCCCAGAGGGACAGAGATAGCCATGGAGGGGCAACATGATGGTAACGATGCCAGGCACCAGACTCACCTCCCACCGCTGCCCTGTCCTTGCCTAAATGCCAAACAGCAGCATACCTTTTGGAGGGGGGAAGGAGTTTTAGGGTGTAGAAAGAGTAAGTACTGTGGTACTAACATGTTCCCGTGGTAATCCCACATGGCAAAGAGACACCTCCTGTTAGCATTTAGGAGCTAGGCGATGGTGTCTCTGTGTCCTGGGCTGATGAGGTGGGTGGCTGGTGAGAGCAGTGTGTGTGTGTGTGTGTGTGTGTGTGTGTGTGTGTGTGTGTGTGTGTGTGTGTGTGTGTGTGTGTGTGTGTGTGTGTGTGTGTGTGTGTGTGTGTGTGTGTGTGTGTGTGTGTGTGTGTGTGTATGAGTATGAGAGAGACTCACAAGGGTGCTTGTTGGTGGTGATGCAGTCCAGACATCTTTCTCTGAAGGTGATGTGGTTAAAGCAGCCTCTGTGGTCTAAGCTGCTGTGAAGAGGTTTGCTAATCGCCCTGCCATGTCTGAGGGACAGAGAGGCTGCGTCTGGGAAAGATGGGGCTCTCCCCGGGCTCCCCCTGACACACAGATCCGATTACAGACATGCGTAAGGCAGAGATGTTCCCTTAAGAGGACAGGAGGAGGTCAGGGCAGAGACAGGAGCATTAGCATATTGCTAACTTGCCATTGGGCAGTCATTTTGAGACTGTAAGCTCTAGTAACCAAGGGTCAGTCCAAAGGAAGTTGTATGGCCGTGTTTGAGTGTGTTTGTACTAGCAGGTGTGTTCATCTACCGCTCTGAAGCCTCCCTGTCTCACCCATGCTCCCTGTCTCACCCATGCTCCCTGTCTCACCCATGCTCCCTGCATCACCCTGAGTGCAGGAGAACAGAACAGAACACAGCAGGAAACCTCTCAAAGGTTCAGTTAATTCTTGACTGGTAAGGAGCGGCTGCAGACAGACACTGCTGGAGTGCTGCTTAGCGGGCTGCCTGCCTGCCTGGGGCCTGTTGTGGCTGGCTGGGTGCTGCTGTCCAGGCCTGCATGTCAGAGTGAGACAGGCTCCCCCTGACCTCTCCAGCACTGGGGGCCTCCCAGCCCAGAGGAGGGGCCCCCCGCTCCATCACATCCCTTCCAATTACTGACATCCTGCCGCCTTTGAACACGCTGGAATCAGAGTAAAGAATAGCAGAGGTCAGACTGCAGATGGAGAGGGGTGGAAACGACAGAGTCGAAAGTATGAGGGAGAGAAAGAGAAGAGGGGGGAAATAGAGGAGTGAAAAGCTATTTGTGGCATTGATACTACCATACGCCCCCATCCAACCCTTCCAGAGCTCCTGACTGAACTCTAACCAGGAGCCACGATTTCAACAACAAAGAGTGAGAAGCAAAGAGAGTTAAAAATGGCCTTCCGATTGGAGAAAGGGAGAAAGAAAAAAGGAAGAAAAAATCACGTTGCCATCTGGAGAAAAAAGCCCGTTTGGGTCAGTTTAAACCGGTTTAAGCCTCTGTCTTGTCTATGGATGTTCTAGTAGAGGAAGGATGGGGGGTTGGTTGGCTTATCCCTCTGTAGTTTCATTTCTACTCTTCCCCTGATCATGATGACCATCTAATTTCCTACTTGGAATTTACTTTACCATGATGCAATACACCTATTTATTAATCTGAACTATTCATTTGTGATATAAATGGGATAGGGACATTTTATGGGTTTTTGCAAACATGCAAACAGGAGAGAGAGTAGTGAGATAACACACACACACACATGCATGCACATGTATTAGACAAACACAGACAAACCCAGTCACATGATGAGTTGAGACAGTTTTGGCCTGAGTTTAGGTTTTACTGCTGTGAGACACGATCAGAGGACAGAGACACTCAGCTCACAGGCCGTTACAACCAGCGAGGGATGCCATGATCCTTCTACTACACACTTCCCCACACACACACACACAACCACACTCTGATGATGAGTCAGCCCTCTCTGTTCTCCATGACAGTGTGTGAGTGAGAATGTTATTTTGTGTGTGTGCGTATACCGTGTGTTACTGTGTGTGTGTTGTGTCAGTGCATGCATGTGTGTGTTTGTGTGCGCGTACATGTTGTTTGTGTGTTTCTGTGTGGCAGTCTGGAAGTTGAAGATAGCTACACTATGATGAATGGCATATGAGATTGGTGTGGCTGGCGAGGGGCCCAGTGCCCTTAAACCCAAATTAGCCTTTTCAAACCCATATCCCCTTGGCACAATGAAAGATCATACACACAGAGTCGCACAGGACCTTAGACTCTCTGAGCCCAGCGCACACGGCCAGCCATATAGCACTCTGAGGCCTGCCTTTTAGAGTGACTGAGCACTGGGCTGCTGAATAGACACATCCTGGGTCACTATGGGGTTCCGAGAGGGCTGCCATTAAACTCAATAAATATAGATTACTTTTATCCACAGGAGGCTGCTGAGGGGAGAACGGCTCATAATAATGACCAGAACAGAGTAAATGGAATGGCATCAAACCCCTGGAAACCATATGTTTGACGTATTTGATACCATTCCACTGATTCCACTCCATCCATTACCACGAGCCCATTATCCCCAACTAAGGTGCCACCAACCTCCTGTCATTTTACCATCATACAATTACATTGGATTGGTTATAAAATGGTTATTGCTGGGTAGGGTTAGAGTTAAGGGCTCTGCACCGTCTAAACAATGCGTCCATCTCTAAATAGTTATGCGTACATTTGTACGGCTGAATTTTTGGAACACGATGCAAACGGACCTCCGTGTAGAGCCCGTAGGCTAAGGTTAGGGTTGGACCAGGGTGTAGACATGAAGCTAGGGTTAGGGTTTATCCCTCTCTTAATCTTAAGTGTTTTTAGCCTGGGCAAATTATGTATCTTGCTTTACTCGACCAGGATGGTTACTGTGTGTGTGTGTGTGTGTGTGTGTGTGTGTGTGTGTGTGTGTGTGTGTGTGTGTGTGTGTGTGTGTGTGTGTGTGTGTGTGTGTGTGTGTGTGTGGTGTGTGTGAAGGGTTTGAAGGGTGTTGGAAACATTTAGCCTGTTGCAGAGAGGGGCTGTGCGGAGACTGTGATGAATTATGAAAGTGGCTCTTTGGTATGAATGAAGTGTTGAAAATGTCTGCCGCTATGGAGAGCTCTACCGCTCCTCAGCAGTACGGGCCATGTGATATGTCCTTAGGTTGATACAGCGTAGATGACTGACTTACTACACTCATCACTTCGAGTTTATACAGATGTATTATACAGATGCAGGATCTTACTTTGATCAGCCTTTTGTTACTGATAGTTTTCCTGCACAACAGGAAATGCAAACTTGTAGTGTATTCAAGGTTTGGGGGAAGATGGGTTATTGTCCTGCTGAAAAGTGAATTTGGAAAGCAGACTGAACCAGGTTGTCCTCTAGGAGTTTGCCTGTGCTTAGCTCTATTTTGTTTATTTTTATCCTAAAAACTCCCCAGTCCATATCGATGAAAAGCATACCTATAACACAGTGGAAGCTCCTCAGAGGAGCTTCAAAATAAAAATAGTGAAACATTAAAAAAGTTCCTTTTTAGAATAAACTATACAAAATATATTCATATGTCACCAAATAATTGATTAAAACACACAGTTATGCCATGAAGGTGTCACACCCTGACCATAGTTTACTTTGTATGTTTCTATGTTTTGGTTGGTCAGGGTGTGATCTGAGTGGGCATTCTATGTTACATGTCTAGTTTGTCCAGTTCTATGTTCGGCCTGATATGGTTCTCAATCAGAGGCAGGTGTTCGTCATTGTCTCTGATTGGGAACCATATTTAGGTAGCCTGGGTTTCACTGTGTGTTTGTGGGTGATTGTCCTTAGTGTTAGTTTGCACCAGTTTAGGCTGTTTCGGTTTTCATTACGTTTATTATTTTGCACTGTTTGTATTTAGATTCGTGTTGCTATAGTCACAATAAACATGGATGCAATCTACACGCGCATTTTGGTCCGACTCTCCTTCACACCTAGAAAACCGTTACAGAATCACCCACCACCAACAGACCAAGCAGCGTGTCAACAGGCAGCAACAGCAGCGTAAAGAGGAATGGACATGGGAGGACGTTTTGGATGGCAAGGGCTGTTACACTTGGGAGGAGATACTGGCTGGAAGAGATCGCCTCCCATGGGAACAGGTGGAGGCACTTAGGAGAGCAGAGGCAGCCGGAGAGAGGAGCCGGCGATATGAGGGAACACGGCTGGCAAGGAAGCCCGAGAGGCAGCCCCAAAAATTTCTTGGGGGGGGGCTAACAGGGAGTATGGCTACGCCAGGTAGGAAACCTGGGCAGACTCCCTGTGCTTACCGGGGGGCTAGAGAGACCGGGCAGGCACCGTGTTATGCTGTGGTGCGCACGGTGTCTCCAGTGCGGGTGCATAGCCCGGTGCGGTATATTCCAGCTCCGCGTGTCGGCCGGGCTAGATTAGCCTAATGCCATGAAGCCGGCTCTACGCAGCTGGTCCCCAGTGCGTCTCCTTGGGCCGGCTTACATGGCACCAGCCTTGCGCTCGGTGTCTCCGGTTCGCCTGCATAGCCCAGTGCGGGCTATTCCACCTCGCCGCACTGGCAGGGCGACCGTGAGCATTCAACCAGGTAAGGTTGGGCAGGCTCGGTGCTCAAGAGCTCCAGTGCACCTGCACGGTCCGGTTTTTCCAGTACCACCTCCACACCCCAGCCCTCCGGTAGCAGCTCCCCGCACCAGGCTTCCTGTGCGTGTCCTCGGCCCAGTACCACCAGTGCCAGCACCACGCATCAGGCCTACAGTGCGCCTCGCCTGTCCAGCGCTGTCGGAGCCCTCCTCCTCTCCAGCGCTGTCGGAGTCTCCCGCCTGTTTAGCGCTGTCAGAGCTTTCCGCCTCTACAGCGCTGCCGGGTTCTCCCGCCTGTTCAGAACTGCCAGTCTGCATAGAGCTGCCAGTTTGCAAGGAGCTGCCAGTCTGCAAGGAGCTGCCAGTCTGCAAGGAGCTGCCAGTCTGCATGGAGCTGCCAGTCTGCATAGAGCTGCCAGTCTGCAAGGAGCTGCCAGTCTGCAAGGAGCCGCCAGAGCTGCCTGTCTGCAGGATGCCGCCAGAGCTGCCAGTCTGCAAGGAGCCGCCAGAGCTGCCAGTCTGCAAGGAGCCGCCAGAGCTGCCAGTTAGCATGGAGCAGCCAGGGCCGCCAATCAGTATGGAGCAGCCAGGGCCGCCAGTCAGCATGGAGCAGCCAGGGCCGCCAGTCAGCATGGTGCAGCCAGGGCCGCCAGTCAGCATGGAGCAGCCAGGGCCGCCAGTCAGCATGGAGCAGTCAGTCAGCATGGAGCAGCCAGAGCAGCCAGTCAGCATGGAGCAGCCAGAGCTGCCAGTCAGCATGGAGCAGCCAGTCAGCATGGAGCAGCCAGAGCTGCCAGTCAGCATGGAGCAGCCAGTCAGCATGGAGCAGCCAGAGCTGCCAGTCATCATGGAGCAGCCAGTCAGCATGGAGCAGCCAGAGCTGCCAGTCGACCGGACTCTTCCAGATCTGCCAGTCGACCGGACTCTTCCAGATCTGCCAGTCGACCGGACTCTTCCAGATCTGCCAGTCGACCGGACTCTTCCAGATCTGCCAGTCGACCGGACTCTTCCAGATCTGCCAGTCGACCAGACTCTTCCAGATCTGCCAGTCGACCAGACTCTTCCAGATCTGCCAGTCGACCAGACTCTTCCAGATCTGCCAGTCGACCAGACTCTTCCAGATCTGCCAGTCGACCAGACTCTTCCAGATCTGCCAGTCGACCAGACTCTTCCAGATCTGCCAGTCGACCAGACTCTTCCAGATCTGCCAGTCAGCCAGGATCTGCTAGATCCAACTACCTGCCTGGGCTTCCTCTCAGTGCTGAGCTTCCTCTCAGTGCTGAGCTTCCTCTCAGTGCTGAGCTACCCATCAGTCCCGAGCTACCTCTGTCCCGAGCTGCCCCTCTGTCCCGAGCGGTCATTAAGGAGGGTAACCTATCTAGGGACGCTAAGGAGGTGGACTAAAACTATTATGGAGTGGGGTCCACGTCCAGCGCCAGAGCCGCCACCGCGGACAGATGCCCACCCAGACCCTCCCCTATAGGTTCAGGTTTTGCGGCCGGAGTCCGCACCTTGGGGGGGGGGTACTGTCACACCCTGACCATAGTTTACTTTGTATGTTTCTATGTTTTGGTTGGTCAGGGTGTGATCTGAGTGGGCATTCTATGTTACATGTCTAGTTTGTCCAGTTCTATGTTCGGCCTGATATGGTTCTCAATCAGAGGCAGGTGTTCGTCATTGTCTCTGATTGGGAACCATATTTAGGTAGCCTGGGTTTCACTGTGTGTTTGTGGGTGATTGTCCTTAGTGTTAGTTTGCACCAGTTTAGGCTGTTTCGGTTTTCATTACGTTTATTATTTTGCACTGTTTGTATTTAGATTCGTGTTGCTATAGTCACAATAAACATGGATCGCAATCTACACGCCGCATTTTGGTCCGACTCTCCTTCACACCTAGAAAACCATTACAGAAGGTCTATAGTGGCCTCAACAGCATTATGTAGGGTAGCACCATGGTGTAGCCAGAGGACAGCTAGCTTCCGTCCTCTTCTGGGTACATTGACTTCAATGCAAAACCTACTAGGCTCATGGTTTTAACGCCCTTCAATAAACTTACGCAGTAATTATGACAACTTTCAGGGGACATCCTCCAACCTATCAGAGCTCTTGTAGCATGAACTGACATGTTGTCCACACAATCAAATGATCAGAGATTGAATCTAGTACTGAAAGCATAAGCTACAGTTAGATAGCACTGCAGTGCAAAACATGTGGTGAGTAGTTGACTCAAAGAGAGAGAAAGACAATCATTGAACAGCTTTGAACAAATTCATGTATTTTTCTTCAAAAATTAAGGGGAGCAAGAGAGAGAGAGAGAGATGTTTGTAAGTGGCGTTTGAAAGAGGACTGTTTGCGTGAGATCAGGGGTTTATTCATTCCTCCGATTCTGTTGGAAAACGTTTTTTAAACAGAAGCAAACGGAACGAAATGGGGATAAAATGTTGGACTAATAATTACACCCTAGCTAGATACAGGCAAGAGTGTGCGATATTGAATGGGTCACTGTCTGCCTCCTCAAATCTTTCTCCCAACCTGTGTGCACCTACGTTGTAAACTTTCATTCATAGGCTAGGTTGTAGCATGATGGATATAGATAATTAGGGTATCAAGTAGTAGCCCAAACCTATCGACGTTACATTGAACTGTATTCTGTACAGGCTTCCTTCTTTCCACTTTGTCATTTAGGTTAGTATTGTGGGGTAAATACAATGTTGTTAATTCATCCTCAGTTTTCTCCTATCACAGACTTTAAACTCTGTAACTGTTTTAAATCACCATTGGCTGCATGGTGAAAACCCTGAGTGGTGTCCTTCCTCTCCAGCAACTGAGTTAGGAAGGACGCCTGTATCTTTGTAGTGACTGGGTGTATTGATACACCATCCAAAGCCTAATTAATAATTTCACCATGCTCAAAAGGATATGTCTGCTTTTTTATTTTATAGGTGCCCATCTTTGCGAAGGATTGGAAAACCTTCCTGGTCTTTGTGGTTAAATCTGTGCTTGAATTTCACTACTTGACTGAGGGACCTTCCAGATAATTGTATGTGTGGAGTACAGAGATGGGCTAGTCATTCAAAAATCATGTTAACCACTATTACTGGACACAGAGTGAGTCAGTGCAACTTATTATATGACTTAGCAAATGTTTACACCTGAACTTATTTATGCTTTCCATAACAAAGGGGTTGAACACTTATTGATTCAAGACATTTCAGCTTTTCATTTTGATTAATTCATAAACATAAAAAAAATGAATATATTTTGACATTATGGGTATTGTGTGTAGATCAGTGACAAAAAAAATCTAAATGTGATCCGTTTTAAATTCAGGCTGTAACACAACATTTTTGGGAAAAAGTCAAGGGGATTGAATATTTTTTTACCTAACTCTCTTTCCACTCTTCCCATCTCTCTGCTTCTCTTCTCAAATGTTTTTCTCTCCATTTTTCTCTCTCTTTTCCTCCGTCACTACCCCTGTCTCTCCCCTCCCCTCCCTCTCACTGGGTTTCTCAGAACTTCCTCTCGTTATAGCAGAGTCAGTGAGCAGTCACTGTGATCCTGCTCTTTTATGTCTTCCCTATTTCAAAGAGACGTTGCCGTTGGGGAGATAGTGAACAGGAATCAGAACCAATGCTTTCCGACAGCAAGGCTGCTCCTCTCTGCCACGACACACCCCGACAGCACCATTGGTGAGGGGAGGGGGGTGGGATGAAGGAGGGGGAAGGAAGAGATCGCTCAAACGCATATCACACATGAAAGTCACCTCACCCAAAGCAGGAGAAATCACAGACCCGGGCGGAAAGTTAACAGCCGGCCACAGGCACTTCTCCTGTTGCTAAGAGACGGGCAACGCTGTGCGGTCGATGGGAAGAGTGGTTGGCTGGACTGACTGCTCGCTCTAATGAAGCTCACTGATACATACAGTACACACACACACACACTGAAACACCTATATCATGAGATACGAAAAGCTTATAGAAGAAAATCTGATAAATAATTTTGTACCCTTTTGTGAAGAGAAACCTGATATTTATAGTCTACAAACAATAAACCATTGCAACAATTAATATGCTCATGATACTATATTTAAGCAATAAGGCACGAGGAGATGTGGTATATGGCCAATATACCATAGCTAAGGGCTGTTCGTAAGCACGACGCAATGAGAAGTGCCTTGATACAGCCCTTAGCTGTGGTATATTGGCCATATACCACAAACCCAGAGGTGCCTTATTGCTATTATAAACTGGTTACCAACGTAATTGGAGCAGTAAAAAAATTGTTTTGTCATACCCGTGGTATACGGTCTGATATACCATGGCTGTCAGCCAATCAGCATTCAGGTCTCGAACCACCCATTTATACCATGGCATTGTTGAATACTTGTTTTGAATAATTATGTCCCTATAATGCAAGGTAGAATTCAATGGCTATGAAGATTATTATTACATGTTCTATGTTTGAGCCGCTTTTGAAAGCAAAAGTTACATTAACCTCAGAGATGTACAGGGCCGAGGAGACAGGAGCCAGAGTATGTCAGTACTGCTGCACAATTAATGTGATGTGATGTAATGCAGAAATATTAGAGGTGCAGCGTACTGTGTTGATCAAAACACTGTCCGTAGAGCTACGATGGATGTTTAATGTGCACTCCCAACAGGCCCAGGTTTTATTGCTGTAGGTAGTAATACAATGGCTGCTGTGCTCTGCTTTGGTTTCTCTTTGACCTACAGCATCTGTGACCCTACCAGGCATAACATGAGCACATCAGAGGAATGGGAGATGGAGATGGCAAGATCCATGCAACTAACGTTACAGTGTTCAGTCAACATGAAAGGTAGCTGGCTGGCTACAGCTCTGAGCCTGAGCCGCTCAACCTATTAATTTCAATCTCCCTTTTCTGACCCAGAATTATTCCCCTCAATGTGACCCGTTAATTCCTTAGACCTTCCTGAGGATTAGACATGACGTGATGCATTCTCAATGATTTAGCTGCCTCACTATGTGGTGAGCGCTGCTGGCTGGAACGAGACACAGCCCACAAATAGTGAATTGTATGGACCGGGGGAGTGGAACTAGACCCTATCTAAAGTATTTGAGAGGGAGGACATGGAGGCTATCTCCTCCATTATGTAAACACCAGGCTATAACCCCACAGGTTGACACACTGACTCCTCTTCAGAATAAAATGGGGGAGAACGAGGTTCTCTGTACTCACTGAAAAATTAGTCTCAACTTTTGCACCCTCTTGGAAATAGGTCATATGAATTAGGAGAAGCTTCTAGAGCCTGGTAGAATATGATGCCCACCTACCTGGGTTTCAGCTTCAATCACCCTGTGACCCAAGATATGTCTCGTCACAGGAAGCATGCTATCATATGTTTAACACATGACCACTACTAACTAGCTAATATAGGAACAGGGAGGATAGATAGTCCTGATCTTCCAGAGGATCATCCCATCCAGTGGAAGGAACCACACATCCATAAGGAAGCAAAAAGAAGAAAGAGCAGGAAGTGTCCTCTGTAAAGATAAGAGATCATGTTAAACCTGCCCAAATACCTGAATAGGTAGACAAAAAATCTAGCACAATCATATCTAACATGCCTTACCTTTTACCCACTTGCCGTGTGTGTCCCAAAGACATCGTTTGCTCATGTGACAATGGGAGATGAATCATTTAAATATGAGAAACTGATTATTCTGTGTGAACAGGGTTTCTGATTTGTACAGCATCGTGTCATGCAAGTGGCAGGCCCTCCCCAGGTGATGAGGGTAGACAACAGCACTTCGCCACGCTGACCCTCAACACATGGGCCCCACAGGGGTGTGTGCGTAGTCCTCTCCTGTACTCAATGTTCACCCATGACTGCGTGACCACACATGACTCCACCACCATTATCAAGTTTGCTGACAACAAGACTGTGGAAGGCCTGATCACCGGCGGCGATGAGACAACCTACAGAAAGGTCGGTGGTGAACAACAACCTCTCCCTCAACGTCAGTAAGACCGAGGGTCTGATCGTGGACTACAAGAAATGGGGGGGTGGGCGAGCTCGACCCTATCCACATCGACAGGGCTGCAGTGGAGCAGGTGGAGAGCTTTAAGTTCCTCAATGATGAATCACTAAGAACTTAAAATGATCCACACACACGCGCAGTCGCGAAGAATGCGCGACAGCATCTCTTCCCTCTCAGGAGATTGAAAAGGTTTGGCATGCGCCCTCAAATCCTCAAACAGTTCTACAGCTGTAACCTTGAGAGCACCTTGACTGGCTGAAAAAAGCACCGCCCTCGATCACATGGTGCTACAGAGGGTGGTGCGGACAGCCCAGTACATCACTGGAGCCAAGCTCCCTGCCATCCAGGATTTCCATATCAAGCTGTGTGGAAGGAAGGCCCGTTAAAGACTCTAACCACCCAAGCCATAGACTGCTTCCGCACGTCATGCGGTACCGGTGCTTATCTCTGTTCTTTACACTCTAGCTTTTGTTTTAAGAGTTTTGTTTACACACGCATCATTAATCACCCAGTGCCTTCTCACAATCCTCCAGCATTTAAAGTGGGTGCTCGTTGTGGGGACAATGAGCTGCTCAGGTGCCAGAAATTGAGATTCCCAGACCTTTGACCATTTCTTCCTTTTTGATTCCACTACTATCAACTCATCTCAATCATGTCCTTGGCTTTGATCAGTATCTCTGCATAGTGCTATAAGTAGGTTCTATAAATAGTAATAATACTGTTATGAGCTAGTCAGACCTCATACAGTAAACCTGGTCGCAGGTCTGACCCACAAACCCTCACAGAAAACCAACCAAACCCAGCATTGAATATGTCCTGAGTCTGACCACTGACTGACTGACTAACGGACTGACTGACTAACGGACTGACTGACTGACACTCCCCTCTAGTCGTGACAGTGAGGTGAGAGTGGATGCAGACGGGATGTTGTTGAGCAAACATTAATCAAACCACAGGAAGCCTTAGACAGACACAGACAGACCCAGAGGGAGGAGAAGATGGAGGACACTGGAGAGAGAGAACTCAGTAGCAGTGCTCCAAGGTCTGAGAGGTCACCTTTAAGATAGCAGCCTGTTCTGAGCCCAGGGGTTAGACAGACCATCCCAGTCCCAGCCTGGCTTAACAGCTGACATCCTCCTCATACTGGACCAGCTCCACATCTCTCTCCGTCTCAGTCTACTGGGTGTGGCAGAGACATTGGGTTATTTGGACCATAATAAGACCTGGTTAATTAACAACAAAGCCATGCCTCTGCTACTGTTTCTATACAGTAATGGGAGACATGTTCATGTTTGTGTGCAGTACGTCAGGTGTGCCACCAGGAACCAGGACTGAAATGGGGCATCATAGAAATGTGGCTATAGAATACATATTGATACACTATATTCTCTTTACCTGTTCACTGAAAGAGCTGTAAGCAAGGTAGAGCACATGTTGTAGGTTGCCACAATATTCTGAAGGCTTGTTTGATAAATTGAATGTTGAACGTGGTTAAGGCGAGGTATATTGATGTTCCATCGTCATATTTTTCAATTACATTCTTGTGTGCCTTAATCTCATGGCTTTATACATTTGGACAGGGAACTATAGTGTCTGTGTGTGAATTGATGTGTGCTTGTGTACGTGCGTTTTTGCATGTGTGTGTGCGTGAGTTTGTGCGTACATGCATGTGTCCTAGGTGCGTGCATGTGTGTGTGCAGGAGCTTAGTACGTGCGCTTTAATGCATAGGTATGTTTAATTGCATAGTCAATGCATTCATCATTGGGAATGCAGAGCCTGGCTAAAATGAATTGAATTATCTGGCGGGGAGAACAAAGAGATGTACATTGAGTTAGTGTGTAATTTATTGCTGCAAGCAAGGAGGAAGAAGGGCTGGGAGAATTAGTAGGGGAAAGAGGGGAGAATACAGAGAGAGGCCTGGAGCTGCGGAGAGAGAGAGAGAGAGAGAGAGAGAGAGAGAGAGAGAGAGAGAGAGAGAGAGATGAGAAAGAGAGAGATGAGAAAGAGAGAGATGAGAAAGAGTGGGATGAGAAAGAGATTACAAAGAGATGAGATTAGGAGAGAGAGAGAAAGAGAGAGATGAGAAAGAGAGAGATGAGAATGAGAGATGAGAATGAGAGATGAGAAAGAGAGAGATGAGAAAGAGAGAGATGAGAAAGAGAGAGATGAGAGAGAGAGATGAGAAAGAGAGAGATGAGAAAGAGAGATGAGAAAGAGAGAGATGAGAAAGAGAGAGATGAGAAAGAGAGAGATGAGAAAGAGAGAGAGATGAGAATGAGAGAGATGAGAATGAGAGATGAGAATGAGAGATGAGAATGAGAGAGATGAGAATGAGAGATGAGAATGAGAGAGATGAGAATGAGAGATGGGAATGAGAGATGAGAAAGAGAGAGATGAGAAAGAGATGAGAAAGAGATGAGGAGATTAGGAGAGAGAGAGAAAGAGAGAGATGAGAAAGAGAGAGATGAGAAAGAGAGAGATGAGAATGAGAGATGAGAAAGAGAGAGATGAGAAAGAGAGAGATGAGAAAGAGAGATGAGAAAGAGAGAGATGCGAAAGAGAGAGATGAGAAAGAGAGATGAGAAAGAGAGATGAGAAAGAGAGAGATGAGAAAGAGAGATGAGAAAGAGAGAGATGAGAAAGAGAGAGATGAGAAAGAGAGATGAGAAAGAGAGAGATGGGAAAGAGAGAGATGAGAAAGAGAGAGATGAGAAAGAGAGAGAGATGAGAAAGAGAGAGATGAGAAAGAGAGAGATGAGAAAGAGAGATGAGAAAGAGAGATGAGAAAGAGAGATGAGAAAGAGAGATGAGAAAGAGAGATGAGAAAGAGAGATGAGAAAGAGAGAGATGAGAAAGAGAGAGATGAGAAAGAGAGAGATGAGAATGAGAGATGAGAAAGAGAGAGATGAGAAAGAGAGAGATGAGAAAGAGAGAGATGAGAAAGAGAGAGATGAGAAAGAGAGAGATGAGAAAGAGATGATGAGATTAGGAGAGAGAGAGCCAGAGAGAGAGAGATAATGGTGTTCCAAAAAAGGTCCAGTCACCAGGACCACAAATGCAAATTCCATCTAGACACCATTGCCCTAGAGCACACAAAAAAACTATACATACCTTGGCCTAAACATCAGCGCCACAGGTAACTTCCACAAAGCTGTGAACGATCTGAGAGACAAGGCAAGAAGGGCATTCCATGCCATCAAAATGAACATAAAATTCAACATACCAATTAGGACCTGGCTAAAAAAATACTTGAATCAGTCATAGAACCCATTGCCCTTTATGGTTGTGAGGTCTGAGGTCTGCTCACCAACCAAGATTTCATAAAATGGGACAAACATCAAATTGAGACTCTGCATGCAGAATTCTGCAAAAATATCCTCCGTGTACAACGTAGAACACCAAATAATGCATGCAGAGCAGAATTAGGCCGATACCTACTAATTATCAAAATCCAGAAAAGAGAGGCTACCTCTGTATTTTACGCGAGAATCACTCTGAGAGCCATCAGGTGACCACTTACACAATGTAGCCGCTTATGGGTATTCTTCAAAATAAATGCGTAAAACTACGTTACAATGCTTTAGACACCTTGGGGAATACGTAGAAAAAGTAATCTGGTTGATAGCCCATTCACTGCTCAATAGGGACGCATTGGAACCCAGAGCTTTCAAAACATGAGGCACTTCCGGATTGGATTTTTCTCAGGCTTTCGCCTGCAATATCAGTTCTGTTATACTCACAAACAATATTTTTACAGTTTTGGAAACTTTAGAGTGTTTTCTATCCTAAGCTGTCAATTATATTCCTATTCTAGCATCTTGTTCTGACAAAATATCCCGTTTACTTTGGGTACGTTATTTTTCCAAAAATGAAAATACTGCCCCCTAGTCACAACAGGTTCTACAACCACCTAAAAGGAAGCGATTCCCAAACCTTCCATAACAAAGCCATCACCTACAGAGAGATGAACCTGGAGAAGAGTCCCCTAAGCAAGCTGGTCCTGGGGCTCTGTTCACAAACACACACCACAGAGCCCCAGGACAGTAGCACAATTAGACCCAAGCAAATCATGAGAAAACAAAAAGATAAGAGAGAGAGAGATGAGGAGAGAGAGAGATGAGAGATGAGGAGAGAGAGAGAGAGAGAGAGAGATGAGGAGAGAGAGAGAGAGAGAGAGATATGAGGAGCTGGAGAGATGAGGAGAGAGAGAGAGAGAGAGACCGCAGACTAGAGGTCTTGATCAGATGAGCACCTGCATTTTTCAGCATTTTCTTTAAAAAATATAGATTTAGATAAACTTGGATTTTTTTGTCAGGAACATATACAGGATGTCACCCTGTACAACATAACCATTACTCCAAATCAAAAATCAAAACCTACAACCTGATTTTGGACGGAATTACGGAATCACATGGAAGGCTTACAACTACCAAAGATTTTTATTCCAAAGCTATACAGCAAATTCTCTGGAAAACAACAGAAACCTGAAAACACCATTCAACCTGGAACTGAGTGAGTAATGTTTAGTCTGAAACTATATTTTATTTCCAAAAGCAAAGAAGAGAAATACATTACATTACTTTATAAGGACTGAATGCTAAATTAAGGCTGCCAAGCTTGATACAGCTTCAATTAGCACTGACGTGTCAAGAGAGAGGTGTCAAAGCCCTTTAGCCCAACAATGGCAGGAGAGGCCTTAGAAGCTGCCTCCTGCTGTTCAGAGGTAATTAAAATACAGTACCCTGTGTATGTAAAGAATGATAAGGCAAGAAAAGATCACAAAATGAAGCTCATTATGGAAAATCAAGAGACACTTTTTGCTGACTATTAAAAAAATGGGAACATCAGCAACCTCATCTTACACACAAACCATCCCCTGGCATGGCAGAGTGCTATATTAGCACACTTCCCCTTTGTTAAGCGAGGGGGTGTTAACGAGGGGTGGAAACTAGGGATACTTGACAACGAGGTCTCTGAGTCAGCTAATATAAATCTCTATAAGTCTGGAACAGTAATGGTACAGGGCAACCCCAAACAGTTTCAGCTGGACTTTCACCTAATCAAAGAATTAGCCCAGCAGGAGAAGCTCTCCCTTGAGAAAGCTACCCCCACCCCGAGCGGGTCAGACCAGACCTCTTCATTATATAACCCCACAGACGAGCCACCCCCTGCGGAAAGTCAACCTCCCAGCACAGAGTACTACCCACTCATTGAAATGAAGGATACATTTACCCAGCTGGAGGTAAGGCAGGTGGAGCTAGAACAGCAGGTGATTACACTCCAGTCAGCACAGACCCAGACAACAGTCCAGCACAACAACACTCTCTTAACCAGACTCGGAGTGCTGGAGGTGGAGAGAGACATATCTGCACTCTGGACAGTGGTGAGACAACTTCAACAGGAGAAAGAGCAGGAGCAGGAGAAGAACAGCGCACTAGAGGAGAGGATCAGACTGCTGGAGGAGAGGTTGAGGGGGATGGTGTGTGACAGAGAACAACCCACTAGAGAGGTGGCCACCCCCGCAGAGAAGCCAGCAAAACAGCCCACCTCAGCACCCGACAAAAGTCTTGACACCACAGCAGAACAGTCCACACCAGACCCTGGCCATAGCGTCGACATCACAGCAGAACAGACAAATGAAGAACCCCAAGCCTAGGGGCTCTCACCCTCTCTGAGGCACCCTGATAACCCTTCTGACAACCCCGCCCCACACGCACTGAGGACATACACAAGACACAAATTGTACTCCTTATGGACTCAAATGGGAAATATATACAAGAAAAAAAACTTTTCCCAAACACAGTGTGTCTAAACTCTGGTGTCCAAACACCTAGCGCGCCCTAGACCTTCTGTCTGAGGACCAACTAGGGTCACCCAGCCACATAATAATACACACAGGCACAAATAACCTGAGAACACAGCACTGAAGGGAGTGATTGATTAAGCTTCTTCCACTTTCCCCAAAGCACAAGTGGTTATCTCCACCCTGCTACCACGAAAAGACTTCCACCCTGCCACAATACAGCGGGTAAACGCAAGTATTTCCCGTGACTGTGCCTCAAAACCAAATGTTTTCCTGGCCCACCACTCCACCCTGGACTTGAACAGCCTCTATGACCAGGTCTACCTCTACAAGGCAGCAGTGCCCACCTTTGCCCGGACTCTAAAGGACATCGCTCTCAAACGTATCCCCAACACTTCACACAGGAGCAACAGATCAATAGACACCCCACCCAGACCAGCGAGACACCCTCCCAGACCTGGACCTACACATAGAGGACCCACGCCAAGAGGACTTGCATCCAGACCACAGCACCACCAGCCACATCCACACCCTCACCCCAACCAATCAACACCCCCCCAAGTCAACCATGTCCACACCCCATTTAGGCCCCCTCAGATTAGACCTACGCCTCACCTGCCCACCCCATGCACCCCACCCCCGCAAAGAGGGCCTCAACATGGAAGTCACACATACGTCCAGGCAGTGAGCGGGCAAACAGGCCCAACCCCCACTCTTACACTAACCCAAGCCAATGGCATGTACCAGATGCTCAGCAGGCTCTGCCCACACTTACTGGCATGAGGCCAAACAACACAACTAACTACATTAGACACGTTATGGAACACAAAGCCTTCACTATCTCATCCTGGAATATCCAAGGCCTGAGGTCATCTGCCTTTGGCCTAAAGAGCAGGAACCTGGACTTCACCAAAGAAATTGGTAATACAGACATTGTCATCCTGCAAGAAACCTGGTATAGAGGAGACAGACCCACTGGTTGCCCTCTAGGTTACAGAGAGCTGGTAGTCTCATCCACCAAACTACCAGGTGAGAAACAAGGAAGGGACTCAGGGGGTATGCTAATTTGGTATAGAGCAGACCTAACTCACTCCATGAAATGAATCAAAACAGGAACATTTTACATTTGGCTAGAAATTCAAAAGGAAATTATCTTAACAGAGAAAAATGTCCTCCTGTGTGCTACCTATATCCCCCCACTAGAATCCCCATACTTTAATGAAGACAGCTTCTCCATCCTGGAGGGGGAAATCAATCATTTCCAGGCCCAGGGACATGTACTAGTCTGTGGCGACCTAAATGCCAGAACCGGACAAGAACCTGACACCCTCAGCACACAGGGGGATAAACACCTGCCTGCAGGTGACAGCATTCCCTCCCCCATATGCCCCCCTAAGCATAAGTATGACAACATAACCAACAAAAACGGGTCACAACTCCTGCAGCTCTGTCGCACGCTGGGTATGTACATAGTCAATGGTAGGCTTCGAGGGGACTCTTATGGTAGGTACACCTATAGCTCATCTCGTGGAGTAGTACTGTAGACTACTTTATCACTAACCTCAACCCAGAGTCTCTCAGAGCGTTCACAGTCAGCCCACTGACACCCCTAACAGACCACAGCAAAATCACAGTCTACTTGAACAGAGCAATACTCAATCCTGAGGCATCAAAGCCATAGGAACTGAGTAACATTAAGAATTGCTATAGATGGGAGGAATGCAGTTGGGAAACCTACCAAAAAATAATTAGGTAACAACAAATTCAATGCCTTTTAGACAATTTCCTGGGTAAAACGTTCCACTGTAATAGTGAAGGTTTAAACTTGGCAGTAGAAAATCTTTATAGTAAATTTGACCTCTCAGCTTCCCTATCAAATCTAAAAATCTTAAACAGAAAACCGAAGAAAATGAACAACAATGACAAATGGTTTGATGAAGAATGCAAAAATCTAAGAAAGAAATTGAGAAACCTGTCCAACCAAAAACATAGAGACCCGGAAAACCTGAGTCTACGCTTTCACTATGGTGAATCACTAAAACAATACAGAAATATGCTATGGAAAAGAAGGAACAGCAAATCAGAAATCAGCTCAATGTAATTGAAGAATCCATAGACTCGAACCACTTCTGGAAAAATTGGAAAACACTAAACAAACAACACAAAGAATAATCTATCCAAAATGGAGATGTATGGGTAAACCACTTCTCCAATATTTTTGGCTCTATAACAAAGAACACAAACATATACATGATCAAATACAAATCTTAGAATCAACTATTAAAGACTACCAGAACCCACTGGATTCTCCAATTACCTTGAATGAGCTACATGACAAAATAAAAACCCTCCAACCAAAAAAGGCATGTGGTGTTGATGGTATCCTTAAAACCGCTTCGGGCTTGGGGGCAGTATTTTCACGTCCAGATGAAAAGCTTGCCCAAAGTAAACTGCCTGCTACTCAGGCCCAGAAGCTAGGACATGCATGGGGCAGCAGGGTAGCCTAGTGGTTAGAGCGCTGGACTAGTAACCAGGAGGTTGCAAGTTCAAACCCCAGAGCTGTTGTTCTGCTCCTGAACAGGCAGTTAAATTCTTTGGGATAGGGGGCAGCATTTTCACTTTTTGGATGAATACCGTACCCAGAGTGAACTGGGCACGGTCCCAGATGCTAATATATTATTATTAGTATTGGATAGAAAACACTCAGAAGTTTTTAAACTGTTTGAATTATGTCTGTGTGTATAACATAACTCATATGGCAGGCAAAAACCTGAGACAAAATCCAAACAGGAAGTGGGAAATCTGAGGTTTGTAGTTTTTGAACTCAGCCCCTATCAAATTCACAGTGGGATATGGGTTATTTTGCACTTCCTAGGGCTTCCACTAGATGTCAACCGTCTTTAGAACGTTGTTTCAGGCTTCTCCTGTGAAGGGGGGCGGGATGGAAGCTGTTTGACTAAGGGGTCTGCCAGCAGCCTCGTTGTCAGTCACACACATTTCACATGAGAGGTATCTCTTGTTCCATTGCTTTTCTACTAACAATGGAATTCTCCGGTTGGAACATTGAACATTTATGATAAAAACATCCTAAAGATTGATTCTATACTTAGTTTGACAAGTTTCTTCGACCTGTAATATAACTTTTTGAACTTTTCGTCCGACTTGACCTGAACGTGATTTTGGATTTGTTTACCAAACGCCCTAACAAAAGAAGCTATTTGGACATAAATGGACATAAATGATGGACATTATCGAACAAAACAAGCATTTATTGTGGAACTGCATTTCCTGGGAGTGCATTCTGATGAAGATCATCAAAGGTAAGTGAATATTTACAATGCTATTTATGACTAATGTTGACTACCCAACATGGCAGATATTTCTCTGGCTGGTTTGGGCTCTGAGCGCCTTTCTCAGATTAGGCTTTTTCCATAAAGTTTTTTTGAAATCTGACACAGCGGTTGCATTAACGAGAAGTTTATCTAAAGTTCCATGCATAACACTTGAATTTTCATCAACATTTATAATGAGTATTTCTGTGAATTCATGTGGCTCTCTGCAATATCATGGCATGTTTTGGAACTACTGAACATAACACGCCAATGTAAAATAAGATTTTTGGATATAAATATGAACTTTACCGAACAAATCATACATGTATTGTGTAACATGAAGTCCTATGAGTGTCATCTGATGAAGATCATCAAAGGTTAGTGATTAATTTTCTCTCTATTTCTGCTTTTTGTGACTCCTCTCTTTGGCTGGAAAAAATGGCTGGGTTTTTCTGTGACTTGGTGGTGACCTAACAATTGTTTGTGGAGCTTTCGCTGTAAAGCCTTTTTGAAATCAGACACTGTGGCTGGATTAATGAGAATTGTATCTTTAAAACGGTGCCTAATAGTTGTATGTTAGAGATTTCTGTTGATTTGTATTTTGCGCCTTGCAATTTCATTGGCTGTTGGGCGAGGGGTTCCGCTAGCGGAACGGGGTTCCTATACTCTTCACATTTTGGTTATAAAACAACAAATCCAGAATTGATTAAAAACATCAAGGGACAGGACATCATAATCCTACTGGAAACATTGTGTCGTGGAGACTCAGTGTCCCTCAGGCTATAGAGAAAGTTTACTACCATCAATCAAATATAAAAATGTTAAACGGGGCCGAGACTCAGGTGGAGTCATCATTTGGCTTAAGCAGGACTTAGCACGAAATGAAAAAAGGTACCAGTCACATTTGGCTAAAACTTAAAAGGTACAATCTATTGTGACAATGAAATATACATATGTGCAGTTTATGCGCCTCCTTCAGATTCATCATATTATGATGATCAGTTTTTAGACAATCTCCATACAGAAATCATTCAATTTCAGGCAGAGGGTAAAGTGCTTCTTTGTGGAGATTTCAATGCAAGAACAGGTTCTGAGCCTGACTACACTGATGCGGGAGGTAACCACCACATTTGGACACCTCTCCTTGTACAGTAGCCCTATTATAAATAATAGAAACAGTCCTGACCAAATACCAAACAAAAATGGGAAGGAGTTAATGGTAGAATCAGAGGGGACTCTTTAGGTCAGTTTACTTACTGCTCAGCGCTTGCGACAAGTGTAGTCGATTATGCCATCACTGACATTGACCCCTCCTCCATTCATTCACTGTCCGACCACAGACACCATTGTCAGATCACAGTCAGATTAATGTGTTTCTGAAGAAATGAACCGGAAATGTTCATTTAAAAAAAACAGCCCAATAAACTCTACAACATAAACCAATCGTTCAGATGGGCTCCAAACAGTGCAGAGCGATTCATTGAAACATTAAACTCAAATGAAATGATGAACTCTACACAGTTTTTCAATAACTCACAATACCAAAACAATAACGATGGTGTCAATTCGGCTACTCAAGACATCAACTTCATATTCCAAAAAGCAGTATCGAAAGAAAAGTTGAGAACCAAAGAAATGCAACAGCAGAACCAAAAAACAAAATATTTCTGAAAAATGTTTTGATAATGAATGTAAAACAGAAAACACCTAAGACAAATGTCAAATGAAAAATATAAGCAGCAAAACAACCCAGAGCTACGATATGAATACTTTGAAGCTCTAAAACAATATAAACATATACTGAAACGCAAGAAATTGAATTATACCAACAAGACACTTGATGAAATTGAAAATGCAATTGACCAAAATCAGTTCTTGTCACGTTCGTCATAGTGAGGAGACCAAGGCGCAGCGTAACATGAATACATCTTCTTTAATTAACGAAGAACACTAAACAAACTAACAAAATAACAAAAAACGAATGTGAAGCTAATACACCGAATGCTGACATGCAACTACACAGAGACAATAACCCACAAAACCAAAATGGCAAATGGCAACCTAAATAGGATCCCCAATCAGAGACAACGATAAACAGCTGTCTCTGATTGGGAACCAATTCAGGCCACCATAGACCGACAATAAACCTAGACTAACAAACACCCCTAGACATACAAAAACCCTAGACAGGACAAACAAGCATACCCACCCTCGTCACACCCTGACCTGACCAAAATAATACATAAAACATAGATAACTAAGGTCAGGGCGTGACAGTTCTGGGACATGTGGAACAATTTAAGCATGACAAAGCCACAATAATTAGCCATACAAGATGTAAGAGTCTGGAAAACTTATTTTGATAATCTATACAAAAACATCCCACAAAAAGACTTACAACAGAACCAATTAGAAATTAAAGAAAAATTGAACATCCTTGAATCAGTCATTAAAAACAACCAAAATGCATTAGATTACCCAATAACCCAACAAGAACTAAATGAAAAGCTCAAATCTATAAAATCAACATCCCGCACTTCAGCCTCCTGGAGTGGGCCAGCCACCACCAGCCTGAGGAGAGACACATGGAACGATTAATACGGTAATTAGTAGGTAGCTGTAACCTATAACACACCTCCTTCACTCTCCTAAAGATTTTAAACGGCCCCACAAACCGCAGACCCAGCTTCCGGAAGGGCAGGCGGAGGGGCAGGTTTCGGGTCGAGAGCCAGACCCTGTCCCCTGGTGCAAACACCGGGGCCTCACTGCGGTGACGGTCTGCACCAACTTTCTGGCGCAGTATGGCGCGCTGAAGGTGGACGTGGGCGGCCTCCCAGGTTTCCTCCGTGCGCCGGAACCAATTGTCCACCGCAGGAGCCTCGTCTGAATTTGATGCCAATGAGCAAGAACCGGCTGAAACCCTAATACACATTGAAAGGGAGAAAGGTTAGTGGAGGAGTGGCGTAGCGAGTTCTGGGCCATCTCTGCCCAGGGCACGAACTTCGCCCACTCCTCCGGCCGGTCCTGGCAATAACACTGCAGAAACCTACCCACATCCTGGTTAACTCTCTCCACCTGCCCATTACTCTCGGGGTGAAAACCTGAGATACGGCTGACCGAGACCCCCAGACGTTCCATGACCGCCTTCCAGACCCTTGATGTGAACTGGGGACCCCGATCAGACACTATAGCACCCCATAGTGCCGGAAAACGTGTGTAAACAGGGTCTGCAGTTCGTAAGGCCGTAGGGAGACCGGGCAAAGGGAGGAGACGACAGGACTTAGAAAAATGATCCACAATGACCAGGATCGTGGTGTTACCCTGTGAAGGTGGAAGATCAGTTAAAAAATCCACCGACAGGTGAAACCACGGCCGTTGTGGAACGGTTAAGGGTTGTAACTTACATCTGGGTAGGTGTCTAGGAGCCTTGCACTGGGCGCACACTGAGCAGGAGGGAACATAAATCCTCATGTCCTTAGCTGAAGAGGGCCACCAGTACCTCCCATCAAGACAGTGCACCGTCTGACCTATCCCAGGATGACCAGAGGAGGGTGACGTGTGGTTCCAATAGATCAGTTGGGCGCGGACAGCAGACGGAACATACAGACGCCCAGCTGGACACTGAGGGGGAGAGGGCTCCCACACTACCGGTGCCACCAAACAAGAAGCTGAGAGTATGGGAATGGGAATGGGATCCATGGACCGCTCCATGGACCGCTCCTCTGTGTCATACAGCCGGGACAATGTGTCTGCCTTAACGTTCTGGGAGCCTGGTCTGTAAGAGAGGGTAAACACAAAACGAGTGAATAACATGGCCCACCTTGCCTGACGAGGATTCAGTCTCGTCACCTCCCGGATGTACTCCAGATTGCGATGGTCAGTCCAGATGAGAAAAGGGTGTTTAGCCCCCTCAAGCCAATGTTTCCACGCCTTCAAGGCTTTTACAACAGCCAACAGCTCCCGGTCCCCCACATCATAGTTTCGCACCGCCGGGCTGAGCTTCTTCGAAAAGAAGGCAGAGGGGCAGAGCTTCAGTGGCGTACCCGAGCGCTGAGAGAGCACTGCTCCTATCCCAGCTTTGGATGCATCCACTTCCACTGTGAATGGCAAAGAGGGATCCGGATGAGCCTACACAGGAACCGAGGTAAACAGAGCCTTCAGGTGCCTAAAAGCCCTGTTCGCCTCAGCCGACCACTGCAAGCACACCGGGCCCCCCTTTAGCAGTGAGGTAATGGGTGCAGCAACCTGACCAAAACCCCGGATGAACCTCTGGTTGTAGTTGGCAAACCCTAAGAATCGCTGCACCTCCTTTACCGTGGTGGGAGTCGGCCAATTACGCACGGCTGCAATGCGGTCGCTCTCCATCTCCACTCCTGATGTGGAAATCCGATGCCCTAGGAAGGAGATGGATTGTTGGAAGAACAAGCATTTCTCAGCCTTGACATATAGATCATGCTCCAACAGGCGACCAAGGACTTTGCGCACCAGGAACACATGCTCGGCGCGTGTAGCGGAGTATATCAGGATATCATCTATATACACCCTGTCCGTGCAGGTCTCTGAAAATCTCGTCTACAAATGATTGGAAGACTGATGGAGCATTCATCAACCCATACGGCATGACGAGGTACTCATAATGACCTGAGGTGGTGCTAAAGGCTGTCTTCCACTCGTCTCCTTTCCGAATACGCAGCAGATTGTACACACTCCTGGCTGTAGTGATAAGAGGTAACTATATCTCACTGTATCTCACTATATCTCACTGTGATTTTATTATAATCAATGCACGGGCACAAACCGCCATCCTTCTTCTTCACAAAAAAGAAACTTGAGGAGACGGGTGAAATGAAGGGCTGAATGTACCCCTGAGGCAGGGAATCGGAGACATATGTCTCATTAGCCACCGTCTCACAGAAGGCGAGAGCCAAATCGGCATATTCTGGTTGTAACTTCTGTCTGCTTTCCTGGTGTCTGGAACCAGGGGCTCATATCCCCTATCCACAAAAGTGGAGACAAATCAGACCCCAATAATTACAGGGGAATTTGCTTAAACAGCAACTTGGGAAAGGTTTTCTGTGGCATTATGAATTCAAGAATTCAAACCTTTCTTTTAAGAAAAAAATGTAATAAGTAAATGTCAAATTGGCTTTCTCCCTAACCATCGCACTACTGACCATAAATACACCTTACACACACAAATTAATAAACACGTCCACCAAAAAAAGAAGGCAAAATCTTTGCTTGCTTTATTGAAAATAATTAGATTATATTTGGCATGAAGGGCTATTCTACAAAATTATCCAAAGTGGGCTTGGTGGTAAGCTGTATGACTTAATAAAATGTATGTACACAGAAAACAAGTGTGCAATAAAAATCCAAAACCAAAGAACATCATTATTTTCACAACGTCGAGGTGTGAGACAAGGCTGCAGTTTGAGTCCAAATCTTTTCAATATTTATATCAATGAATTTGCAGACATGTTGGACCATTCTCCAGCCCCAGGACTCACACTATTTGACACAGAGGAAAAATACCTGCTATATGCTGATGACTTGGTACTTCTATCACCAACCAAAGAAGGTCTTCAACAGAACCTTAATATTCTAGAGCAATATTGCCATAATTGGGCCCTAGCAGTAAATTTCAAAAAATCACTCCAACCCAAAAGACACCTTGGGGAATACGTAGAAAAAGTAATCTGGTTGATAGCCCATTCACTGCTCAATAGGGACGCATTGGAACGCAGAGCTTTCAAAACATGAGGCACTTCCGGATTGGATTTTTCTCAGGCTTTCGCCTGCAATATCAGTTCTGTTATACTCACAGACAATATTTTTACAGTTTTGGAAACTTTAGAGTGTTTTCTATCCTAAGCTGTCAATTATATTCCTATTCTAGCATCTTGTTCTGACAAAATATCTTACTTTGGGTACGTTATTTTTCCAAAAATGAAAATACTGCCCCCTAGTCACAACAGGTTCTACAACCACCTAAAAGGAAGCGATTCCCAAACCTTCCATAACAAAGCCATCACCTACAGAGAGATGAACAATTGAGAAGAGTCCCCTAAGCAAGCTGGTCCTGGGGCTCTGTTCACAAACACAAACACACCCCACAGAGCCCCAGGACAGCAGCACAATTAGACCCAATCAAATCATGAGAAAACAAAAAGATAATTACTTGACACATTGGAAAGAATTAACAAAAAAACAGAGCAAACTAGAATACTATTTGGCCCTAAACAGAGAGTACACAGTGGCAGAATACCTGACCACTGTGACTGACCCAAACTTAATTAAGGAAAGCTTTGACTATGTACAGACTCAGTGAGCATAGCCTTGCCATTGAGAAAGGCCGCCGTAGGCAGACATGGCTCTCAAGAGAAGACAGGTTATGTGCACACTGCCCACAAAATGAGGTGGAAACCGAGCTGCACTTCCTAACCTCCTGTCCAATGTATGGCCATATTAGAGACACATACCTGTATTTCCCTCAGATTACACAGATCCACAAAGAATTTGAAAACAAACCCAATTTTGATAAACTCCCATATCTACTGGGTGAAATTCCACAGTGTGCCATCACAGCAGCAAGATTTGTGACCTGTTGCCACAAGAAAAGTGCAACCCGTGAAGAACGAACACCATTGTAAATACTACCACTATTTATGCTTATTTATGTTCCCTTGTGTACTTTTTCCTTTGTGTACTTTCATTGTTACAACACTGTATGTATATATATATGTATATATATATATATATATATATATATATATATATATATATATATATACCTCTCAATTCAATTCAAGGGGCTTTATTGGCCTGGGAAACATATGTTAACATTGCCAAAGCAAGTGAGGTAGATAATATACAAAAGTGAAATAAACAATAAAAAATAACAGTAAACAATACACATACAGAAGTTTCAAAACAATAAAGACATTACAAATGTCATATTATATATGTATATATATATATACAGTGCCTTGCGAAAGTATTCGGCCCCCTTGAACTTTGCGACCTTTTGCCACATTTCAGGCTTCAAACATAAAGATATAAAACTGTATTTTTTTGTGAAGAATCAACAACAAGTGGGACACAATCATGAAGTGGAACGACATTTATTGGATATTTCAAACTTTTTTAACAAATCAAAAACTGAAAAATTGGGCGTGCAAAATTATTCAGCCCCCTTAAGTTAATACTTTGTAGCGCCACCTGAAAACTGCTGTTCACAAATGCTCTTCATCCAACCTCACTGAGCTCGAGCTGTTTTGCAAGGAGGAATGGGAAAAATGTCAGTCTCTCGATGTGCAAAACTGATAGAGACATACCCCAAGCGACTTACAGCTGTAATCGCAGCAAAAGGTGGCGCTACAAAGTATTAACTTAAGGGGGCTGAATAATTTTGCAAGCCCAATTTTTCAGTTTTTGATTTGTTAAAAAAGTTTTAAATATCCAATAAATGTCGTTCCACTTCATGATTGTGTCCCACTTGTTGTTGATTCTTCACAAAAAAATACAGTTTTATATCTTTATGTTTGAAGCCTGAAATGTGGCAAAAGGTCGCAAAGTTCAAGGGGGCCGAATACTTTCGCAAGGCACTGTATATTCAATTGAATTGAATATATATATAATATAGTACAATAAAGACTTTACAAATGTCATATTATATATGTATATATATATATTCAATTTAATTTAATATATATATAATACAATAAAGACATTACAAATGTCATATTATATATATATTCAATTTAATTTAATACATATAATATGACATTGGTAATTACAAATTGAATATATATATAGTATGACATTTGTAATGTCTTTATTGTTTTGAAACTTCTGTATGTGTATTGTTTACTGTTATTTTTTATTGTTTATTTCACTTTTGTATATTATCTACCTCACTTGCTTTGGCAATGTTAACATATGTTTCCCAGGCCAATAAAGTCCCTTGAATTTAATTTAATTAAAAACAAAATTGCCACCCAAGCACTGAAATTAGTATGCTGCCCCTCCCACCACATACCCCAGTCAACCTCATTAGCCTCATCACTCTGTGTCTCCTGTAGAAAAACTACATTAAGCCTTTTCTGTTTTATTACTTCTAATACCCAAGCCCTCTTATTCCTGTCCCTTCCCCCATTAATATTGAGAGAACCTACCCTTAGTACCTCCATATAGAAAAGAGAAAGGAGAAGCAGAAGAAACCACAGAGAAACCCAAAGAGAAAAAAGACACCCTATGAGGCATGATCATCATTATTTTAATTTTCTCTAAACCTGACCACGTTTCCCACTACCCTTTGCTGCTGTGACAGCAGTAACAAATTTTCTCAAGCGAAAACGCTTCTTCTCACTCAACTGGTCTAACCCCACCATCTTCTGTAACATCATAACTGACCTCACAAACTTATCAACATCAAAATAATCTGCCAATTTGACAGATTTCTCAAAAGTCTGATCCAGGAACCCATTTACCTCCTCTAGATTGTAAATTGAGTCGTCACCAGCTGCTCTCTTATCAATAGAGATATCCATATCCTTCTCCTGATCCTCCTTAACTGAGGCCACAGACCCCTGACTCCCTTCTACCACATCCCTTTCAACACTCCCCACTTGCACCCCATCACTCGTACCAGGCATTTCCTCCACTACCTGGGAGATTAGCTCCACATGAACCCCCTCCTGTACCCCATTACTCATAGTGGGCATCTCCTCCACTACCTGGGAGCTCCACATGAACCCCCTCCTGTACCCCATTACTCATAGTGGGCATCTCCTCCACTACCTGGGAGCTCCACATGAACCCCCTCCTGTACCCCATTACTCATAGTTTGGCATCTCCTCCACTACCTGGGAGATTAGCTCCACCTGAACCCCCTCCTGTACCCCAGCACTCGTACTGGGAAACTCATTACCAGTCTGAGGAACTGGCTCTTCAGATCCATCCTTACCTTCTACAACAATATTTTTCTGCTGCATAACATTTCCCTCTGGTACAAGTTGCAACTCCGTGCCCTCAACACGGACAACTTGTTCCTCAGAAACGGGTGCTTGTGGCTGCTCTACCGCTGTCGGCCCACCTCTCCCTACGTCAGTGGGCGCAGGCGTTACGATGACCATGTACAGGCGTTACGATGACCCTCCCTCTGCCTTCTCCCTTTTCAGGCAAGCATGTCGCTTATGACCAACATCCCTACACTCAAAACACTGTTGACTACCCGTACTAGCATTAGCCATATACAATCTGTTGTCATACTTGACTTTAAACGATAACTCCAAAGTCTGCTCCGGTGAGTCCAAAAACATAAACACCTGTCACCAAAACAACATAACCTGTTTCAAAGCCGGGTGTTTGCAACCCAACGGGACAATCTTAATTGAACTTGCGAACTTCCCAAACCGCAATAACTTGCGCTCCAATAGCTCATTGGGAATAAACGGCGGTACATTACCCTTGTTGATGGAGAAAAAAGCAGAGTAACTTGAATAAACATTCCTTTAAGAAGTACACCATTCTCAACCATACGATCAACAAGACACTCTTCTTCAAGAAGTACACCATGCTCAACCATCCGATCAACCAGACACTCTTCTTTAAGAAGTACACCATGCTCAACCATCCGATCAACCAGACACTCTTCTTTAAGAAGTACACCATGCTCAACCATCCGATCAACCAGACACTCTTCTTTAAGAAGTACACCATGCTCAACCATCCGATCAACAAGACGCTCTTCTTTAAGAAGTACACCATGCTCAACCATCCGATCAACAAGACGCTCTTCTTTAAGAAGTACACCATGCTCAACCATCCGATCAACAAGACACTCTTCTTTAAGAAGTACACTATGCTCAACCATCTGATCAAGAAGACACTCTTCTTTAAGAAGTACACCATGCTCAACCACCCGATCAACCAGACACTCTTCTTTAAGAAAAACCACCATCGCTTTATTCGTCCGTGATGCATAAGCAACATTTTCATATCCTACCTTCTCTCCTACAGCGACCAGAAACTCCTCCACAGTGACAGTAGCTTCAGTAACACACCTAAAGCCGTGCCGAAGTGACAGGGATGGCGTCCCCATGTGGGTCGCCATCCCTGCCAAAACCCGGGTAATTTCGACACGAAAAACAATATACTTAATTCTACCACAACAACTAAATCAAAATAATTATAACCTTAATCATGCACAGGAATAAAAAAAAAGATAGCACCAAGAAAAGGAAACGTAAAAAAAAAAAAAACACTCGCACTCACTCACACAATTCCCAGCATGCACCAAACACTCCCAGCATGCAGAGAGAGAGAGAGAGAGAGAGAGAGAGAGAGAGAGATTTTGAGATAGAGAGGGAGAGAGAGAGAGATGATGAGATAGAGAGGGAGAGAGAGAGAGAGATTATGAGATAGAGAGGGAGAGAGAGAGAGAGATGAGGAGATAGAGAGGGAGAGAGAGAGATAAGGAGATAGAGAGAGAGATGGGGAGAGAAGGAGAGATAGAGAGATGAGGAGATAGCGAGAGAGAGATGAGGAGAGAGAGAGAGAGAGAGAGAGAGAGAGAGAGAGAGAGAGAGATGAGGAGAGCGAGAGAGATGAGGAGATAAGGAGAAAGAGATGAGGAGATAAGGAGAGAGAGATAGAGAGAGAGTTGAGGAAATAAGGAGAGAGAGATGAGGAGATAAGGAGAGAGAGATAGAGAGAGAGATGAGGAGATAAGGAGAGAGATGAGGAGATAAGAAAAGAGAGAGAAAGCCTCATCTAGAAGGGAGCTTCTGTAGAGATAGAACACAGAAACAGAACTGACACCTTCCTTCAGAATATTGAGGGGATAAAACATAAACATAAACGTGTGTGTGTGTGTGCGTGTGTGCTTGCATGCGTGTGTGTGTGCGTGTGTGTGCGTGTGTGTGCCTGCGCGCGTGCGACTTTTGGAATGTTACAGAAAAAGGTTTCTGAATGTTTCCATCATTGTAATGCATAGAAATGTTGAGTGAGCAATCCAAAACAAAATAGTAAAATAACTGTTCCTATTCGTTTAAAAAGCCGAGGCATCCCAATTTGAACAACCTGACACTGAAGTGAACATACATCAACCTACACAAACACATCCACGATTGAGCACACACTACATATGATCACACACACACTCCCACACACTCACACAAGCACTCATGGCTAATCTCACATTTTCTCTGCCAAGTCTTCCTCCATCTTTCTCCTTGGCTTGTGAAGTAATTGCAGCATGTATTGAAAAGGAGGGCTGGGAGGGGGATGGAGGGGGATGGAGAAAATCTATTTCCCAATACTATCTAACTGCAGCTTTCCACCAATGGACTGGCGTTCCTGGTACTGACTGTGTCCCATTGATTCCTTCCCTGACATCATCTGAAAATCTATGAGCATAAAGGACAGCCAGAAGAAGTACAAACCACATAATGTTCTTATACACTCGCTCCAGAGGACTCTGTCTCACCCACTCTCTCTTCTCTGGCTTATTCCTCTCCCTTCCTATTCACTTCAGCCCTACCCCCCTCTAAGTTGTACCACGGGAGGGATGGATGGAGGGTTGGAAGAGAGGAGTGGACGATGGAGGAGCTTGGAGAGAAGGAGAGGGTCATTGGGGAGAGGCTGTATGTATAACTCTGTGCCGGTTGTGACAATGCATTATACAGTATAGAGCGAAGCCCTCTCCATGTTCACATCACATCCTGTCACCGAGGAATAACTCACTGCCCTCAGTGGAAACCTAGCATTAAATAATGGTTCACATTTTCATGGTCTGATGACGATTAGAGCATTTTCAGAACTGCATCACTCACAGTAAATCTCCTCTTTATCCTGAAATGCTCAGCCTATTAAACATTTGCGAGACAACATTTGCTGGACTGATCTTTATGGCCTGCACTCACCTAAACTGATTTGTTCTGTGCCAGACAGCTCACTGCATAAACTTGTGTGTGGGAGTGGGGAGGCTATTATTTTCTACCTGCCCATCAGGCCTATACTAAGGCTAATCTCTGAGCAACGTCAGAACAACTTCTATCACAGTCTAGAGTCAAATAATCAATGCAGTAAGAGAAAAAAAACATCAACCTTCTTGGAAATTGTCACCACCGTGTTCCAAGAGGCTTTATAAACATTGGCGTGTCAATCAGACCCAATGCTATTGATCGTCTTTACCACTCGTGGCACCAGATAATGATGATTATTTCCTGACTGTAGGCTGCCTCTGAAGCACTATAGGGAAACATAAAGAGCACTTAAATATTTATGAGTGTGTGGGGCAGGTGGTGGTGGAATACCTCTGGTTCTAGATGGTCAACACACATTTAATTCAGGTATATTGTACCATTACAGCCTTTGTCAAAGGTTCTGGGGTTAGCTTGATCCAAGAAAATGTTCATTATAATATTTTCAGACCACAGCTAGTGTATGGATCATTGGTACAGTGAAGGGATGCAGACAGGCAGGCAGGCAGACAGACAGACAGACAGACAGACAGGCAGGCAGACAGACAGACAGACAGACAGACAGACAGACAGACAGACAGACAGGTAGACAGTCCTCGGATCAGCCACATATCGTCTGCCTTTCCTCTCTGCCGCCACCACTAATTAGTCACAGCTGAGTTCATGCGGAGGCGTCTGCAACGGATACCAGGGAGCGCAATGCAAATATCGCTAGCTCGTTCACACTCACCACACTCAACAGACATTCCTGCAGTGTTGCTTCTGACTATATCTCATATAAGGTAATCCGATGCAAACGAAAACATTCAAATCATTTCAAAACGTACAACAACATATTCATAACTTTACAGGCAATCTTATAGAATAACATGAAGATGCATGAGACAGCAGTAAATGTTAATTTGCACCCATGATGCGGCACCACAGCAGGTGTCCATAAGTCACCAGTCAGGAGTAGTAGTGATGTGTAGTCACTCTGTACTCCACTCTTAGCCACTGTTATCAGCCAATGGCTATCGTGATTTGAAAAATCTTCCTCTGTGTGTGTGTGTGTGTGTGTGTGTGTGTGTGTGTGTGTGTGTGTGTGTGTGTGTGTGTGTGTGTGTGTGTGTGTGTGTGTGTGTGTGTGTGTGTGTGTGTGTGTGTGTGTGTGTGTGTGTGTGTGTGTGTGTGTCACTGGTTGCCGGACTGATTCTGTGTCGAAAATTGTGTCAAGGTGTGGGAGAACCCTATGAGCACACGCAACTCCAAAGTCACCTCTCCCAATGAAAGGGTACTGCACAGCCCCGCCAAGCTATGATTCCAACCAGTTAAAGTCCATACGTCACATAAGTGGCATTGCTAACAGCAACCACATGGTGAACTTGTTCAGTTTCCATGTTCAGAATTGGATCAGATCTCTATTTCTATGCCCTACCTGCCTGCCTGCACACCAGGTCCTGTGATGAGATGTGTTCTGACACCCTCAACATGCCCACAACATAAGGTGACTTCCTCTATAAAACAGTTATTGAGAAGTTGGCTTCTTGCCACACACATAAACACAAGTAAACAATCTGAGACATCACTGAAGTGCCCTGTGGTTAACAAACATGTCAGAGATGCTGCACGGCACAGTGCCACAGCTGTGTCCAAACAACCAGCCACGTCCTCTGGCTCCTCAAAGACAACACGTCTGTGTCAAGAAAATGACAACCCAGCGCACTTGTCATTTATCGCTACAAGCAGGGAGTTTAGAGTCTGGACCGTCTTGGGTCATGTTGAGCTGTCTAAAAAAGGAATAGACCAGCTTTAGGTTAGTTAGGGAAGGAACAGGGTGTACACAAATAGTTATGGAGGAGAGAGAGGGAGAGGGTGAGGGTAGAGGGAGAGGGAAAGGGAGAATGTAGAGGGAGAGGGTATAGGGAGAGTGTAAATAGAGGGAGAAAGAGAGGGGAGAGGGAGAGGGTAGATAGAGAGAGAGGGTAGAGGGAGAGGGAAGGGTAGAGGGAGAGGGAGAGGATATATAGAGGGAGAGGGAGAGGCTAGAGGAAGAGGGAAAGGGTAGAGGGAGAGGGAGAGGGTAGATAGAGGGTGAGGGTAGAGGGAGAGGGTAGATAGAGGGTGAGAGTAGAGGGAGAGGGAGAGGGAGAGGGAGAGGGAAGAGGGAAGAGGGAGAGGGTAGAGGGAGAGGGGCTCAGGAGCAAGCAACACGTGGTGGTGTCTGCTCCCTGCTTACAGGCCTTCGGAGAGATGAAAGGTAGAATGGAGAAAGTGTCAAGGAGAGATAGAGGGGAGAGAGAGCGAGTCAGGACAGCGAAGAGAAAAGACAGTGCTGAACACAGAGGAAGAGGGAAGGGGAGGGGCCAGGGACAGAGACTGGTGTAAAGAGAAGATCCTGTTTTCTCCCTTGATACAGTACACACACTAAATAGTCTTCGCAAGGGATTTCTGAGACAGACCCTTTCCTTTGTTCAGTTAATAGGCAGGCCACTCTAAATGGGCAGTTTTTCAACCCTCTGACACAAAGACACTTTTTCATGACTCCTCAGCCCCATCGTTTTGCTGCTCTTCTTCCTCACATACCTCAGACAGAGGCCCCTCTGTGTGCTGCTCTCCCACAGAACATGGACACTGAGAAAACTCTCTCACACAGCTTACCATGGCCAGCCCCACTGTCCCTTCCCCTGAACACCCTTATACACTGCCAGGCAACACACAGATACTCACCGACAGGGAACAATGAGACACAACAGGCTCCTTCCCTGGGTCTTCCCTGGGTCTTCCCTGGGTCTTCCCTGGGTCTTCCCTAGGTCTTCCCTGGGAGTTTGTGAGGCATTCAATTGTCAAATAATTGTCAGTCATAATGCCCAATGGCTGAAGTCAACACTTATCCTCATAAAGGTTTGCTTCGAAAGAAACAAATCAATAACACAAAATGATATCCTGAGCCTGACAGTTAAATGGTTTCAACTGTTTAGAAAATAGAAAAAGTGTCTTTGTTTCAGAGGCTTGAAAAACTGCCCATTTAGAGTGGCCTGCCTCTTAACTGAAAAAAGCGTTATTCTTCAGAGCCATCATATACATTGTAATGAGGTTGATCCGGGCCCTATTTCGTAACAGTCTCCATTCCACAACAGTATTCCTATGTGAGTAACTGCTCATACTTAAAGTGGTATACACATTGCCAACTGGAGAAGATCCTCAGGCCTTTTGGCTCACATTGGAGGTGAGTTGAGTCTGTTATCTAATAGTAATTTCCGCAGGTGGTTTTGTGCTTCACTGTTTTTTCACTCACTACATTCCCTCATGCAAACAGGAAATTGGTTATCTCAAGACAGACATGAAATATCATGTCTTATGGTCAAATGTTTTTTCGTGATTACTTGAATCCGGTTGCATATTAACATGAGACCAATTGGCATGCCAGTAATTCATATGTTTCCAAAAGGTATCCGATCCACTAACAAATCAAATCAGATGATGTATACACAGCAGTTCACATTAATGCATTCATGTGGAACTTATTCTAACTCTGAGGTACAACCAGTCAATGATGATGTTTTCTGTGTGTAGGTTAGGCACCATATAGCTCCTTCATAGACCTGTCTGTCGGCTTTTGACAGATCAATCTCCCTCCCAGCAGCCAGACGTCCCCTGGGCCTCCCTCGCCTTATATCTAGCCTTTGCCTGCCTCACACTTCACTCACACTCTGACACTGACGCACCACATTGCACCACACACCACACGGAACCACACTGCACCACACCACACCGGCTGCTCAATCACACAGCTCCCCTGGACCCATAGAGAACCTCCATACACACACACACAGACACACAGACACACACACACACAGACACACACACACACACACACACACACACACACACACACACACACACACACACACACACACACACACACACATAGCTGACCATGCCCCATAGCCAAAGACATCATCACATTTTGGAATTCTCACAGTCAAGGATGTGGAGATAGACAGATGCTGTGTATGACTCCCTCTTCAACATTCTCTCCGCTCTGTGGATCACACCGTTCCTGGGCCTCCCTCAAGCCCATTCATGCCCTCAGCCTGCATATCAATACATGTACAAGCAATTTGTCTTCCCTCCTCGGAAATTGGGTAAATTCCATCCTCCCCTTCCCTCTGGGTATGAGAACTGCATAACCATTAGTTGTGGTATTTTTGTTTTTTAAGTGGAGCATGTGTTTGTTCTGTCTTTAATGTGTTACACTGTGTCTTCATTGGATTGTCACTGTTTCAACTCAGCAGCTCTGACTGCAGGGATCACAATCTGTGAAACTCAGGCTTTCTCAGCCACAACGTCAACACTATCTGTAATCCACTGGCCATTTCTATGTCCTAAACTGGGGCATGCTAAGTCTCTGCTGCTGGACACTTTCCCGCCTTGCTTCTCCACAGGGACTTTTCATCCCCTGTGATGCCTGGTGGTAACGTAGCGATGGGATTAGGAGAGACCCAGAGCGTGTCTCAGTCTGCAACCAGGGACGACCATAGTCCTATGACCTGCTAACCCCGCAGTCATTGTCCTGCTTCCCAGAGACCCATTCCAGGTGCCAGGCAATAGAGAAGATGCTTTCCCAAGAATGAAACAGACTGACTGAAATAGTTCCTTCCCTCACTGCACCCCCACCACCACACAAGAAAACTCAACTCTGAAAGGGACACCATCTCCCCTTATTTCACACACACTCTCTCTCTCTTTTAAAGAGCGGCAACAGGAGTGTCCTGTTCTTTCTCTCTCTTTCAAAACTAAATTCTCCTCTTTTTTGAGGTGGTTGGGGGGCTGGTGGGAGGACAGTTGTTTTGTCTCGCTCCATTTGCTGATTTACATCTCCACAGCTTCTCTATCAAAGTGCCTATTGTGACGACTGACCTATGAACATTTCAGAGGACACTGGGGGCCGCACTCCTTTGACAGGCCAGCCAACACACACACTCACACAAATATAAACTCTTCTAAGCCCTGTTCTAACACACAAACACACACACACACACACAGAATCCCACAGACCATCTCTCTTTCTGCTCTTCTCCCTTCACATCCAGAGACTCCAGAAGGGAGGGAGGGGGACGGTTCCTCCTGGAATTAAGGAGAGAGAGCCATTTGCACACCAATTGTTTTTCCTTCTCTCTGAGCCAGGAATGAGAGAAAGACCACCTCTCTCTCTCACCCTGGGGCCACCGTCCCCCTCCTCCTCTTCCTCCTCCTCCTCCTCCTCCCTCCCTCCCTCCTTCCCTCCTCCTCTGTGAAATCAGTGTGAATGGAGAGCCACATTCAGAGGGGATGAATGGGATGGGGTGGGAATGGGTGGGGGGTCACTCTGACCCCCACAGCCCTCCAATGCCAGAGCCACATGTGCAGCATATTAACATATGAAGCCCTGTCACTGCTCTGTCCACCCTCCCAACTGACCCCATTTACATTCACACACACACACAGTGAGTGTTTGGGTCACGCACTATACGGTTATATCACCATAAAGCATAAAGCTCTATGCTCCCGTACAAACCCTTATAGAGTGTTGCTGCCCAAAAAGAGGAGTGGACGTGTGAGCTGGGGGGACACAGAGGGTGATTGGGGCCAGGGGCAGGCAACAGGGACGCACCAGAAACCGGCAGAAAACAGAATTAGTCCCACAATGGCAATAAAAGACGAGGATTCCACCACCGGAATAAAAATAGGAACCCCTCTGCAATCACCAAATCAGAAAACCATTGAGTTGTAGTTAAGCAAATTGGAAAAACAAGTGCAAAAATGTGAGGAGAGGGCCAAAGAAAACGTACCTTGGGCCTGGGCTGCACAGGGACCTTTTTTAGACTGTTTTTCCTGTTAGAGTTTCCCTCTTCGAGACAGTGCGTCACGTACAGACATTAACCCTTCGTTGGCTACGCACCACACTTCCCTGTGGAGAAACCCATAGTCCCCGTTCTCAGAGTGGATCTGTCTTTACATGATCTTCTGGATCTAATGTGTTTGGACAGAACCTCCACAGAACACTCATCAGGCTGTAATGTATTTCACGGCAGATGTGTTTTATTATCATATTACAGCTTGTGGTTTGGGTCAGCTTGTGGTTTGGGTCAGGTTGTGGTTTGGGTCAGGTTGTGGTTTGGGTCAGGTTGTGGTTTGGGTCAGCTTGTGGTTTGGGTCAGGTTGTGGTTTGGGTCAGGTTGTGGTTTCGGTCAGCTTGTGGTTTGGGTCAGGTTGTGGTTTGGGTCAGGTTGTGGTTTGGGTCAGCTTGTGGTTTGGGTCAGCTTGTGGTTTGGGTCAGGTTGTGGTTTGGGTCAGGTTGTGGTTTGGGTCAGCTTGTGGTTTGGGTCAGGTTGTGGTTTGGGTCAGGTTGTGGTTTGGGTCAGGTTGTGGTTTCTGTCAGCTTGTGGTTTGGGTCAGCTTGTGGTTTGGGTCAGGTTGTGGTTTGGGTCAGCTTGTGGTTTGGGTCAGGTTGTGGTTTGGGTCAGGTTGTGGTTTGGGTCAGCTTGTGGTTTGGGTCAGGTTGTGGTTTGGGTCAGGTTGCGGCGTGATAATTCATGATTGGATTGAATATTCATTTCTAGCAATACAGTAAACAGACACAACAGGGCAATCTCAGTTGTGGAAGAGCAAGGCAATGCATCCATGCCATAAGGTATGATGAGTGTACTATCTTTACACAACCAGGTCTACATCCTCTTTAAAGGGGGGAAGGGGGGGGGGGGGGGTAAACCTTAAACAGCCAGTAAACCTTAATTAGGACCACCCAATGGCCGACCCAGTGTCATTGGATAATTACGTTTGTTTATATGTTTTTGTTTGGTATGGAGCTGAATGGAGTGAGACAGCAGGAGCGATAGAGGGAGGGAGAAAAGGAGGAAAGGAGAGAGAGAGGGGGCAGGAGAGAGTGAGAGAGGGATTGGAGAAAGAGCAAGAAGGAGAGCAAGAATGGGAGGTGTTCACCTGCTCTCCTGTCCTCTCTCTTTCTCTTTCCCTCTCTCACTTGTTCTCTCTCCCTCTCTCAGCCGCCCCTTTCATCCTATCCCTCTCTCCCAGAATGGAGGAACTGAGTCTGACATGAGCACAAATAAGGAACCTCAGGCCAGAGCCACGACTGGAAAGTTTCCCCACAGGCAAGGCAGAATACATTTTTTTACAAGAAAGGAGGACAACAAGCTTTTTTCCCCTCATTCAGTTCAACATTTTGTTCTCCTCAAACATACATGCACGCACAAACAGGATAGCATGCACATGCACAAACACACACTCTAACACACACACACAGACGACAACACATGTAATCACACGCACCCTCCATTGCTTCCCTGGTGGGTTTAGCTGTAGTGATGCTGTGTGTTGAGAGAGAGAGGCCAGCCCAGGCTCTCAGAAGGTTTGGTGTGGCTGTCTGTGGTTATGCCTGTTGAGTCCCTCTGACCGCCACATGATGAATCACATCCCTGCTCCGTCCAAATAACATAAAACACAGCCCAGCCAGACCTGCTGCCACTCTGCACAGCCGACACAATAGAAACAACTGTCCTCTTCACTTTGTATACACAGAGATTCATTTTAACAACCCAAGCTCAAGCTCTGTACAAAAAGCAGTGAGGGAAGAAAGGGGCAACAATCCACAGAGAAGAGGAGAGGAAAAAGCAGAAGTGAAAGTGTGTGATGTCAGTGCCTCTCTTGATCTCCCGTTCTGTTTCATGCCCTTGGCCAGGTCCGATTCGTGTCCCCCAGATATCTCTGCACACGCCCCAGTAGGCTTGTTAGAGCAGCTCAGTGAACGCATACATGCTACATTCTGGCCCCACAAGCCACGGCAAAAACAACAACAAGAAACAAACCCATGAGGACAAACAACAAAATGAGACATTACCAAGTCTTTTCGTTTTTTTCATACTTTTCGTGGTGTTTTTGTTGCGATGAGAAAGTTCAGACCTTTCCTATTTTAATCAAAAAGTAAAAGACAAAACATTACTGACCGTTGAACCAGCCCTCTCTCTCTCTCTCTCTCTCTCTCTCTCTGTCTCTCTCTCTCTCTCTCTCTCTCTCTCTCTCTCTCTCTCTCTCTCTCTCTCTCGCTCTCTGTCTGACTAATACACCAAGCCCAAGAGGAGCACAGAGAGGAGTGAATTACAGGGCTGAGTAAGGATGAGTAACTTCAGAAAGCATAATGAGATGCCCCCTGAAGAGTGTCCATCAGGCCTGTGGAAGGGGAAGTCTGCCCTACTGTAAGCCACAGTAGCTTGCCACCTTCCTGTTTGCCAATGTGGGAAAAGTGAAAGCAGGATCAGTGAGGGTGAAATAAGCACTAAAAAAGGGGTTGTGCCATCTCAGTGACTAAAAGCAGAAATTTCTCCAGACTGAACTCCGGTCCCACAATGATTTAAGCATTACCTCTAATTGCTCATTCTAATAGACCCCCAGGGACCCAGCGAAGCCAATCACATCACAGCTCACGCTGTCGAGTGGAGAGCAACACACATTTCAGTGAACAGAGAGGGGGGGGGGGGGGGGGGGATAAAAGGCAGAAAACAGAGAAAAGGAGAGACAGTCATTCACCAAAGGGGTAAACTCCGGTTTCCATGACACCTTGGTAGAGTTTAGGTGCATGGAACGGTGAGTTACCCTGTCTCAGCCCCTAGAGCCACAGTCACATGCCCTGGAGGAGCGGAACAGCACTTGGCAGAGCACATCCAGGGGAAAGATGCTCCACAGGCAGAGACTCTAAAATTAGACCCAGTGTGGGGTGCAGGAGCAGGGGACGTGGGTGGGAGAGCGGGCGTGGAGGGGGTGGTGACAGCACACATCTCTGCACACTCTGCACACTCACCAGGCTGTGTCAAATTAAACTGCTCAGCTCACACTTCATAAACACACATCGCTTAACACACAAAACACAGGCTACGCATGCACACATAACATACATTCACCAGCAGACACACACATGTCTGCACTTACACACCACCCACACCATTAAGTGATTTACACATTATGAGATCATTTGGAGCCTGAGCTCCTTTCATGAATGGCCCAGTGTCACTACGGAGCATATGTGTTCCAGTGTCCCACTTAGACTCCTGCAGAGCAGAGCGAGGAGCCCAACCTGCTGTTGTGTGTGTTGGAGCAGAGGGCAGACGGGTAGAATCAGATTATAGAGCTGTCTGACCTCTCTCGAGGGCCGCTTACCGTGGCCTGTGCCCAGGGCCAGCACAGAAAGAGTTTGTTGTCGGTATTAGGAGCTAAACGGCTTAACGGTTAACAGACGTGCTTCTGGAGAGTCCAGCACACAGTCTTGACTCGCTGCCAGAATCTCTGAGCCAAGGCGATTCAAGGGCTGTACACAGAGGGAAAGGGGAGGAAACAGAGAGAGAGGAAGGGGGGAGAAATGGATGGAATAGGAATTTGACCATAAAATGTAGATCCAGGTGTGTGAGGATGAAAACATTATATTTGACTGCCTGCTGAAGTTTTTAAGTTTACCCAAAAAACAAGCTGGCCTAATGCTTGAACCATACAGTTTGAGAAGAACTGGGCACAATTCAATCAAAATCTGTAACTGGGTTGTGGAATTAAGAACAACGTTCCTCCTGTAAAAGCAATAACTTAGAGTAACTATGTATAAAAACATTTTCATACACGCCTCCTCCTGTACTCCCTGTTCACCCACGACTGCGTGGCCATGCACGCCTCCAACTCAATCATCAAGTTTGCAGACGACACTACAGTGGTAGGCTCCGAGGGCCCTCGGAGTGTGGTGTCAGGAAAATAACCTCACACTCAACATCAACAAAACAAAGGAGAAGATTGTGGACTTCAGGAAACAGCAGAGGGAGCACCCCCCTATCCACATCGACGGGACAGTAGTGGAGAAGGTAGTCAGTTTAAAGTTCCTTGGCGTACACATCAAGGACAAACTGAATTGGTCCACCCACACAGACAGCGTCATGAAGAAGGCGCAGCAGCGCCTCTTCAACCTCAGGAGGCTGAAGAAATTCGGCTTGTCACCAAAAGCACTCACAAACTTTTACAGATGCAAAATCGAGAGCATCCCGTTGGGCTGTATCAACACCTGGTACCTCAACTGCTCCGCCCACAACCGTAAGGCTCTCCAGAGGGTTTACTGAGGTCTGCACAACGCATCACCGGGGGCAAACTACCAGGACACCTACACCACCCGATGACACAGGAAGGCATAAAGATCATCAAGGACAACAACCACCTGAGCCACTGCCTGTTAAACCCGCTATCATCCAGAAGGTGAGGTCAGTACAGGTGCATCAAAGCACGGACCGAGAGACTGAAAAACAGCTTCTATCTCAAGGCCATCAGACTGTTAAACAGCCAACACTAACATTGAGTGGCTGCTGCCAACATACTGACTCAACTCCAGCCACTTTAATAATGGAAAAATTGATGTAAAAATGTATCACTAGCCACTTTAAACAATGCCACTTAATATAATGTTTACATACCCTACATTACTCATCTCATATGTATATACTGTACTCGATACCATCTACTGCATCTTGCCTATGCCGTTCTGTACCATCACTCATTCACATATCTTTATGTACATACTCTTCATCCCTTTACACTTGTTAGTTAGTTGATTTGATTTAAATTCACACTGAAATTCACACTGAAAAAACTTGGTACTATAAGGTTCTATCTACAAAAAGATGATTCTGAGATAAGTGGCTTTAAAGTTCTTTAAATGTTGTTCTTAATTCCACAATGTTTATCTCGTATTCTTTTGAACTTATTAACATGAATTGGGTTATTTAGAGTACTATATAGGTAGAGAACATTGAACAGAAAAGGGCTTTGTAACTCAATTTCTTCTTGTGGTGTAAAAATTATATATATATTTTTGGGTTTCTGGGTTTGATTGAACTGAACCCAATGTCTGTCTTCAACAGGGACCAATCATCTATTAGCCTCTTTAGTTCCAGCCCTGTGTATTGTAAAGCAGCTTTGTATTGCCTGTGCATCATCACAGCTAGCATATAACCTTCCATAAACATCACTGTGAAGTTTTGCACTCTTGTGGCATCGCTCAATGACCACTTCCTGCTGTGCCCTGTGACCAGACTGTCCTGTGTATCACTTACTCCACTGACTTCCTGTGCCATTTCTCCTCTTCCTGTCTAGGTCTCTGTAGGTTCAAATAAATATTACAGGTATTACAGACTGGGCCAGGTAGAGGTTGAAAATATCAATGCAGACCAGTTGGTCAGCGCATGCTCTGAGGACGCGTCCTGGTAATCCGTCTGGCTCTGCGGCATTGTGAATGTTAACCTGTTTAAAAGTCTTACTCACATCGGCTACGGAGAGCGGGATCACACAGTCATCCGGAACAGCTGGTGCTCTCATACATGGTTCAATGTTGCTTGCCTCAAAGCGAGCATAGAAGACATTTAGCTCGTCTGGGAGGCTTGCATCACTGGGCAGCTCGCGGTTGGGTTTCCCTTAGTAATCCGTAATAGTTTGCAAGCCTCATCCACATCTGACAAGCATCAGAGCCAGTGTATTAGGATTCAATTTCATTCCTGTATTGAAACTTTGCTTGTTTGATGGTTTGTTGGAGGGAGTAGCGGGATTTCGCTTCCGGATTATTGTCCCGCTCCTTGAAAGCATCAGCTCTAGACTTTAGCTCAGTGTGGTTGTTGCCTGTAATCCATGGCATCTGGTTGGGATTTGTATGTACGGTCACTGTCGGGACAACGTCGTTGATGCACTTATTAATGAAGCCGCTGCCTGATGTGGTAAACTCATCAATGCCATCGGATGAATTCTGGAACATATTCCAGTCTGTGCTAGCGAAAAATTCCTGTAGCTTAGCATCCGCTTCAGCGGACCACTTCCGTATTGAACACGTCACTGGTACTTCCTGTTTGAGCAGGAATCAGGAGGACAGAGTTATGCTCAGATTTGCCAAATGGAAGAAAAGAGAGAACTTTGTATGCATCTCTGTGTGTGGAGTGAAGGTGATCTAGAGTTTTTTCGCCTCTAGTTGAACATGATTGACGGATTTCAGTTTTCCTGCATTAAAATCACCGGCCACTATGAGCGGCGCCTCTGGATGAGCGTTTTTTTGTTTGCTTATGGCCTTATTTAGCTCATTGAGTGTGGTCTTAGTGTCAGCATCAGTTTGTGGTGGTAAATAGACAGCCACAAAAAATATAGATGAAAACTATCTTGGTAAATAGTATGGTCTACAGCTTTACATGAGGTATTCGAAACTGGTTTCTCTTGTGGGTTGCTCTGGATGGGAGTGTCTGCTGGATGACTGAATGTAATGTACCTTTTGAGCAGCTTCACTGCAGGTAGATGTGTAAGTTTTAAAATTCAATCAAATAAAAACTCAGGCTAGCAGAACCTAGAGACTTCTTTAATCAGAGATTGCGCACCAGCTGTTGTTAACAAAGAGACACACCCAATGTTCCCTCAAATGTTTTCATCACCGAGAAAATTTCAGGTCTGCTGACCACAAACTTGAACGTTGTGAGAATTCTGTGCCGAGTGGCTTACCATCAAAAACAATGGAGAAGTGCCTCATTATTACTATGCCATTATTACAATCAGACAAATTATGCTACCCTCTGCCTATTGGCTACTTAGCTTATTCAATCCTGTCTCAAAATAGAGCATCGCCGGTTTATGACAAAAAAAGTTACTTACCTGACTTGCTTTTCAAAGATGTCGAGAAATGCAAACGTTTTGTGCCCTTGTGGGAAGAAATCACTCCCCCATTGCTGACTACAAATGATCTATAACTGAGCTAATAACTCACTAACTAGCAAAGAATATGCACACATGTTCACACGTCGCTACATGTAGCTCTCGATTTGATCTCAAAACCAAGACATCTACACAGCACTGCTGATACTGTAAAAACAGTCCAGTTCAAAGTGAATGGCACAGATCCATAAGTGGCAATGGTCTATTTGCATATAGGCCTACTGCAGCTCTGATTGGTTATGGCGCACCGTGAAGAGTATGTGCCTGTCTGCCTGTCAATGCAGTAGAATCACTCTCCGGTGCGTTCTGCCGACAACAAAATATCTTGCATAGTTCATTTTGTTTCAGTAGGTTGCATTGAAAGAAGCTAATATTGGGCTGATTCGATCACAATTCCCACAGTAAAAAGAAACATTGATAGTGTTAACTAACGTGGAAAACTCTAGATAATTGAGTGAAGCTCAATCTCGTGCTTCTCTGAGCACGTACTCAGTTTAGAGGGAATATTGGGCACACCCTACCCCCCCCCCCCCCTGAGTATACTCAACGTTGTCGTTCTGTCCTGCTGACGTATAGAAAAACCAGGTAGATTTATATTTTCCATGTCCTTGTTCAGCCACGACTCTGTGAAACATGGGATATTACAGTTCTTCAGATCACGTTGAGAGCATAGTCTGGAACGGAGCTCCTCCAGTTGTATGGAGAGAAGGAGAGAGAGAGAGCACACTGCTCATAGGGGACAGGCAGCTGGGTTCACAGACAGTAGCAGTTCCTCTTCTGTGTGGATTAATCCTATTTCTCAGGGGGGACTTTAAAACTACAGGCTTGGAGTATACTTACTCTCATAGCATTACATCAGAGTCAATATTTTAGAAGTATCTTTGTTACTATTGGTGCTGACCTGGGTACTCTAAACAAAGTTAACATGTGTACACAAACTAAACTAAATGCAAACCACGGCCACAAATTAAGTTGAACCACTACAAACACACTGTCAACTCTGCACACAAACGAAGATGAAAAGGCCTACAGTAATCCTCATATGGGCCCTAGATCTCCCTAATTTCCTGCTTTTGTTGTTGCTGGAGCCCAGAGGAGGGTGTGACAGGGTCAGGGGTGAAAGTTAAGAGCATGGAGGGAGGGAGGGAGGGAGGGAGGGAGGGATGAAGTTTCAGAGTGGGCCATACCTTTGGCTGGAACCCTGTTTCCCCCATGCCCTCTGGAAACACAAACAGTTCTTTGACTCCCAGAGGTCAAGGGTCAATGTGGGAACTTCCAGCAGTGTAACACATATCCCTTTTCTAGAGCTCCTCAAAAACACACACACACACACACACACACACACACACACACACACACACACACACACACACACACACACACACACACACACACACACACACACACAGAGAAACCCTAATGCATGTGAAACTGGGTGTTTTTGCAATATTAATTTAGTTCCATGCTGATTTACTTTCAATGAATTGACCTGAGTGGATGACGAAAGAGCATGCTTTATTCCTGGGTCTTGCAGTAACTTCTGTCCTGCTTCCCACCCTGAGCAGCATTGTGGTAGAAACATCCCCTGTATGCAGATGGACAGGAACCCGAAGAGGTACAAAGAGCAGAGGCATAAGCAGAGCGAGTAAGAGAGTTTCTCTGACGTATGTCTTCACCTAGCTACTGCCTCCCTCCACACCCACTCTCTCCGTCTCCGCCCACACCCACACTACCTTCCACAGGCTGAGGTGTGAAGATTCTCCCCCTCCAGCCAAATACCTGTAGGATTATAAAGGCAGACCTTGAAACAGGCCTGGCCAATTGAGCCGTGGCTCTGTGTTAAAACAACAGCCAAACCAGAGCAGAAATCCCCTTGCTTTATGTCAGAGGAGACTGTGGGAGATGAAGTTGCACTAGCATGTCTTCTCCTCTGTGACCCTGGGGGGTGATAGGTGGAGAACACTGGCCTGCATTGTTTTCCCATCCCTCCCCCCGCCTGCCTCCCCCTCCCAGTACCTCACTCAGCTGAAGATGAAGTTAACTCTTGCCTGCGGTCAATCCACCTCGCTGGAACCCAATCCCTCTCTCCTTTGTGTCTCCTGGGCCAGTCAGCAAGAGGTTAATGCTGTGCTGCAGTCTCTGCCTGCCTGCCTGCCTGCCTGCCTGCCTGCCTGCCTGCCTGCCTGCCTGCCTGCCTGCCTGCCTGCCTGCCTGCCTGCCTGCCTGCCTGCATGCATGGGTGATTCATTACCATAAGGCCTGAATACTGTAGATCAAAAACATAATGAAAAGCTATAGGTGGTCAATTCCAGTGTTATGGATGTGACATTTGCACACAAAATAAGAAACAAAATGCCTCACAGAATTGACTTATCAAGCATAAATTACAATGATATGTATATTTGTAGAAATGGCTAGGTAGTTGGTGGGGTGCGTGCTAATATCTCAAAGTCTTGGTACTGTAATGGATGTGACATTCTCAGTTATGGATGTGATGCTGTGAAAAAGGATGTGTTGATATATTAAATATTTAATTAAATAATATATAATTCATAATTTCATAATAATACTTTTCTTGTCATCTGAAAATGCAGAGTACCTCAAAGAACCAAGAAATCACCAGTATCTTGAATGGTTATTGCGTAGGCTATCAAAGTGGTCCTGTCTTAACCAACCATAAATTCACAAATGTGCTAAAAACAAAAAAAGCATTTAGAATTCTTTATTTGAAAATCTCTATTTTCAATGTGAATTAGAGGGCTGCATAGCTCAACAATTACAGAAATATTTGCACATTCATATTAACACTAGAGGAACATTTCATTCTAGATCATTAATGACAGATGTTTTCTTTAAAATATTTAATGGTATTATCAATCACCTACTGAGTAACACAATAAACGTACAAAAAATCAAACTCAATTCAACATTTTTTATGAGCTCCTGCTTTGTGTGAATCTCACACCCTTTAATCTGACAGTACAGGCTCTATGAAATGGTACCTCCTCCCCGTTGTCCACTAAAGGACACAGGGACTTGACAACTTGACCTGCAGCCACCCAAGCCTTGACGTCCTTGGCTGGCAAGATGTACACACATCCTGTGTGGTCGTTTCTCCTCAAGGACTGAATTTCAACCTCATTAGAGTCAGTCTTTATCTGTTACCAGTCCCACAAACTGCATTTTTTAAAGTATTCAGACCCCTTTACTTTTTTCACATTTTATTACGTTATAGCCTTATTATAAAATATATATATATTTTTAAATGTTCCTCATCAATCTACACACAATAACCCATAATGAGAAAGCGAAAACGGTTTTTAGATATTATTATTTACTTATTTACATAAGTATTCAGACCCTTTGCTATGAGACTTGAAATTGAGCTCAGGTGCATCCTGTTTCCATTGCTCATCCTTAAGTGGTTTCTACAACTTGTTTGGAGTCCACCTGTGGTAAATTCAATTGATTGGACATGATTTGGAAAGAACACACCTGTCTATATGAGGTCCCAGAGTTCACAGGGCATGTCAGAGCAAAAACCAACCCATGAGGCTGAAGGAATTGTCCGTAGAGCTCCGAGACAGGATTGTGTCGAGGCACAGATCTGGGGAAGGGTACCAAAAATGTCTGCAGCATTGGAGGTCCCCAAGAACACAGTGGCCTCCATCCTTCTTAAATGGAAGAAGTTTGGAACCACCAAGACTCTTCCTAGAACTGGCCACCCAGCCAAACTGAGCAATCAGGGAAGGATCTTGGTGAGGGAGGTGACCAAGAACCTGATGGTCACTTTGACAGAGCTCCAGAGTTCCTCTGTGGAGATGGGAGAGCCTTCCAGAAAGACAACCATCTCTGCAGCACTCCACCAATCAGGCCTTTATGGTAGAGTGGCTAGACGGAAGCCACTCCTCAGTCAAAGGCACATAACAGCCCGTTTGGAGTTACCTGTTGTATTCGGCGTATGTGACAAATACAATATGATTTGATGAAACCAAGATGAAACACTTTGAGCTGAATTCCAAGCGTCACGTACGGAGGAAACATGGCACCATCTCTATGGTGAAACATGGTGGTGGCATCATCATGCTGTGGGGATGTTTTTCAGCAAGCAGAGACTGGGAGACTAGTCAGGATCGAGGGAAAGATGAACGGAACAAAGTACAGAGAGACCAGACACGAGATGTATGTGGCAGGGTCTACAGACAATCACGGATTACAAAGGGAAAACCAACCACGTCGCAGACACTGACGCCTTGCTCCCGGACAAGATAAACACCTTCTTTGTCCGCTTTGAGGATAACACAACACCAAGGTGGCCCGCTCCCAAGGACTGTGGGCTCTCATTCTCCGTGGCCAACGTGAGTAAGACATTTAATCGTGTTAACCCTTGAAAGGCTGCCGGTCCAGACGGAATCCCTAGCTGCGTCCTCAGAGCATGCGCAGACCAGCTGGCTGGTGTGTTTACGGACATATTCAGTCTCTCCCTATCCCAGTCTGCTGTCCCCACTTGCTTCAAGATGTCCACCATTGTTCCTGTACCCAAGAAAGCAAAGGTAACTGAACTAAATGACTATCACCCCGTAGCACTCACTTGTCATCATGAAGTGCTTTGAGAGACTAGTTAAGGATCATATCACCTCTACCTTACCTGACGCGTAGACCCACTTCTATTTACATACCGCCCCAAAAGATCCACAGACAATGCATTCGCCATCGCACTGCACACTGCCCTATTCCATCTGGACAAGAATGGGATGCTGTTCATTGACTATAGCTCAGCCTTCAACACCATAGTATCCTCCAAGCTCATCAGTAAGCCTGGGGCCCTGGGTCTGAACCCCGCCCTGTGCAACTGGGTCCTGGACTTCCTGATGGGCCGCCCTCAGATGGTGAAGGTAGCAAACAACACCTCAACTTCGCTGATTCTCAACACAGGGGACAGACAAGTGTGTGTGGTCAGCCCCCTCCTGTACTCGCTGTTCACCCATGACTGTGTGGCCACGCATGCCTCCAACTCAATCATCAAGTTTGCAGATGACACAACAGTTGTAGGCCTGACTAGCAACAATTCTAAGACAGCCTACAGGGAGGAGGTGAGGGCCCTTGCGGAGTGGTGCCAGGAAAATAACCTCTCCCTCAACGTCAACAAAATTAAGGAGCTGATCGTGGACTTCAGGAAACAGCAGAGGGGGCACGCCCCCATCCACATCGACATGACCACAGTAGAGAAGGTGAAAAGCTTCAAGTTCCTCTGCGTACACATCACCAACGATCTGAAATGGTCCACCCACACAGACAGTGGGGTGAAGAAGGTGCAACAACCTCAGGAGTCTGAAGAAACTTTTACAGATGCACAATTGAGAGCATCCTGTCGGGCTGTATCACCACCTGGTACGGCAACTGCATTGCCCACAACCGCAGGGCTCTCCAGAGGGTGGTGCGGTCTGCCCAACACATCACCGGGGGCACACTGCCTGCCCTCCAGGACACATACAGCACCCGATGTCATAGGAAGGCCAGAAAGATCATCAAGGACATCAACCACCTGATCCACGGCCTGTTCACCCTGCTACCATCCAGAAGGTGAGGTCAGTACAGGTGCATCAAAGCTGGGACTGAGAGACTGACAAACAGCTTCTATCTCAAGGCCATCAGACTGTTAAACAGCCATCACTAGCCGGCTACCACCCGGTTACTCAACCCTGCACCTTAGAGGGTGCTGCCCTTTATGCATAGACATGGGATCACTGGTCACTTTAATAATGGAACACTAGTCACTTTAATAATGTTTACATGTATTCTTTTCTACTGTATTTTAGTCAATTCCATTCCGACACTGCTCATCTTAATATTTATATATTTCTTAACTCTATTCTTTTACTTTAGATTTGTGTGCATTGTTATGAATTGTTAGATATTACTGCACTGTTGGAGCTAGAAACACAAGCATTTCACTACACCCGCAATACCATCTGCTAAATATGTGTATGTGACTAATAACATTTGATTTGATTTGAGAGATCCTTGATGAAAACCTGCTCCAGAGATTTCAGGTCCTCAGACTGGGGCGAAGGTTCACCTTCCAACAGAACAACGACCCTAAGCCTACAGCCAAGACAACGAAAGAGTGGCTTCGGGACAAGTCTCTGAATGTTCTTGAGCGGCCCAGCCAGAGCCCAGACTTGAACCCGATCAAACATCTCTGGAGAAACCTGAAAATAGCTGTGCAGCGACGCTCCCCATCCAACCTGACAGAGCTTGAGAGGATCTGCAGAGAAGAATGGGAGAAACTCCCCAAATACAGGTGTTCCAAGCTTGTAGCGTCATACCCAAGAAGACTCAAGGCTGTAATCGCTGCCAAAGTTGCTTCAACAAAGTACTGAGTAAAGTGTCTGAATACTTATGTAAATGTGATTTTTCAGATTTTTTTTTCTTTATCAATTTTCAAAAATGTCTGAAAACCTGTTTTGTGTAGCCGTTATGGGGTATTGTATGTAGATTGACGAGATTTTATTTTAATTTGATACATTTTCTAATAAGGCTGTAACGTAACAAAATGTGGAAAGAGTCAAGGGGTCTGAATACTTTCCGAATACACTGTACACTGACTATACAAACCCCATTTGCCTTCAGAACAGCCTCAATTAGTCTGGGCATGGACTCAACAAGGTGTCATAAGCGTTCGACAGGGATGCTGGCCCATGTTGACTCCAATGCTTCCCACAGTTGTGTCAAGTTGGCTGAATGTCCTTCAGATGGTTGATCATTCTTGATACACACGGGAAACAGTTGAGCGTGAGAAACCCAGCAGCGTTGCAGTTCTTGACACAAATCGGTGCGCCAGGCACCTACTACCATACCCCGTTCAAAGGCACTTCAATCTCAAAATGTCTCAATTCTCTCTAGGCTTAAAAATCCTTCTTTAACTTGTCTCCTCCCCTTCATCTACACAAATGTTAAGTGGATTTAACAGGTGATGTCAACAACGGAACATGGATTTCAGCTGGATTCACCTAGTCAGCGCTTGTCATGGAAAGAGCAGGTGTTCTTAATGTTTTGTAAACTCAGTGTGTACCTCTAACCCTAGACTCAATGATTGATACACCTATTTCCTTCCCTTGTTAATTTGAGCTATCTGGACTCATTCCTCACTCATCCTTTATCTATATCTTGATGTCTTTCCTATGCAGGGTTACACTTCTTCATTTTCGTTAAGTGAAATGGCAACAAACAAAAAAAAGAGATTAGAACGAATACTGACAAAGAGAGACAGGAAACCAGTTATACATCACTTAAGCCTTTGATGAAAGTTAACTTTGCACAGAAAGTTTGATTGCAATCATACTATCAACCTTTCCTCAAAAAACTTTACAAATGTGACACTGCCTGTCCAAATCAGCTTTCTATCGTTACTAGATTTTAGAATTCTGTATTAGCACTTAATGGATACAAATGTGTTTGATATTGTTTCATTAATCTTCAGACTTGGTCAGAAACACAGGGGGACAGATGTGAGTACCAAAACAAGTTCTGTGAAAATAGTTATTTTGAGACGTTGTATCCTACTTTGTAGTAACAATTACATTCAATTTAGCAAATATAAAGGCCAAATGTAGTCTTTACTTCAAAATACACACATTCAAGGTAAATATGAAAGTAATTTAATTAGGAAAAAAGCAATTTCGTTTTTTTCATGCTCAGCTTGACCTTACCATGGAATTGCTGAGGTGCTAGCTGCAAAATATGGTTTAATTTGTTTGTTTAATGGGTGTGCACTGACATGTATTTTAGTGTAAGCTATCTGTATGTCTTTGTGGTCTGTCTATGTATTTATTTGTGTACGTGTGTGTTTGTACCCATGTACCCCCCGTGTGTGTTTTGTGTTTCCCTGCACACATGTGTGACTGTTTGTGATAGTGTGTACAGAGGGAGCATGTATCTTTGTCTTGTCCCCTGTGCTAAGGGGCAGAGCAGAGGAGCAGGCCTGGCCATTGACTCATAAATCACAGGAGAGGATGGAGAGTAACAGCTCAAATTAAGATAAAACCTCCTTAATTATCACCTAAACAGCCTGGCGTATCCTCTCTCCCCAGGCTATCTGTCACACACCCAGCAGGCCCAGGCACCAGGGGACAGGTTGCACTGCTCCAACAGACAGAGTGGAGGGAGCTGGACCCACACACACATGCACACGCACACACACATACTGGGAAAACAAGACTGCACACTAGTGTATAAACACACAATGTCAATACACAATGACAAACAGGAGTAATACATGAACATACAAACTCATAAGGACTAACAGACATACACCAGAGTCAAAAACACAATTGTAGAGAGACTCACGGTAATAAAGAGAATTTAAAACAATCTTTCTCGTTCTGATTTTGCTGTCAGTCAACAAAACAAGTCGCAAATCATCCCCCATTACCTCTCCCCTGCCTACATCCACACCCCCTTTCTCTCTCTGCTTATTCACCCTGCTAATTATCATTAGCCTAATGTCTTCTCAATGGCCCTCACTCCTCTCCTTCTTCAAAGAATATCTCTACCTTGCCCTCCTCCCTCTCTCTCTCTCAATTTGTGTCCTGAGAAGTCCTTAAATTCCAAGCGACTGCCCCCTGTCACACACTCAAACACACACACACAAACACGCACACTTAGGCTCCTCTCCCGCTCCCTGGGGATTCCTAATGGAATAGTAGATTGAGAAGTTAGGTGGGCTGGGCCTACTCCTGCTCAGGGCTGGAGAAGGTCAGTGAAGTCTGTGTGCGTATGTGTGTGCGTGTGCATTTGTGCGTGCAAGCAAGAGAGAGGAAGGGTGAGGAAGGGTGAGGGAGTGAGGGAGGGAGGGAGGGAGGGAGGGAGAGGGAGGGAGGGAGGGAGGGAGGGAGGGAGGGAGGGAGGGAGGGAGGGAGGGAGGGAGGGAGGGAGGGAGGGAGGGAGGGAGGGAGGGAGGGAGGGAGGGAGGGAGGGAGGGAGGGAGGGAGAGAGGGAGGGAGAGAGAGAGAGAGAGAGGGGAGAGGGAGGGAGGGAAAGAGAGAGGAAGGGAGAAAGAGAGAGAGAGAGAGAGAGGGAGGGAGGGAGAGATAGAGAGAGAGAGAGAGAGAGAGAGAGGGAGAGAGAGAGAGAGAGAGAGAGAGAGAGAGAGAGAGAGAGGGGGGAGGGAGGGAGGGAGGGAGGGAGGGAGGGAGGGAGGGAGCATTCATCCTTCTAGTTTTTTTCTCTTGAAGGGAGAGTATTGATTTTATATTAGGTCTGAGCTGCCATCTGGCTGCTTTTTATTTCTCTGTTTTTACAAAGCAATTGAGTAAGAGAGAGGGAGCGAGAGAGAAGAAGAGAGAGAGTGAAAGCAACAGAGTTTAATTCGTTATGCGTTAAATAAAAACAGTGTGGGTGAAACAGAGAAGAATACAGTGTGTGTGTGTGTGTGTGTGTGCAACTAGCTCTCACAGTCTCACTTCAGAATTAGACGTTCATTCATGTTTCTCAAACATCAAATTTCGAAGTTGTTGCAAATGTCAAATTTCGAAGTGTTTAAGGTTAAGTTAAGGCATTAACTCCAAAGTCTTACTGTTAGGCATTAATGCCGAATGGTTAAGGCAGGTGTTCCCAAACATTTTTGGCCCACTACCCCATTTTGATAACTGAAAATGTTCGCGACCCCAAGCATGTGAAAAAAATGATGTAATTAACAGCCAATGTTCACTTTGTATTTGGGTCCATTGAAAAATATATATAAATATATATAATATATAAATATAAATAACAGTATTTCTGATTGTCTTCTCAACTCATCATCACATATTTTTAATGTGGGGCTACGACAGTCAATTAAAATAAGTCTGATAAGGTATCTCATCTCTCCACCACTAATGAGATGGGTGTGCTTGATGCATGTCGTGTCGTAGCTTCTCTTGGTCAGGGGGCGGACTTGAACCCGATCAAACATCTCTGGAGAGACCTGAAAATAGCTGTGCAGCGACGCTCCCCATCCAATCTGACAGAGATTGAGAGGATCTGCAGAGAAGAATGGGAGAAGCTCCCCAAATACAGGTGTGCCAAGCCTATGGCATCATACCTAAGAAGACTCGAGGCTGTAATCGCTGCCAAAGGTGCTTCAACAAAATACTGAGTAAAGGGTCTGAATACTTATGTGAATGTGATATTTCACATTTTTGTTTTAAACCTGTGTTTGTTTTGTCATTATGGGGTTTTGTGTGTAGATTGATGAGGGGGAAAAAACTTTGATTTTAGAATAAGGCTGTAACGTAACAAACTGTGGAAAAAGTCAAGGGGTCTGAAAACCTTCTGAATGCACTGTATGTTTATCCCCGTTTTCTTCCCTTTTATAAAACGTTTTCCAACAGAATCGGCCAAATGAATACACCCCTGATTACACGCAAACAGTTCACTTTCATAGCCACATACAAACAGCTTGTTGTATTCATTCTCGCATCTATGCACTCTCCTCCTCTCACCTTTTCCCTTCGCTTGTGGACTTCAATGCACAACACATCAGCTGTATGTGACCAGGCAAAAAAAAACGTTCCAAAGCAAACCTTCATATCATAACCACTACACACAGCCTACATCGTTGTCACCATATTAGCTAAAGTAATGTCATAGTCAACATAACTAATAGAACTAACGTGTTAGTAAACTCGCTACAATCATGCAGTACAGTGTACAGTCAGTAAGCAGTTTAGCAGTTACACCTGCAGGCCCCGGTTGCAATAAATTATTAAAACCTAAAGCTTACCTTGACTTGGAAGAGTTCCAGTGTTGGATAGTCATAGCCAGCTAGATAACATAGCATCCCTCTGTTTGAGCCAGATGTTTGAGTATGCTAAACTAGCTACATAGTTGTATTTGCTAGCTGTGAAAGTGAAGGTTTAAACAATGACTCTCTCTCTCTCGCTCTCTCTCTCTCTCTCTCTCTCTCTCTCTCTCTCTCTCTCTCTCTCTCTCTCTCTCTCTCTCTCTCTCTCTCAATTTAAGAAATGCAGTGCTAGCTAGTTGTAGTTGTTGGGTGGATAATATGTCTGTTCATGCTGCAAGAGCTCTGATAGGTTGGAGGATGTCCTCCGGAAGTTGTCATAATTACTGTGTAAGTCTTTGAAAGGGGGTGAGAACTATGAGCCTCCTAGGTTTTGTATTAAAGTCAATGTATCCAGAGGAAGACAGAAGCTAGCTATTTGTTGACGTGAATATATTTTGTATAGTTTTATCTAAAAGGTTTACTTTTTAAATGTTTCACTTTTTATTTGTATAAAGTTCACTGAGAACGATGGTCCTCCCCTTCCTCCTCTGAGGACCCTCCACTGCTGTAATGACATCACGTACTTTCGAGAATAATAGGCACGTTTCTCTCCATATACACTGACTTTGAGAAGGGATTGCGTGATGATTATCTTAGCAACTGCTTGAAAGCAGCATGACAACGTGAATGCGATTGGTCGACAGTCTGCTGTGTGGGGTGTTATACATTCCTTCACCCTGGGCTAAAGAGGCAGACAAATAGGAAAAATGGGCTCTGTTAAATTACACATTTCTCGAGTTAGGAATCACAAAAATATGATCGATGGCTCATTCGAGAGAAGACATCCTCCCGCATTATGACATTGGCCAGTATTGAAATCTAACATGTATGATAGATGTTTTCATGATCTAAAAGTCGTTTTCCTATTTACTTCCAGTGTAGTGAGAGAGACTTTATCATGGTGCTAGGTCCTACCAGACGGATTTCTGCCTGCTTGAACGCCAATAACTCCAGACACACATGAAAACATGAAATGACCCAGGGAATCAATAGATAATGACTCTGAGATGCACAAAAACAATTTAACATTCAAAATGGGTGAACCTTTCCTTTAAGGTTAGGGATAGGCTTGAAACAAAAATAACTTTCTATCACCGTACTCAAACTTCCAACCTTTGGAATCAGAGGCAGCTACTTACACCCATCCACCATCCCTGTCCACAACACCCTAACAAAACTGAAACCTACTTGAAGGTAACAGTGCTCACTCTTGCCCCTAGTGGCAGGTTTCCACGTCTTCTTCCGACGTCCTCAGATATGGATGGAAGTCGAATACTGACTTGTGTCACAGGTGACCTGTGTGTGTGTGTGTGTGTGTGTGTGTGTGTGTGTGTGTGTGTGTGTGTGTGTGTGTGTGTGTGGACGGACAGGGAGACAGAATCCCTCTCTAAAACTACAAAGAGTTGAATTTTCAAAGGAGGGGCTCAGAACCCCGTCCATCCCCGCTCTCCCTCCATCCATACCTACAAAGAAAGAGACCCTTCCCTAGGGAACACCCTGAGTCCTAGTCAGTCAGGAATCCAGATTTTTCTCTACCAAACCTCTCTCTCTGTCTCTACTTGAGGAACAGGGTAAGCAAACAGCAAGCATGCAGCCTGGTCTCATTCTTTCTTATAATTTATTGATCCGTTCAATTGATGTGTGATCGCCTGATGACAAATATTTAACATCCTGCTCCATTATTGATTGGAATACTCAGAGTGAATGAGAAGTTCACACTGAAGCTTTGTTGTTTGAGTTAGGATTCAGCTAGTATTTCACCATACCATCCACTGGCACTGGCCAGAAACCTGAAGACTACACACATGTTTGTACCGTCGATGATTTAGCCTTGGCGATTAGAAAGCAGATAATCAAGATCAAAGCTAAGCATAAACCAACAGAATTATGGTAATTATGGCACGTTTCTTAAAGTCAGAGTCTTTTAGACTGTGCTAAGTTAGTAAGTTAGTGATCGGTTTGAGCAGACTATTGGTGTGTGGGTGCTGTCCCAGCAGTGAAGGAGTGTATCGGAGTCTATGAGCGGGGTCCTGAGCCAGCTCGGAGGCGAGGAGCTGAGGTGGTGGCAACGGCAGTGCAGTGATTAATGGTAGGGGACACGCCCCACTAATTGTGGTCCCTGACACAGGCACACGTCCCCCTGACACAGGCACACGTGGTGTAATGCTCAATCACCTTCCCCTGGTACCCTGTGTGCTGTGGTAGAAGGATCAGCTAAGGAGAGATCACATAGGATATCACCATACAACCACAGTGAGACAGAGGACACAGCAGAGGAATCAGCTCTTACACACTTGGCTAACATCAATCTAAGTTGGTCCCTCCGCGACAGCAGAGAGCTTCGGCAGGGAGAGAAAGATTATATATAGAGGAAAGAGAGTAACACGGGAAGAGAGAAATGTAAAAACACATACGGTAAGGGCAAAGAGAGTAGAGCATGAAGATAGGCAGAAACTGCTTCTCCAATATAAATCCCTGATCACACTTGTTGGCTCGCTAAGCGCATGCGCAGAAACACATCATCGGGTATAACGGTTGTCTCACGCCAAACTGTGAGAGCAGACAGGTGGAAGCAGTCATGAATCCCCTTTATAGGGGAATCCAGTCAGCCACCTCCCTCAGCCCAACCATAGGAGGATATTTTTGTAATATAACCTTTATTTAACCAGGCAAGTCAGCTAAGAACAAATTCTTATTTGTATGACGGCCTACACCGGTTAACCCCAGACGACGCTGGGCCAATTGTGCACCTCCCTATGGGACTCCTAATAACAGCCAGTTGTGATACAGCCTGGATTTGAACCAGGGTGTCTGCAGTGACACCTCTTGCACTGAGATGCAGTGCCTTAGACCGTCGTGTCACTAGGAGGTATAGACCACAGAGGAAAACACTCCTCAGAGCACTGGACTACTGCCACCTGTTATTAGCTGGTGAAATCTGGAATTCTGGCCTAAGAATATTGTACTTTCAATCTACTGCCTCAATGTTCTCTGCTGTTGCACTTTTACTTGTTTATTCACTTTGGATCTGAGATGACGTTGTGTGTTACAAAGTCCTTATTAAGCCTAGCTATATTCTTTATACTGTGTCTTAAGACTCTGAACTTTACACTAATGTACCCCAACCAGGGCCGGCCCGCTCGTTAGGCAAGATAAGACAGCACATGGCGGCAGATTGACGAGGGCAGCATTTTCTGAGCTAAACAGACCAAGACGCACCTCCAACAACAATTAAAACCTCACATAACACTGCCCCAAAACAATGACAAATTCTTTCTCAACTATTGGCATATGGGCTTTTTAGGTGAGCGCTGATTCCGCCTGTAATAAACAGTACCCATCTTGTCAAAGGCAGTGACACAAAATATTTATCTTGTCCATTCCCAGCGCCCCTCTTCATGGTGCTGTTGGAGAGACGCATCGCTGCGGCGCTCCACCAACATTCAGTCAAAAAAAAGAATAGAACAAAAATCATGTAGCAGATATAGGATGTGGTAGAACGAGTATGTGGCCATTTCTGTAGCCTACAGGCTGGAGATCAAATGTACGACAATGTAATGAGACGGAAACTTTCTCCGTTCAATTAGCCTAACCTAAACGGCGCCCAATAAAAAAAGAATGTGCTGACATGTTAACTAACAACATCTCCTAAAAACAGGTTCAGGCCAAAGTTTAATGGACTATATGGAATGGATGGTCAGGCTACTCACAACCGCTGTCTAGGAGATTCATCTAGTGAGCTACATTTTCATGATAAGTGGTTTCAAGTTTGTGTCTGTACATTTTTTATGAGCTGATCATGGGGAAAAATAAAATACTTGTGCATTTCCCGCTGTGTAAACGCATTTCAAATAGGCTCAGGATAACGCCTCCTGATAAAGTGTGGTAGCTGATACTGAGATGAAATAGCTAAATTGATAAGTTACAAGGAATCAGGACTAATAAAGCCAATGCAACGGCCTGTTTTACAAATGGAGGGCCTACCATGTGGATGGGCATTCATAAAATTATATTGAGGGCCGACATGGTAGGCTACAACCCAGTAAGGAACAACTTTTGGACGTCGTTTTTGGTGTTTCACAAACGGTAGACTTGCCACCAGTGGAGGCTGCTGAGGGGAGGATGGCTCATAATAATGGCTGGAACGAAGAGAATGGAATGGTGTTTGATGTATTTGATACCATTCCACTTATTCCGCTCCATTACCACAAGCCCGTTCTCCCCAATTAATGGAAACCACGTGTTTGATGTACAGTACCAGTCAAAGTTTGGACACATCTACTCATTCAAGGGTTTTTCTTTATTTTTTTACTATTGTCTACATTGTAGAATAATAGTGAAGACCTCAAAACTACGAAATAACACATTTGGAATCATGTAGTAACCAAAAAAGTGTTTGATTTCCACCGGTCTGATGTCCATTGTTCGTATTTCTTGACCCAAGCAAGTCTCTTCTTATTATTGGTGTCCTTTAGTAGTGGTTTCTTTGTAGCAATTAGACCATGAAGGCCTGATTCACGCAGTCTCCTCTAACCACTTGATGTTGAGATGTGTCTGTAACTTAGTGAATCATTTATTTGGGCTGCAATCTGAGGTGAAGTTAACTCTAATGAGCTTATTCTCTGCAGCAGAGGTAATTCTGGGTCTTCCTTTCCTGTGGTGGTCCTCATAAGAGACAGTTTCATTATAGCACTTTACGGTTTTTGCAACTGCACTTGAAGAAACTTTCAAAATTCTTGAAATTTTCCGTATTGACTGACCTTCATGTCTTAAAGTAATGGTGGACTGTCATTTCCCGTTGCTTATTTGAGCAGTTATTGCCATAATATGGACTTGGTCTTTTACCAGATAGGGCTATCTTCTGTATACCACCCTTACCTTGTCACAACACAACTGATTGGCTCAAAGCATTAAGAAGGAAAGAAATTCCACAAATTAACTTTTAACAAGACACACCTGTTAATTGAAATGCATTCCAGGTGACTACCTCAGTAAGCTGGTTGAGAGAATGCAAAGCTGTCATCAAGCAAAGGGTGGCTACTTTGAAGAGCCTCAAATATAAAATATATTTTGATTTGTTTAACACTTTCTTGGTTACTACATGATTCCATATGTGTTATTTCCTAGTTTTGATGTCTTCACTATTATTCTACAATGTAGAAAATAGTTCAAATGAACAAAAACCCTTAATTGAGTTGGTGTGTCCAAACTTTTGACTTTTCTTTTTTACCAATCCACTTATTTCGCTCCATTACCACGAGCCAGTTCTCCCCAATTAAGGTGCCACCAAACTCCTGTGCCTACCAGATAGATGGCCATTCCTAAAATTGAATTTCAGGTGACACTGTAAGCTATACTTCAGTAAGCATGGACCGACGCTGATGCCTTTTGGACATCTTTTTTTGCAGATGTCTATGTTTAGCTCAGATTTGATCCGGTCTGGGCCAGCCTTTATTTGGCCCAAACATAGATGTCTATAAATGACGTATTTTCAACTTTCATTCAGAACCGAAAATGTACTTGATTTTAACATCCAGAAAATACGTATTTTCACCTTTCATTCAGAACCTAAATTGAACCTAACTCCAATGTCTGGAAAAATAGGTATTTTTAATGTCATTTCAACATCATTTTGCTTACTGGGACAATTCTAGTCGGGGAAGCAATTCTTTTGTCTAGCCTAGGGTGGCAGAATGGCCAGGACTGGCCCTGACCCCAACTCTTCATCCCCGTTGTGCGTGCGCGTGCGTGCATGTGTGTATGGCTATCAGAACATTCTAGTGCCGTACCTTGGTCCCTCCAAAACGCCATCTTCCTCAGTCAAGCCATTCAAGGCTGTGCCCCCCTCCGTACCTCTCTGGCCCCCCAGTCCCCCGTGTGCCTCCCACAGAAAGTCCACAATGCTGTTCAAACAATAGACCAAGGGACAAAGAGCACATTTACACAAGTGGAGCTTTCTTGAAAGCAAAAATGCACTGTTTGGAAAACGTCCAAACCTCTCTCCTGAAAAACCAGAGCCGCCTCGCCCCTCGACCTCCCCTCCAGCAAATCCCTCTGCAAAAAAAACACTGGTGTGCCATTCCAATGATGTGGGAGCCAAATGTACGACGCCAAGCCCCAGCTCACCCCCCCAAATCCACATGCACCCCAAATCAGCCAAACCCCATCTTTACAGGACAAAGGCCCTTTAGAGCCCCAGCGTATGCGAGTGCTCTGGTGGATGCCATAGTGACTTAAAGACAGTGGAGGCCTCTGAGAGGACGACTCTTTCTCCTCCCCCCAATCTCCCTCCATTTTCTTTCTCTTCCTCTCTCCCTGTTCCTCTGCCCTCTACCTCGGTCACTTTCATTTTTATCTATATACATCCTCTCTCCCTCTCCCTCTCTCTCTCTCTCTCGCTCTCTCTTTCCTTCTCTCACTCTCTCTCTATTTCTCTTTCCTCAGTGGTCAAGAATTTGTCAGGCATTGGAAGGTTAAAAAGTTGGGAGAAGAGAGAGGAGAGGGAGAAGGGAGGGTGAACTTATGTCAACACAGTGGTATTTTCCTAAAGATGCATATAGCCTCTAAACAAATAAGATGTATTTATAGGAGTGCATGGAGAGCTGCCTGAGAGGAGAGCGTTTGGCTCTGGTCTGTGGACATGGCCCCTTGGCTTCATGGATGGTCTTCATGGCTAGTGAAATTGTTATTCTTTAGATGCGTGTTGGCTGGGAAACACAGGAGTTCTCAGGCTACCACACAACATTCTCTCCCTCCCAAGATGGCCGCTTCGCAGCCAGACCATTGAAGGAAACCTATACATCTTGACATCAGCCAACATCCCAAGCCCCTCTCCCACAGTGTCCCACAGTGTCCCACAGTGTCCCACAGGGCTAACGTCATTGAGACATGAGGCATGTTCTAGGCTGCTGTGTTTCCCTCATCTACCATCAGCTGGTTACATGTAATGTATTGCAGTTTGTGTTTAAATTCATGAAATGTGTTGTAATATTAACCTTGGCATTTGGGGGCCATCACAACGATAGACCTTGTAAACCCAGAGGTGCAACATTGCAAGACTTCCGGGAATGCTTGCAAAACAGACCAAGCAGACCAGGCCAGGGTTTGGGGTTTGAGAAGTCAATGAGAGAAGTGAAAAAGCATTAATTAGTTGTTCATTTTCTCTAAATCTAAATGCACAACCTAGATCGGAGACAATGTCTTAAGTAGTTGAACATGTTATTACTCCAACCTTTGAAAGTCGCAAACTGACACGTTTTCATTTTTGTCAAAAAAACAACTTTATCGAAGGAGTGCCTTTGATTTGACGGCCTGCACATGCACCGTTCGGCGCGAGACCCGATGATGTGTTTCTGAGCATGAGCTTAGCTAGCCAACGTTGCAATGATATCGACTTCAAGTGGGATCGGGATTTCTACTGGAGAAGCAGTTTCTGCCTATCTTCATATTGACTTCTCCTGGAGGGACGGCCTGGGCAGTGACCTTCTCCTGTATTGCCACCCAAGGACAGGAGAGACAGGTAAACCAGACAGACAGACAGACAGACAGACAGACAGACAGACAGACAGACAGACAGACAGAGGTACAGTAAGGTGAGACAGGTAAACCAGACAGACAGTCACAGTAAGGAGAGACAGGTAAACCAGACAGACAGTCACAGTAAGGAGAGACAGGTAAACCAGACAGACAGGTACAGTAAGGAGAGACAGGTAAACCAGAGACAGTCACAGTAAGGAGAGACAGGTAAACCAGGCAGACAGGTACAGTCAGGAGAGACAGGTAAACCAGACAGTCAGACAGGTACAGTGAGGAGAGACAGGTAAACCAGACAGACAGACAGTCACAGTAAGGAGAGACAGGTAAACCAGACAGACAGTCACAGTAAGGAGAGACAGGTAAACCAGGCAGACAGGTACAGTCAGGAGAGACAAGTAAACCAGACAGACATGTACAGTCAGGAGAGACAGGCAAACCAGACAGACAGGTACAGTCAGGAGAGACAGGTAAACCAGACAGACAGTCACAGTAAGGAGAGACAGGTAAACCAGACAGACAGTCACAGTAAGGAGAGACAGGTAAACCAGACAGACAGGTACAGTAAGGAGAGACAGGTAAACCAGACAGACAGTCACAGTAAGGAGAGACAGGTAAACCAGACAGTCAGACAGGTACAGTGAGGAGAGACAGGTAAACCAGACAGACAGACAGGTACAGTCAGGAGAGACAGGTAAACCAGACAGACAGACAGGTACAGTCAGGAGAGACAGGTAAACCAGACAGACAGACAGGTACAGTCAGGAGAGACAGGTAAACCAGACAGTCAGACAGGAACAGTCAGGAGAGACAAGTAAACCAGACAGACAGGTACAGTCAGGAGAGACAGGTAAACCAGACAGACAGACAGACAGGTACAGTCAGAGAGACAGGTAAACCAGACAGTCAGACAGGTACAGTCAGGAGAGACAAGTAAACCAGACAGACAGGTACAGTCAGGAGAGACAGGTAAACCAGACAGATAGGTACAGTCAGGAGAGACAGGTAAACCAGACAGACAGACAGGTACAGTCAGGAGAGACAGGTAAACCAGACAGACAGACAGGTACAGTCAGAAGAGACAGGTAAACCAGACAGACAGACAGGTACAGTCAGGAGAGACAGGTAAACCAGACAGTCAGACAGGTACAGTCAGGAGAGACAAGTAAACCAGACAGACAGGTACAGTCAGGAGAGACAGGTAAACCAGACAGTCAGACAGGTACAGTCAGGAGAGACAAGTAAACCAGACAGACATGTACAGCCAGGAGAGACAGGTAAACCAGACAGACAGGTACAGTCAGGAGAGACAGGTAAACCAGACAGACAGTCACAGTAAGGAGAGACAGGTAAACCAGACAGACAGTCACAGTAAGGAGAGACAGGTAAACCAGACAGACAGGTACAGTAAGGAAAGACAGGTAAACCAGACAGACAGTCACAGTAAGGAGAGACAGGTAAACCAGACAGACAGGTACAGTCAGGAGAGACAGGTAAACCAGACAGTCAGACAGGTACAGTGAGGAGAGACAGGTAAACCAGACAGACAGACAGGTACAGTCAGGAGAGACAGGTAAACCAGACAGACAGACAGGTACAGTCAGGAGAGACAGGTAAACCAGACAGTCAGACAGGAACAGTCAGGAGAGACAAGTAAACCAGACAGACAGGTACAGTCAGGAGAGACAGGTAAACCAGACAGACAGACAGACAGGTACAGTCAGAGAGACAGGTAAACCAGACAGTCAGACAGGTACAGTCAGGAGAGACAAGTAAACCAGACAGACAGGTACAGTCAGGAGAGACAGTTAAACCAGACAGATAGGTACAGTCAGGAGAGACAGGTAAACCAGACAGACAGACAGGTACAGTCAGGAGAGACAGGTAAACCAGACAGACAGACAGGTACAGTCAGGAGAGACAGGTAAACCAGACAGACAGACAGGTACAGTCAGGAGAGACAGGTAAACCAGACAGACAGACAGGTACAGTCAGGAGAGACAGGTAAACCAGACAGTCAGACAGGTATAGTCAGGAGAGACAGGTAAACCAGACAGTCAGACAGGTACAGTCAGGAGAGACAAGTAAACCAGACAGACAGGTACAGTCAGGAGAGACAGGTAAACCAGACAGTCAGACAGGTACAGCAAGGAGAGACAGGTAAACCAGACAGACAGGTACAGTAAGGTGAGACAGGTCTGAAACAGGTCTGCTGGCTGGCACACACAGACAGAGATGACAGAGAAAATCCTGCATCTTGGTATGAAGCAACATTGTTCAAGGTTTAGTCAACAGAGAAGCTTGAAATGCTGTGTATTCAGTAAGCAGTCACCCAACCCTGACGAATAGGGTTGGACATATCAAGCGTCAGACGTCAACAATACTGCCAAATACCAGTCAAACCAGTATCATCAAGAGCTGTCGGGCGATCCTTGTCTTAAAGACACACACCTCTGAAGACGCTCAAGGTTGAGTTGTCCCCTATTTTACACTAGTCCAAAAAATACCAAAAGAAGTTTAAGTAAGCCTTGGGCTGTATTGGGACACGCAACAGTGCATTCGGAAAGTATCTAAAGCCTTTCACTATTTCCACATTTTGTTACATTACAACCTTAATCAAAAAAATATGTTTTTTTAAATTCTCATCAATCTACACACAATACCCCATAATGACGAAGCAAAAACAATTTTCCTGAAATTTTTGCAAATTTCTTTTTTTGGGAAATATCAAGGATGTTTGATCAGGTTCAAGTCCGGGCTCTGGCTGGGACACTCAAGGTCATTCAGAGACCTGTTTCCGAAGCCACTCCTGCGTTGTCTTGGCTGTGTGCTTAGGATCGTTGTACTATTGGAAGGTGAACCTTTACCATGGTCCTGAGCACTCTGGAGCAGGTTTTCATCTAGGATCTCTCTGTAGCTTGCTCCGTTCATCTTTCCCCCATCCTTACTAGTCTCCCAGTCCCTGCAGCTGAAAAAAATCCCACAGCATGATGCTGCCATCACCATGCTTCACCGTAGGGATGGTGCCAGGTTTCCTACAGATGTGACGCTTGGCATTCAGGCCAAAGAGTTCAATCTTGGTTTCATCAGACCAGAGAATCTTGTTTCTCATGGTCTGAGAGTCCTTTAGTTGCCTTTTGGCAAACTCCTAACGGGCTGTGATGTGCCTTTTACTGAGTGGCTTCCATCTGGCCACTCTATCATAAAAGCCTGATTGTTGGAGTGCTGTAGAGATGGTTGACCTTCTGGAAGGTTCTTCCATCTCCACAGAGGAACTTTGGAGCTCTGTCAGAGTGACCAGCAGGTTCTTGGTTACCTCCCTGATCAAGGTCCTTCTCCCCCGATTGCTCAGTTTGGCCGGGTGGCCAGCTCTAGCAAGAGTCTTGGTGGTTCCAAACTTCTCCCATTTAAGAACGATGGAAGACACTGTGTTCTTCAGTGCTGTAGTGCTGCAGAAATGTTTTGGTACCCTTCCCCAGATCTGTGCCTCGACACAATCCTGTATTGGAGCTCTAGGGACAATTCCTTCGGCCTCATGGCTTGGTTTTTGCTCTGACATGCACTGTCAACTGTGACTTTTATATAGACAGGTGTGTGCCTTTCCAAATCATGTCCAATCAATTGAATTCTCCAATCAAGTTGTAGAAACCACTTAAGGATGATCAATGGAAACAGGGTGCACCTGAGCTCAATTTTGAGTGTCATAGCAAAGGGTCTGTAAATAAGGTATTTATGTTTTTCATGTTTAATAAATTAGCAATTTAATAAATTGTCTAAAAAACAGTTTTTGCTTCATCATTATGGGGTATTGTGTGTAGATTGATGAGGGAAAACCTTTATTTAATCCATTATAGAATAAGGCTGTAAAGTAACAAAATGTGGAACAAGTGAAATGGTCTGAATGTGTATGTGGATTGACACTGCTAAAAATAATACATAAGCCGCATGCACAATAACACATGCATTAAATGTCAATCTCACCCAAACACGGATCAATATCTCCACATCACATCTATCCGTGTGTGTGTGTGTGTGTGTGTGTGTGTGTATACGTTCGAGCACAGTTCACAGTCACACATATTTTTAGGCTGTATGCAGGAAGTGTTGGTGTACATGTATGCATTCTTCCCAGTACAGAAGCTGTATAAGACTGATACAGTGTGTGTGTGTGTGTGTGTGTGTGTGTGCGCGCGTGCGTGCGTGCGTGCGTGTCTCCCAGGCAGGACGATGGCGGGGATGCTAGCTGATCACTAGCCCTGTTAGACAGCATTGACGTCTCCACCTCCCTCAAGGCTGGCACACTGGGGAGCTATTGATTACCATTAACCATCCATGTAGATGGCCCATAAAGAGCAGGTGAGTGAGAGTGAGCTGGGGGGGGGGGGGGGGGGGGGGGGGGGGGATACAGACTATAGAGTCCACAACCTCCTCAGACAAACTTGTCACAATAAATATTTCTGTGATATATATATATAGATATCTTCAGAGTATAGTAATATTTCCATTATTATATTATTATACAGTATTAAATGTTATTTTCATTCATAAATTGCGACTTTGTTATTATGACAGACAAATATAAGGGCACAACATTAATAAAAACAAGCAATCATAAAATTCACCATTAACGTCATATTTATTGTTATTTAGTTACTCAATAAAACATATACAGATATATACAATATGCAGGAAAACAGACAACTGCACTTTACATATTATTAAAAAAAGAAAACAGAAAAGAAACAGTTCGTAAGATGCCGTCACAGGCCTCCATCTATTGTTTCAGAAATTCAAATTCAACAGAAGCTTTATTTAAAGGTTACAAGATTGCCTAACACACAGCAAATGTTCTCTTATTTTACATGTGCAATACCAATATTCCTTTTTTCAAATCCCTTATTAAATGGTTCCTTGACCTCCCCTACAGTTTACATTGGCTGTATTGTATAACTGTGTTGGAGCCCAAGCTAAATAGAAGAGGAAATGAGTGAAAGAGAGGAATTTGTATTCAGGAATCCCTTTTTGCAGATACCCACACCAAAAATAAACTATTTCTCTCTCCATCTCCCTCCCACTCTTCCTCCCCCTGTTTCAGGGTCCAGGCCAGTTCTATTGGACCAGGAGGATGGTCTGGTGAGGTTGTGAGGTACAGTGTCTCAAAAGGTCCAGATCTCATCAGGTTCCTGTGTCTCTGGGTAACAATGGGGTTCCAGGCCTGAAGGAGAGGTCCTGGTGAGAGGGCTGCTCTCCTCTCCCTGTACCCCTGAGAGCCATGGGAGGGAGGAAGGGCTGGTTCACACACATATCCTCCAAACTCTGGCTGACAAAGACGATCAGAGTCCCTCAACGGGTGAATATGGGTCAGGGTGGTTCTGCTTGAGGCCATACCCAAGCCCAGTCCCAGTGATCTATACACTAGGCTGGGGGCAGGCATGGTGGGTGGTGCCACCTCCAACCCACAGAGAGAACCACGGCTAGGAGGTCACTGAGTACAGGTACAGGGTACAGCTGGTGAGGATGGGGTATTAATCACAGAGCTCCCAAATACTAAGAGACAACTTTCATGTCTAAAGAATGTAACAGAACAGAGACTCAACACTGCTATCCCAATACAGCCAAGGACATTTTGTCTTTCTGTTTTCTCAGTTTTAGTTTTTTCCTTTCCTCCATTGACATTTCTCCTTTTTTCTTCAAAAAACAACAAAAAACTAAAAGGATGATTTGAGGTTTCCCAGATGTGGGCACCACTGAATAGAGCCCAAGCTGTATAGTCCAGCGATGCATGAGTGAGTGTGTATGTGTTGATGTGTGTGTATGAGTGTGTATATGTCCTTCTCTCCCTGAACAGGCGAGAGCCAATGCAGACGCCTCATCATCAATACCTTTACATCATCCTCATCATCAATACCTTTATGTCATCATCAATACCTTTATGTCATCCTCATCATCAATACCTTTATATCATCCTCATCATTGCTGTCGTCTTCATTATCATCTGCCTCTGACTCTCTCCACCCCCCCCCCCCCCCTCTCTCTTTCTTTTGATCTTCCCTCCATCTCCTGGGCTGCCCTGGTTGTGTTCAGGTCAGGGCAGCCACGAAGGTCCCAAAGCGGTTGGAGATGTCGGAGTGCAGGGAGCGCCAAGAGGAGACGGGCCCCCCTCGGCCCTTACTGTCCCCCAGCTCATCTGTGCAGTGGACGGACAGGCACTGCAGGTGGCTCCCCCCATTGCCCCCTCCGGGCCCCGGGGCCCCCACCCCTACTCCAGCCTTACTCTGAGAAAGCTCTGACTCTGCACAGGAGAAACAAACACAGAGAGAGGAGAGGGTTAGTGAGTGGGCCAGCACTGAGGAACATTAAGGATACATTCATTCATCCTCAACAACCAAAATAAACTTCTTCAGTCAATATGTCAACACTAGAATTAATCATAAAATCCTATATCTAAATTTGATCCTAATTCTCATCCCACTCAAAATCTGTGCAGTAAAATTACCTCAACAACCCCTCTCCTTCTCCCTCTCCCACCCCCATCCTGCAGGCTGGAAAACGACAACGCTCTAAACCCATCCCCCACCTTCTCCTTGCCTATGAGGACCACACACACACACACACACACACACACACACACACTGTCGGTCCCGGTCACCCGTGCAAATGGGGAGCACTCCTCCCTAACCTCTGGTCATGAGGTCAGAGGGCTGTGAAGAGGCTGACCTTTAACTCTGCATGACCTAATTTACTGGTATAATGACCCTGCTGCAGAATCGACCCCACGTCACCAAGGTGTCAAACCCATATTAAATGGATCCATGCTTCCAGAAAATCCATATATAGGTTTATTGAAGGTTGTATAAAAATCAGCCGTGCAATTCTAGAGGGACATGGGGAACGCTGCCGGTTGAGATGCATAATCCATCCTCTGAGTCAAATCGCATGCGTTGTGTAAGAAAACATTTGCGAGAGGTAGATTGACGAGGACAGAAAGTGCTAGGCTAAATTATACGCATCTGCCATGATATAGACCAGCAGCATTCTGAGAGAGTAGGAGGGGCAGGAAGGAGAGAAGGGCAAGGAGTTAGAGGTAGAGATGACGGAAGAGAGAGGTTGTCAGACTCTTACTATCGCTGGTTTCAGTAAGCCCCATTGTTGAACGCAGCATTGCCTCATGCATTTGGGGTCTGCCTCCAAGCATGCTCTGAGCATTCTAAAAAAAGAGTGCGTGAACATGGTGGATACCTGCTGTAAAAATCAATCAGGCTATTCCCATCTGTCCTTAGCACTCAAAACACTGTTCTGCTGTGTTCCTCAGCCCCAGGTTGTTACTACTGCTTTGAGTGGGAGCGTAGCCGCAGAGACAGACAAGCTCTAAATAGCTCAGACATGCTGAGGTACAGGCGTCAGAGACAGGAGACTATGATACACACTCTGCTCTAGGCACAGGGCCTGTACATCACACCATCACTACTCTGATCTGCCCACCTCACTACTCAACAAAGTGACAGAACAGAGAGAGAGAAGAAGAGAAAAGATACTCTGACCTCAAAACACTTTCCTTTTTATCTCTTCTCTCTCTTCCCAAATGCTTTTTTGTTTTTCTCACTCTCTCTGTATATATTTCTCCCTTCTTTTACTTCCCTGGAGCAACTATGACACGGTGTTAACAACACGCAGCCAGAGAAACAAGGCCAGGTCAGGACAGAGAGTGAAGGAGGCAGGGTGGACAGGCTAGGGCCGGGAAGGCAGGGAGGTAGTGAGGCAGCCTTGCCCCCCAGCCTGTCTGGGGAGCGACCACTGGAATGGAAAAGCGGAGGGATTTGGTAAAAGGTCACGCAGCCAAGCTCCCGCCGCTCCCGCATCTCTATCCCTCCTCCTCCGCACAAATCACCCAAGGACTCTGGAGACTAAGCGGAGCGACGGTGGGGGAGAGAGGAAGGCAGAGGGGGAGGGGACGGGTGTGTGGGGCTGTGGGTGTGGGGATTAGTGGTGATGGTGGCAAGAGCCAGCGTTTGCCAGAGGGCCCTGCCATACACCTCTGCATGGCTGACACCCACACTCAGTGAGCCTGGACCACAACCCCCTCTCCAAGTGCTTCCTCCTACCCCCCACATACCATCCCCAGCACTGTGCCCTCCAGCACCCGCCGACAGCCCATGGTAGCTGGGCACAGCAGGGTCCACACCGGCCTGAATAGGCAGCCAAGCGTTCCCCTGGCTCTCTGCTGACACACAGCAATCTGACAACACAGCCACAAAACACACCGCCAACCACCGCCACTGCTGCCATATCCACACCAGCCCTCAGCTGCCGCTCCACACACAGTCTGCATGGTCCCAAAACAGACAGACATGGCCCCCAGCCTCATACATGCAAGGACAAGGACTGTAAACACACAGTCAAAAGCATCCACTCCCACTGTCCCAGAGCCATGCTCAGACGTGTGCTCATGTGACCACGTTACTTTATTTATCAAAATAAAAACATTAGCATTACCAATGATACTTTCACATAAACAATCATTTACAATGTAGTGATTGCCACCAGTTTCCTAGTTAAATTTTTTACATGTTTTTATAATCAAAACACTGTACCTCTCAAATTGTATTATTACAAGCAGAAAAACATTTTCCTTTTAAAAATACAAAGCTCTCCATTTAAGGAGTAAGCCTGTCAATTGTAGTGTATCTGTGGATATTTCTAGGTAATACCCTGGGAGCCGAGAGAGATGGAATTTTGGTGGAAAATCTACACGCTACACTTAAATGTTAAGCATTATCCACGGCACCATATTTGTTCAAAAGTGGAAACGGCAGTGTGAAATTCTACATCACACAGGCCTAAATCCCAAATCACCGTGACATTTTACAAGCTGTGGAATCTCTTTTCAATAAAACCTTGTTAAGGCTGTTCAATGACTCGCATTATTTTGCCATGCAGCGTACTGTTCATATCCACAGTGATATCTCAGTGATAGGCTGGCTATTCATTACAGAGAACGAGTGCTTAGCATCACACAGGGCGAATACCCAATAAAGAAGAAAACAATAATATCACAACCAACTAAGCTGAACCACAAATACAGTTAAATATCCCTAACCATATTACAAGTCAAAAAAGGTAAGCATGGCAATTCAAACGCTCCATTTTTTAATCCACCTCTATTCCTCTCCTCTTTCTAAAAGTGTGTGATTTACAGTGTGACTCCTCCACGTAGGCTTATAGAGCCGTCACACAGACACACAGACACAGCTCGTGACGATATACACAGATGAACAGCGCTTTCCACTAGCGTGCTGTGAAGAGAACACACACACGCACAGCACAGCACAGCACAGCACACTGCTCTGTTTCGGTTTTTCTCTCTGGCTGACACCAATATGTCGGAAGCTGACGGCCTGAATCTAGTGCACGTCATGCCATCAGTTCTCTAAGTCTGTAAACAACCCTGGGAAGGAATCCTTATTGAACGACAATAAATGTCATATTCTCACAATCTAACTATAATTGCCAACCTAAACATTTTATTAAACGATTCATGTAAACTGATGAAGCTAATGGTAATTATTATGTTGTAAATGCAGTTAAAAATGATAGTTAAATGCACATTGTGTACCAAGTCCTTGTGCAGATGTGTGCATTAGAAACAAAGTCTATGCTAAATAACACTATGTATATGTGTGTCTTGGTGTTCGCTGGTCTCTCTTTCGGAGCCAGAGAATTTCACAGAGCCGTCACATTGATTTCCGAGGTCCATTCTGTCCCAAGCTATACTTCTATGACGACACTTCACCTTTAACCCTGTGCTCCCCGGGACTCGACCTTACCCTCACCGAACACAAACCAGCTCTCTGGTGAAAACACCTAGAGGCCTCTGCTCCTATGACAGTGAGTGAATTCAGATCAGATTCCTGTAGCATAACAACCATAGAATTAGAAATTAGAAGACATTTCATTTAATAGGATCGCTATGATAAAAAACTAACACTAAGGACATTAGAGAAGATTCTAAGTTCGGGAGCACAATGCATCTAAGGAGTGATGGTAAAGAACACAGAAAAATGATGTAACATTTCTGTTATCATAGAACATACTTTAAAGGTTAGTCATTTAGGTCTTTAACACGTTTCCTGAAGGCTCATGGTACCTAAGAGCAGGACATGTGATCCGGCGCCTCTCTACTGCACTAAGCAGACCGACCAGCAGAGCAAGGCTTCACATTAAATCACAATCACCAAAATATATATACAAAATCATTAAGTTATCTGCTTTCAACTAGCTTGGTGAGGGGCTACAGGAATCCCTGTGTGAGGAATACGGGAACTACTGGAGGTATGACCCAGGTATCTGATGGTGGCCTGGGGGTTGGTAGTTGGGAGGCATGGGAGGCCTTCTCCGACCCCCACTCAACCCCACTGCCACAGGTTGACCTTTCCCCTCAAAGAAGGGTGGATATGGAGGGGGCACATTTCTCAAGCGAGGGCACAGGGGTTATTTTGGTTTGAATTTCCTCTCTGTTCCCTGGCCTGCAACAAGAAGGAAAAAAACTTGCCCAGGCAGGCAGGCCTTGGCCCGGTCGCTCCTCCTCATCCCTTCTCTAGTAAACTCTCTCCCTTCAGCCATCCCCTCGTACACACACACCTCCCCCTCAGGCTGCAAGACGCGCTTAGGAAACTAGACACAAAAGGGAACACGGGAAGTGATTTAGTACCTCCTGCATAAATCAAAACCATGTCCAGGACCTGTCATCCATGTCATCCAAGTAGGTGACATATTGATCTACGTCTCGCTCTCTATTTTGTTTCAGCCTGTCACTACACACTCTGTGTATGTATTTTTGGCCCATTTGGAAACCCCAACCACTCATGAAAACAGTGGAAATGTAGGGATTAGGAGCATCTGCTAGGGAGACGCTAGGAGAGGAGGGGGGTCGGAATGGGTTTAGGGGGCTGACTTGCACAGCCACAACCCTTAACATACAATCCCTATTTCAGCTAGTCCTCAATGTGGGAAGGTAGCTGGTCAATTCAAGGAATCTTACACTTTCATGTTTTTGTGATAGAAATAGTTTAACGCTTGAAATCAAATGACTGAATATAATTGACTGAAATAATAATTATCCTGTTATTTATTTATTAATTAATTGACCCTTGATTGAAGAAAATAAAGATTTACTTGGAAATGTACATATAATGTCTTCAAAATAATTAGCACTGGTTGCACAATTATTCTTTTTTATGTCAAATATAATCACTCCTTTTCCATTTCCAAGATAACAACACAAAGTTGAAAAAACACAATGTTAAAACTGTAAATAAAATATAATTATAATTATTGAGTTAAAGGTGATATTGCTGTGTGGTATAATGACAGTATTAAGCTTTAGTGATGACAGTTCCACTGTTGAAAAGACTCAAATGTGCTGTTTAAAAAAATCTGAACCATTGTTTCTAACATCCGAGTATCTAAACTGCCCTAAAAAAAGAAATAAGGAAGGTCCAGAGGATGGAATTGTGGAGAAAATGTAAGACTTATTTTCTCTCTTTCTCTCTTTACAGTGAGGCAAACGACAGCCATTACCATCTTGCTCGACCTCGCAAGTCGAAACCTAAGATGTTCCCAGAAAAAAAGAGAAACTTCTTTCCATCTCTCTCGCTTTCGCTAGTACTCGATCAGTCTCTCCTCTTCTCTCCCAAGAGAAACAGCTCTGGTGTCATAACTCATTTGTCAATTTTTCAATACGAATTAAAGAAATCTGACGAATACCTGTATGCCAAATAACATAACTGCTGCTGGCATTATGACAACACCTCCACACGCAGGCACACACGCACGCACGCACGCACACACACACACACACACACACACACACACACACACACACACACACACACACACACGCACACACACACACACACACACACACACACGCACACACACACACACACAGCCTAGTAGCTTTAGCATGGTACACCTCTGCTGAACAGAGGGAGTGTTAAGGATTATAATCTATTTAATTGATAAAGACAACTTGCATTTCTCACAAACTATGTTAAAATCATCTCGACAGGGATTGTTGGTAGCTACATATAAAAATATACATCATTTTCTACAGGAATAGTAGATGCCTTGTTTTTTCCAGTCCCTCTGGGCACTGGCTTATTAAGACCCTGGACATTAGGAAACGTGTCACATACATCCAGGCAACCGGAGCCTACGGTGCCCACCCCCCCACCCTGCATCACCCAGACAAACTCAGCCTTCCATTCCAAGGGGAATATTCACACCCACACACACAGACAAGTTTGATTTGATTTCAGCGCTCTTCCCCAGGGAAAACAAAACACTGCTATTTTGAAGAGTCAGAAATCCAGCTAGCAAAAGGCATGGAACCTTTGTTCCTCTTTTTCTCTCTACATCAGTCACAAAGACATTTTTTAACACGCCTCCTTTGACTGTCACTGGTGGTAAATGTATTGCAAAGGCCTCAGCATTCAGTGGATACACACATACACAGTAACATCTAGACAATCAAAACTACAGGCAGAACTACAAGCAGAAACCATGTAATGTCCTGTTATGAGCTGCAATATCTATAAGACAGGAGACTACACACTTTCCCACAGCTTAACTATGCTACTACTGTACTCAGCTGGGCCGGTGTTATACGTGCTAGCAGTTCATCAGTAGTAGTGATAATTACAAATGTATTGGGGTCTGCTGTGGATGTACTACATACTAGCGGGGATTGTACTTCAAGCAGGCCAAACTGACGTAAAGCAGGCCAAACGGACGTAAAGCAGGCCAAAGGGACGTAAAGCAGGCCAAACTGACGTAAAGCAGGCCAAACTGACGTAAAGCAGGTCAAACGGACGTAAAGCAGGCCAAACGGACGTAAAGCAGGCCAAACGGACGTAAAGCAGGCCAAACTGACGTAAAGCAGGCCAAACTGACGTAAAGCAGGTCAAACGGACGTAAAGCAGGCCAAACGGACGTAAAGCAGGCCAAACGGACGTAAAGCAGGCCAAACTGACGTAAAGCAGGCCAAACGGACGTAAAGCTAAAATAAGTTGTGATGAACCCTGACATAACTTGTCAGATAATTTATCATACTGTGATGAATTCTCAGAGCTGGAACTGAGAGAGGTGTGACTACCAGCAACTATTTCCATTTCACTACAAATCAGAGAGTCTATTCCAGCATACAAGACACCTGAGCAAAGGTCTGAAACCACAAGCCTGTGACCAAGTCTGCATAAATCAAACATGATGTCACACTATCGAGATTCCATGTCTTCATCACACACACATACACCTCTGGTCCCTCCAGCTGATAAACCCACACTATCGAGATTCCATGTCTTCATCACACACACATACCCCTCTGGTCCCTCCAGCTGATAAACCCATTTACATGCGTCTCATATTTGTCTTAGCCCCGGTAACTGTCGATGAGGGGGGGGGGTAAGGAAGAACAAACACACTTACATGGTGAAAGCAGTCCTAATGCCCACTGATTCATGCTGATAGTGTAGGAATTGTGTGACATTCCTTCAACCCTAGGGATCAATTCACAAAGGGAGACAGAAATTACTTTGTGAAGAGACATAAGAAAATAAATGCATAAAAATGAGGAAAGGTCCAACTTAAAATATCTCAAAGTCTGCACTTTTGCGCCGTTTCCGGCTATAGCAATAATATGTTCCTCACAAAAGACACGACACACACACCTCACTAGCCTCTCTGTATCTGTCAATAACCAAGTTATCTCACAGAAGGTGCCAGAGGATGAATTGGCACTTTTGAGAACAATATTACCAGGGCTAATTGCTATGATTATGATAATGATCATTATTACTGCAGTATGGGAGAGTGCAGAGAACACTATGCTGCCTGGGTGTGTGTTGTTAAGGAAGTCAATACGCAACGCCTTGCAAGGAGGGATCTGGAACATGGACCGCCCCAAGCTGTTTTCTCTTCATTCAAACACATGTCAATCACATCTATTTTCTGCTTTAAGAAAGGAAAAAAGGGAAATAAAAATGACTCATGTGATTTATGAGTTGTCGCTGGAATGAAATGTCAATACGATAAGTATGATTTCAACAAACTAAGAGAGGTGGGAAGGTGGGGTGGTCTTATATATAAAGGAATATTCTCCTTTCTTCCTAGGTCTCTTTAGGTGGCATGTCAATATGCCTGTTGCGCTGGATTAAATTGCCTCCTAATCAGGGTGTCTAAGCATGAAAAGTCCCCTCTCTACCCACTGCTCTCCTACACATGCCAACAGCAAGCCAGCGCATGCTCTAACTAATAGTCACTCCACCACCACTAGAACAGTCACTCTGTTGCATGAGACACCGTATTAATCCAGAGGACAGATCCTGGCACAGTATGTACAAAGTGATAACACACACCGTAAATAACTTTCCCTGTGTGGTCAAACCGGAAGCAAAAACTCAAAAAAAGAAAACCAACTGAATCATTTCCTAGGGCGACAAGTTGCTTGTTATCAAGAGTGTGCACGTCTTTCAGAACAAACCGTCAGGTCCTGGCTATAATATCAGGAGCAGAGAAGGAGGGACGAAGAGGGTACAAGAAGACGAGATAGAGAAAAAGAGATGAAAAAGGAGGGGGAAATGCATTCTCATCATTTTGCTGAAAACGCAACCAAGTACCTTCATTCACATATACACCCACTGGCATACGGAGGCCATACAGTATATGGGCCTCATGCCTACAATAGACATGACTATTGTCTTAGTGAATAGCCTTGGCTGAATGGCAGTTTATCACACAGACAGAATAAGCTACGGGCGGGTCCAATGGGGGAAGTTACTGACAAACACATCAGTCTCTAAACAACCACAGTGGGAACTCATACAGGGAGAGCTGAGACACACAGGGTAAACAGACATCAACACAGAAAATACAACACAACACACTCCCAAACAGGCAAGCTGGACTTTCTCATTATCTATGCTCAATCTCATATTTTTCTTTAACAGTATTGTTTAATGCAACAATATTATCAAATCCCATATACCTATGAGGCACTTCTGGCACCACGTTCTGGCCTGAAAACATCCCCCACTACCTCCATTAACTATATATATGCGAATACAGTCTGTTCTGTGATCCCAACTCCTGCACTGGCTGAGACCTCACCTATAGTCACAGAGCCCCAAACACCACAGCTCCTGTCCTCCCCATGCCACTACCACCCGTACCCCTGCTATAGACACAGGGAGGCCTATTGCCAAATGTCACTTCAACCATCCCCCTCCCCAAATAAACAGAGGCCCATAACCCACCTGTCTCAATTGGGCAGTTAAACTCAACTTCCCATAAAAACACTGAATGCAGTCTATAAAGCGCCCAAGTAACACAATCACTCAGGACTCCCACTATTAAAGCTGTTCCCAGGATGTAAGGACCTACGCAGGCCCCCCCCTCTCCAGCTTCCCCAGATTCAGGACACTGTGATGGGGTATAGGACAGGGGCATGAAGACAGATACCAAGAGAGTGGGTTGCCACAATATTAAACTAAATTGGTTTTAGTGGTGCACAACACCTACACACGGGTGTCATATGATCAATTCCAAGGGTGACATAGAGAAATTTGCAAAATGCAGAAAGAAACGTAACTTCAATACAAAAAAACATATGATCAGACCACAGCAAAATGTGCTGTGTATTCAATTGAAATGTGTGATCTTAAAACGTTTGTATTGATTAGCCACATCATGCAGGAATTATAGAAAGGAACCATGATGAAATTGTGTGAAAAAAAGTGTTATTTAAAAAAAATGGTAGACCAGCTATCATTAGCATTATAACATTATTATTATTACTACTATTATATAGGATAGGAACTATAAGTTATCTTGTGAACTATACTGAGAACCTTGATAACTAACAAGACAATTCGAAAAACATTTTTTATTTAAACTGTCACTGTAAATCTTAGGCTCAGGCAATGACCATTAGTGTTCACCTGTTAACCAGCTGGTGGACTTGCAACAAGACATCAATAACAAACATAAATAGATTCCACAACTTAAAAAATACTGACGTATTCCTACATTCAACAATATTTTTCTTTCACTTCTACGGAGCTCAAGTTCAAATTTCTATGACAGGGTCGTCAAACTCATTCCACAAAGGGTCAAGTGTCTGCGTTTAAAAAAATTAAAATGAAGACCTAGACAACCAGGTGAGGGGAATTCCTTACGAATTAGTGACCTTATTTTGTCAATCGTATACAAGGGTGGAGCGAAAACCCGCAAACACTCGGCCCTACACGGAATAAGTTTGACACGTGTGTTCTAATGAAATCTTCCAAAATAACTTTCAGAATCCTGGTCTTTAGCATTTTCCAAGAGAATATAACTGTTCATCGATTGTGCCTATAGGGGTAATATTTACTAGCCTACTGAATATGTGCAACTAAAACCATAAGGCCCTATTTATCTTTATCTGACGCGTAGCGTTTCGTTGAATGGATAGGATTTCGCGCGTCTCTTGAAAAACATCCAATTCAATCTCAAAATCCAGCAACACACCTCAACCCTTTTTCATCTTTGCCGTCTGCAGCACTCAAATGAGAAACTGTCAAGATCCGTGATTTGTGCTAACTAGCTATCGATCGAGCCGAGCAGCATGGGTTTTGTGCTTGCAAGGAGCTGAATTGAGGAAGGAAAAAAATGTGCGGAGATAGGAGAGACGAGAGAGAAATACTTTAACAAAATCGAAGTGGCTGTTGCTGTGCATTTTCTGAAGAATAAGTGCGCCTTGCCAAGACATGTGGATCTTGAAAAAATGAACTATGGACAAGGCGAGAATGTGTCTGCCTGGTCTGGTTGACTGCTCTGCCTCCTAAACAATGCGCTATGACTCCAGATTCCGTGCCCTGCGCCCCCCTCTCCTCTCAGCTCCCGCAGTTAGCCAGAACAAAGGGATAGTGAATACGCGCTGGGGGCTACCTATTCACAAGAGAGTTTTGGTGTCTCGTCTCTGGCGGTAGCGATTTAATAACGTCTCACTGCGACCTACCGCCTTTTGCAGCACTGACTGACTACCATTTCATTCTTGCTATAGATTTTCAAATGTCTATAGAAAAAAAGAGTGGCCTCAGAAAACAATATCGAGACACAAAAGACATTACAATTGCACAGAAAAATATTGCGACATAAAATACGACATAAATCAGCAATATTGAATTCATAATTTAAATATTTATTTGAAGTAGGTTTTGATTGATGAAGGAGCAGTCAATAAAAAGTAACTTCAGCACTGGATTAAATTGAAGGGAAAAAATGTGCTTTAAAAAAAAATAATCCTGTTGTAGCTATAGCACAGTCCTAATATAAACAATAATAGGAAATAATAATAGGTCATAATAATAATTATTATTGTTATTATTATTTTAAATGCATGTTATTTCATTTCCTATTTATGAAATAAAACAAACCAGATGCCTTATGTATGACCGGTAATCCAAAAACAGGAGAACATTTTTTGTGTTGTTAATGTCAAACCTTGATTGACAGGATTTCAAACCGCTTACGCAAAATGTTTAAAGTGCCAGCCAGCGTCTCTAATCACACTATACCAATTTCAACAAGCACTTAAAATTAAAGGCTACAACAGTTTCGTGGCATAGGCTACTAGAATACTAGAATTTACATTTGTTCGTGAAAAAATAAGCATTTGTATCTCACGACCAACCATTTTATTCCTGAACCATGTTGGCGAAAAAGTGGTTGGCAATAGTCTACAATAAAACCAAAAGTTTTAAACAAATTAGAAAAAGTGAATGACGCATCCATTATTATTATAGTATTATTTTCTATTAGTATCATATTATCATGTTCAATGAAAATCTGTTCTTCGAGGACACATCATATTTAGGAGAGAAAAAAGGTTCGAAATAATAAAGATTAAGGTAGGCTACTCTTGTTTATAGTAATATCACTCTTCTTCATATATCCTGACAATGCTGCCCTTTCCAATAGTAGGCTAATCTAAAATCAATCCACTTTCTCCAATCCCGTTTATTATCCCATAGTAATAACAAAAACCAACAGACATGTATGGAGGGGAAGCCCTGCTGTGAAAACGCATCTCAGAAACCTATTAATCTTCTCAGTGTAGTTGTTCACCCTGAAAACCCTGATAAAGCACCACAGGAAATGTTTACTTTTCTCGCGCTGTTCCTTTGAAGTTCCTCAACAATAGAATAATCCATAACACGCACCAAATGATAATTTAATGTTTATTTAGAACCACAATAAATCCGTTTTAAAATGTTTTCCTGATTAGGGCTTTTTTTTATTTCGAATAGTTAATTAGCCTGTGGTCCAATAGCCTATCCCCTGTGTAGTCCTATAGGCACACAGAAAAACATAATAAATTATTTATGTATTTTTCTAGTCTACATATAAACCTCGATATACCTGATCTACCTGTTTCCACAGAACAGCTACTTTCAAATAACTGCAGACATAGGCTACGCGCACAAAGGAAGTCCCGACTTATTTTAGACTAGCATTCATATCATTTTCTGCTCATCGGGGATGCAAAACAACATTGGGCTTATGTGCTGATATGTTGAGTGACAGCCTTAGACGGATGTGTGTGTGTGTGTGTGTGTGTGTGTGTGTGTGTGTGTGTGTGTGTGTAAATACAGCAATAAGACAGTACTAATCAGATAGTAAAACAAAGTGGGAAATATAACCATAGAGCATATTCATTTACCTTCTTTGCTGTTATTCTGGCTCTTGTTTTTTTCCCAGGGTGCCATGGCCTTGTCGTCCTCTGGCCCATCCATCAGGACCTTGTCACTGGGCACGTACCAGGTGGCGTGCTGCTCTGCCATCAGAGTGTCAAGGTCAATAGTGCCCATTGAGCCCTTCCCAGCATCCGGGCTGCAGCTCGCCAGCTCATTGTCTCCGTTCTGTGAGAGACAGTCACCACTCTTCTTGCCATTCTTCATGCCCAGAGGCTGGTCCTCTGAGATGCTGAACTGCTGGCGCTGCAGCTGGATCTGGGCCTGCAGTATCTCCAGAGGGTGGATGTCGTCCTGGCCAGAGGTGCTGGATGGGGTGCGTACCTGCTCCATCCCAGGTGTGCCCGGGTGACCAACTCCATTGCCACCTGTCCCCACACCAGCACTCAGTCCATAGCTGTCGGGTGTCGAGGTAGTGTGATTGGTGATGTCCTGCATGCCTAGGGGCTTCTGCCCATTCATCAGGCCCTGTTCCCCCCTTTGCAGCTTGGGTGAGCCGGTGATGTGCGGGCTGCGGTTGGGCTTGGAGGCAGGAGCACCTCCTGCATCTGAGCTAGAGGACACCTCATCCTCGTTGCCGTAATGGGCGCTGACATCATCAGGAAAATCTATGCGCGGTGAGTTACTGTTAGATTTGGTGACACTCTGAATGCCACTGTCCAGAGAAGACATCAGGTCTGCCTGGTCCCCCAGCATAAGGTCACCTCCTTTTCCCCAGGAGGGGGATGGGAGGGGTTTCTCATGGGGCGTACCCCCACCCCTCTCCCCAACGCCAGCTGAAGGGGGTTGCTGGCCTGGACTTACAACAGGGTTTCCGCTGTCAGAGGAAAAAAAGATCCCAGGGCTCACATGCCCGCTGTCCCTTTTTCTCCTCCCTCTCCCTCTCCCGTTCCCTGTTGCTGCTTTCCCCTCACTGCATGGGGTAGCGTCCATGTTGTAATTTGGGGAGAGGGCACTGGCTTCCCCCTGCAGCGTCTGGTTTTGACCTGCAGGCTTAATGTTGCTATTCCCGTTGCCAGGCATCTGGCTGTTCTGGGAAGTGCCGCTCTGAAAATATTCAGGTACAGCACTGCCGGTCCCGTTAACTGTGCTGCTATTAATGTCCTGCTCCGTCTGACTCAGTTTTCGCTTGCCCTCATTTTGGTTCTTCTTGTTGAATGTTACGTTTAGGTTGGGGGCCCCTAGGCTAGCTATCATGTTCTGGCAGGCCGTGGAAAGGGCCGCCAGGCAGCTCTGTCCAAAAACATTGTCTTTAGTGCTGGTTTTGCTAAAGTTCCCCAGGGAGAGTGCCCCAAGTTTACTGACAGAGGATCGCTGGCCTGGGGGGAACTCAGACTGTGGAGGGTAGCTCCCTGGTGAGGTGTTCACCCCCTGGGGATTGCTATGTGGTGCCCCCTGACGGTTAACCCCTCCATAAGGAAACGTTGATTGAGATCCCATGGGAGGCCCGGCAGGGAAGTCAGTCGGCCGCCTCTCTGATGGTGCGTTGGGGTGTCCTACCCCGGCTCCGGGGGACTGCATCTGGGAGAGATTGCCCATGTTGTTGCCAAACTGGGGGTGCATACCAGGAGAGTGGAGAGCCTGAACGTGTCCATCTCCAGGTATCCTCATTGGCTCCTGCATGCCCATCCCATTCATGCCCGGCCTGAACATCATACCGACTCCGTTCTGCTGCAGCCCCATGTCGTGGGCTACAGCCTCCCCACCCGTTACCCCCATACGCCGCGACATGATCTCTCCTGGTGGGTGAGAACCGGGGAACCAGTTCTCCTGAGTTATATGAGGGTTCTGACCCTCAAAGTTGGGCATCCTGCCCCCATTCTCCCTGTCAAAGTTGGGCTGAGGCATGCTCCCCACTGGGCCTCCATGAACCATGGGGCCTGGAGGTACGTCGCCATGGTGACCCAGCTGCTGCAGGCTGGGCTGCCTCATCCTCTGCTGCTGGTTCCGAGAGGCCATCTGCTTGATCATCATGGCCGCATTCTGCCGCTGCTGCATAGACTGCTGCTCAGGCCCAGTGTGCTGGAGTGGACCCGGGGGGAAACCATCTGTCACAGGTGGCGTGAACTCCCCAGGTAGGCCAGGGTAGGCTGAGGGAGAGAGGTGGTTCTCCATGCCCTGCACATTGTGCATGCCACTACCCCACGTGCCGCAATTCTCCCCTCCGTGTGCGTTAGGGAACTCAAATCTGGGCCTTTTAGCCATGTTCATATAAGGAGAGTCAAAATGTTGCAGCCTCTGATTCGGAGGCTGTTGGGCAGGAGGAGGGGGAGCCGGCTGTTGCATATTAAACATGGGGTCCCCATAGGGGTGCAGGCCCCTATTTTCCAGTCTGTGAATAGGATATTCAAACTGGTTGTGTTGGACAGGCATCATGACACCACCGTCCAGCATGTTGGGGTTAATGGAGCCCGGCTCAGACTGGGGAGGCCGGGGGAGGCCTGGGGGGCATGAGTTCTGTCGCGCTATCAAACCAGCCTGCTGCTGCTGCATGAGAGGGTGTCTAGCACTGACCCCCAGCTCCATCCCCACGGAAATCTTACGGCCATTCCCAAAGCGCTCAAAAAACACTCCGTGCTGTGGGGGAGGCTGAGGCTGCTGGGGCTGTGGGGGTGGCTGCTGGTGCCCTTTGGAGATGCCCTGTATACCCGGTGTCCGAGCCATGGCAGGGTTTCCAGGGAAACTGCTACCGGCCACTGGCCTTCCTGGCCCAAAGTGGGGAAGCTGAGACTCTGATTCTGAGGGGGAAAATACAGGTACTTCAAAATGTCCAGTTGGGGGTTCGCTGGGGAAATTATACTCTAATCCTTCCACAGCACCCTGATTGGGCATCCGTCGAGGCTCCAGACCATGGGTCTCTGAGGAGGAAGAGGAGGGCAGACCATGGAAGGATGCTGCCCGGTTAGGTGACTGGTCCAGGGGTAGACAGGGGGCAGGAACAGCGTGGTTGCCGTTAGGGGGGCCGTTGTGCTGGAACTCAGACATGTTACCAGATCTCTGCTGCTGCTGCTGGGAGAAGCCGTCCGCTGCTTGGCCCTCAGCGATGGGGTCAAACCCCTCTCCAAAGCCCTGCTGAGGCCCCATGCCACTGTTGTTGTAGCCCATCAATCTGCCACCATGCAGACAGGATGATGCTGGGTCTGGGCCTCCAAAGTTACCATTGAAATGAGGGTGGTGTTGGTGAGGGTGAGACTGGTGGCCGTGGGGATGGCCTTGATGAGGTTGCTGGTTGTTGAAAAATCCATGCATGGGTCCTTGCTGCTGCTGTTGCTGCTGGAGTCCGCTGCCTGCATGCATGTCCGAGTGGCCCCGTGGGTGAAAGCCACCGTACTGCTCCCCATTCATGTTCATATTGAGCCCGAGCATCGGGGGCTCGTTCAAAGGGCCCATGCCCGGCTCCACGGCTCCTGGCGGGCCTCCGGTATGAAAGCCGGGGCTTTTGTAATGGGAGCTCATGTTCAGTCTTGGCTGGTTTATGTTTCTCTCTGACTGGCCAGGGTTTATGCTATTAATCTGAGAACCAAACTGCTCCAGCCCAAACATACTTCCAGATATCAATCCTGCATGACAGCCAGCTCGCCTGGCATAGGCAGTCTAGCTTTAGTCTGGTTTTCTGTGAATCTCCACACAAAAAAAAGAGGACAAAAACGAAAATAGAAGAGAATGCCCCAATAGATATTTTGATATCTTAAAAGTTCTGATTTAAAACGTAGCCAATGGATCTTAAATCGGTTAACTCACCCAATAAGTTCTCATAGTTTTTTCCAATATCCAACTTGTCCCTAAAGTGTTGTGGCGAAAATAAACCGGAGAGGACAACGAAGCAAGAAAATACAGTCTGTCCTTGCTCGTTTCCGTCTATTTCTATAGGCGTTTGATTATTCCTTTAATTTACAAATGATACAAAATATTTTTCGCTTGCAATGTGACTTTGATATAATATCATATTCCAAAGTTTTCTAAGCAAATTTCTTCTTTACAAACTTGACAAAAACCCCTCCTTTGATTTATGATGACAGAGATCACAAGGCTTATGAAAATTGAAATAAACACATAACTATCTTCTTCGTCCACTTCATTATTCCAGTTCGTCAAATGTCCCAGGACGCACAGTTTGGAGTGTCCTTTCAAGATCCCATTCTATAGAAATCCACCGGCAACCTGCACAATTCTAATTGGTCGTTGTTTTGCAATCAAAAGAAAACATTTCCCACAGTTCTGTGTGAAATGTCTTATTACTGAACTATAAGCAATTTTACAAGTCCGGAGGGAAAATCCAGCCCAGTCATGATGGCTATCTGGAGAGCCGCTTTTGCACCACCGTGTCCCGGAGCCTCCAGCACTCACTACCCGCACTCCACCATCACAAAGCGGCTTGACAGCATAGTCCAACCTGTCCTGATCATGTGCCCACCAAGCGCCCAGAAGGCGCGGAACCTCTATCGGCTGTTTCCCTCACTCTCGCACTCTGTATGCTATACCGCACTCCTTTTGCTCCCGATTCTGATGTGGTCTATTCCAGCTTGGAGCGATTCAGAGATAGATCACACTCTTGTCTGGCGCTTGGCGCTGTGTGAGATCAACGCATTCAGGGAACCAGCAACAAGTTTTGCATTTCTGCAACCAATTCCATCCATGAGGTCCTCGCCAATCGGAGGCTGCGGAGCGCCAATGCCGAGGGAGGGACCATCTTTTAAGGTGGTCCAAGATGTGGATAAGAAACACAGAACGAGAGAGCAACGTCGTGTATTTTAAAAGAGCGCCGTTCTCAAATAAAGTGTATTCTTGCCCATGTCAGGTGTTACTTGCTCCATTGTATTTTAAATGTATGATCTATATAGCCTATGCAATATAAACTTTCATTTTTTGTTTGAGATCAATCTCTTTGTGGGTTTTTAGATCACATACACTTGTGAATGAATAAACGCCTATATGTTAGTATAAATGAAGCCTATGTTATTTCCTTAATTGTTGATAGAAATGGAGATGTAGAAAATGAATTGAAACTCAGTCAAAGGGAAATGGTCTCACAATAGCTTTTCTTAAACAAATGCCGGAGCACAATCACTGGCCCGGAGTTTGTATTGTCAACGCAAAACAGATTAACATTTCCATTCAGATTAACTCGACTATTACCATAAATCTGTTTACTTTATAAATGAATAATTCAAATCACCATTTATCTTATGTTTATTGGAATGAAGGGGACAGCCGGCAAATTAAACGACCAAGTCAACCTTTCTAAAACGTAGACTCCTGTAATACTGATGTTATTATAAAAACTCTGAAAATAACAATCAAATGTAAATGCATCATGCTATTTTCAGAAGCGTGATAGGCCTATCTATAGACTAATCCTGCAACATTGCCCTCTGAGGTCTTTTAAACGGACTGGCCTATTGTTGCACAAGAGGGGGTGTTCTTTGATTTAAAGCCTGCTGCTGAGAGATAAGATGTATCCGATCAAAATACAAGCGCCAGTGATAATAGTGATATATTGATGTTTCACATCCCATCGCGACAACAGGGCTGTAGAACTATTGAAATGAATATGGCCCTATGGACGATTGAATGTTCATGTATTTTAGGTGATAGGCAAGTCAATAGTTAGAGTGTGTGTGCGTGAGAGAGAGAGAGAGAGAGAGAGCTAGAGAGAGAGAGAGAAAGAGAGAGAGAGAATTGAAATTGAATTGAAATTGACAGACAGAGAGCATTTGTTTGTTACCCCACGAAAAAAATCCCCCTTAAAAGATCAATGGCATCGGATCTACTGGATTGTGTTAGGAGGATACCATAATCGATAACAATATTTGCACTCTATAATATCTCACATATACGTGTTTTCAAGTTTGGGCTTTACGGATCCGCAGGCTTGAAATGGTAGGCTATCAACTTTTACAAAAATAAAAAGTAATCTCTTGTGAAATATGCACTGTTCAAATAAGTAATGCACGGAAAATAGACCATAAACCACAGTGAACATGTCATGTTATTTTACTGTTTGCTAAATATATTACAGCAATTCAAATATAATGTCCTCATCAACTTTTGTAGCCTACCCTATATATAGTTCTAATAATAATGTGTTTGAAAGAAGTCTTCAAGATGATTTACCTTTGCGCTTCTATTAAATTAACTCTCATTCAAAAGACATCCAGCTAATTGCCCAAGTTAATGTTTTTTCTAAATTTCAATTTAGACAGGCGCATCTGCAATTGCACAGGATGCACTTTGTCGATCATAAAAGGACCCGTCCGACAAATTTAGATATAAATGGAAATAGTTAATGAAAAAAAAAATTAAACTCCAGATTCTGCTTTGTTTCCTGTGGTGCGCTTGGGTTCTGATCTGGCGCTCTTTGACGCGTTGGATCTAAATTGTCACACCGTGGGATTGAAAGATTTCAGCAATGTTAGTGTTTTTCTTTTGCAATTTAAGAATAATTGTAGAGTATTAAGTATTAATTTAGCTGCCAGCCAACTCCTACTCTCCATTGGACGATGTTTTCACTCCCTACAAAAAAAGAAATGGAATAGGCTACATGAAACCAAATATGACTAAAATAGTTTGTTGTGAAATATGCAACAATTTGAAAGACAGTCAGCTCCGTTGTAGGATAGTTTTTCTTATCTTATGTCTACCATACCCTGAGCGTTTTTGTACTACTCCCCCATTCCTCTAATGTTTAGTTAATATGGAACTAGAACGTATCTGAGATAAGTATATGGTGTTGCATATTTCTATTTAATCTGAGATTATATGTTCTAGGCTACTACTGGCCTACCAATAGCCTATTGCTTATTCATTTTTCAACGCATATATCATACTCTATTCATGTGTTTTATATATAGGGAGTGGAAAACATAGCCTACCACATATGTAGGACTAACATATCCATCCTTGTGAGTTTCTCGAGGGGTACGGTGATTTTTTGTTTGTTTGTTGTCTGAATAGGACTAGTTCCTCGAGAGGTGAATAAGAGTGAGTATTTCACTTCTATCAAAAAGGCACAGTGCCACCTAGCGTTAGACATCAGAACAAGGTATTGAGACAGCATCAACAGCGTATGAGGTGAAGGCAGGAATAATATACTTTCGGTATACCTAAGATTATGTTGCCAGTGCTAGACCTATATCAAATAATCTTTGAAATAAAGTTGATATCATGGTATCTACATTTTAAAGCCTGCTCTGTTTTGACTTAAGTGATAAAGCGATGTACAGTACACAGTTAAGGCCTCCTTTTAGAGAGAGAGAGAGAGAGCAAGAGAGAGAGAGAGAAATAAATAAATAGATAGTGAGAAGCAAGCGGGGAGTTTGTGCTATCACGTTTCCTGCTCCCTTTGAACATTGCACTCCTCCTAAACAAAGAGGGCTTTTGCCAGGGGTGAACCCACAGATGAATTTCAACCAAAGAATTGTAATTTTACCTCGTTAAAATGATTATGATATGATATAATTAACTAATTTGGAAGTGTTTTCACAAAAGCAGACTTTTCTGGGAAAAGCCCACACTTCATTTTATCCACAAGAGGGTTTGTATCACCAAGTGTCTTTCCCACAAACTTAACCCCTGATCCAAAACTCAAGTCAAAGCAAATGTGTGCTATGAAACTAGCCAGTAATGCAAGTGTCTGAAATAAAAAATTATATACAACATGTCACTGAAAGGATGTTCACTCAGTACATGCACTGTCATCTAGACAGCATTTTCTCTCCGCCTGAACCCCCTAGGTATAGTTGGCCAGGTCTGAGATGTCAGACGAGTAGATTCAAAAGGTGGACACCTACAGAGGGGACAAAAGGGAGGCCAGGTTAGGGGTGAAAAGGTGGGGTATCGTTTTAACATGGCCATGAGGATTGTAACTCTAGCAGACAGGTGAAAGTACAGGGACAGGGAGTGAGGCAAAAGAGAAGAATAGCAGGAGTGGACAGATTTTCTCACACAAATATTCTGCAGGGAAAGAAAATAGGTCTAAAGTGTGCTGAAGCAGGCCCTCCATCAGACCCTGCCTTCCGCCCAGGGGAGCAGGCTGTGTGCCAGGGCAGGGGTTATGGGCAGAGTGGTGGACAGGCCAGGGGGTGCCAGGGGTAGGGGCAGGCAGGCTCTGGGGTGCTTGGGGCACACGCCAATGCAGCTGACAGGATGTTATGTGAAGGAGAGGAGCACAGCGCTCGGAGAGAGATAAACAGAGCAAGAGAGCTAGAAAGAGAGAGAGATGTGAGCAAGTGTGTAGCAGTATACTGCTCGTCAGGGAGTTTGGAGTATGCTTGATGATGAATTCACTACAGAATGAAGGCTGATGGAACAGTGTAGGATCCTGAGATGTTGCAGCATCACCTGGGTTTTACCATAGCAAACATTATACACTCTTATTACTGGGTTTTACCATAGCAAACATTATACACTCTTATTACTGGGTTTTACCATAGCAAACACCATACACTCTTATTACTGGGTTTTACCATAGCAAACATCATACACTCTTATTACTGGGTTTTACCATAGCAAACACCATGCACTCTTATTACTGGGTTTTACCATAGCAAACATCATACACTCTTATCACTGGGTTTTACCATAGCAAACATCATACACTCTTATCACTGAGTTTTACCATAGCAAACATCATACACTCTTATTACTAAGTAACCTTTTACTGCAGTGGGCCAAATCAGGGTCACACAGAATGTCTAGGTAGTCTTACACAAATCTACACTGAAACAAAAGTATACAGTTTACACACATGGTTATGGGCTTAGAAAAAGTACACAAATGTAACATGTCAGATACAGATTACAAATGTTTTCAATGTTAAGTTTGCATCCCAATATTACACTTTATATACTGTACATCACAGAAGACTGAAATATAACAAAACCGCTTGACATAGAAACACAGAATTTTATGTGTTCTAATTTATTTTACTTGATTATGAAATAATGAAAAATATGAATAATATTCCACCCATGAGGACACTAGAGAGCAATTTGGTCATGTGACTGCAGGAATTAAAGTGAGCTTAAAGAGCAACTTGGACATTTTGTCTTATAGGAGTGGTTGATTCATAATGATTTATTCTTAAATTCCATGAACTTGGATTTATTTCCATTTTCCATTTCAGTATTTCTAACGTGCCTTGTTTCTAACTGCTCAAAATAATTGTAACTCTGACCAAACTTAACATGAAGAAAATACACCAAGATTAGTCAAACAAACTAAACTTCTCCTTTACCCTCAGAGTTCTCTGTGATGATGAATCCAGCATGACAATGGACAGTCCTGAGGCTGCTCACCACTGTCACATTTCCACACATTTCTATAGTGATTTAATAGCCAATTTGTCTCAATATTCTGCTCAATAAGACAAGATAGTCAAAGTAAATGTCCCTCATTGCCCCTTTTTTAATGGCTGGTGTTAACACGGCTCTTCCTCAGTTAGACATATATCACCAAGGGGGCGACACCCAAAGTGACAGTTCCTTCCCTTTTTAGGGTCAGCGTCCTGTGCAGTGGGGAACTGTGCAGCAGTCTCTCTCTGTCCTCAGCTGTTCTGTCAGTCAGATCGGCCATCTCAGCACACAGGGTCACCAAGGGTTAAGCAGCATCTGTCATCCAGAGGAACGCCATTCTGTTGGGGGGGAGGAGGGGTGCGGTGGGCAGTGAGGTCCCCGTCTGTTTTAAAGGTCCCCACCTCTTCTACCTCTCTCTGCACAACAGGAAGCTCAGGAGAATCTCAGGGGCTAGACTCAGCCCAGCTCCAAAGATGAGGAAACACTGACATCATTGCCATCCAAACCAGGCCAAAAATAACTCCCCACCCCTTGGAGACCTGTGGCCCCTGCACAAATACAGTCCCAGGGGGGTCAAAAGAACAAGGCATGATGCAGGGACTGAGCCAGTAGTTAAAGGCTCACCAACCATGCCTCTTCCTCTTAAACACAGCCTCTCACCCTATATGGACAGTCAAGTGGAGGGCACAGTGCAGCAACTTGCAGGAAGCATTTAGTCTTCCTTCAGTGTATTAATATATGGACAGTATATACACCACCTGTTTAAGGAGAACTTGTTTCTTTAGAAATAGTACTGAGAATGGAGGTGAGGGGTCAGCCCATTACATTTTTGCCATTATCCATGTATTTTGGAGTCAGCATTCTAAATCAATAGCCCCTAACAGGCATCAATCCCTGGTCCATTCCTGTGTTCGCCTGTGCGTGCGCTTGGGTGTGAGCTGCCTTAAAGTGTGGTTGACTCTGCCCATGTCCCCTTTTAGAAACTGTATTATTTGCCTGTTTTGTTACAGATACGACTTTTTTTTCCATCCACATGTGACCATTCTCCACAAACAAGAATAAAACAGTGAATCTCTCCCGGCAGACTTTCTGCTCTTCCTGCTCTCCAGCGCCGACTCTTGTGGCTGCAGCACTACTGACCTCCAGGAGATGGATGTGGCGGTCTGGTGTCACAAATACACTAACACTCCCAAGGAGGTGTATGAATGAACTAGATGCGACCCCAGAGGTGTGAGAGCAAACTTCTTTAAGAGGGGAGAGAAAATAATAATTTACACTTACAACAGTGACCATTCCTACAGCTCTTTGACATGTTTTTATTTTCTTCATTCAAAACCAGTCCAGGAATGTCATTGTATATTTACTTGATCAACCATTGGGAATTTTGATTCTAATCTGAAACCATGTCATCTATGTCCAACATCAGAGCCTTCACATGTACCTCATGGGGGTAAGGAGAAAAAGACAGTATGAAAGAGGCACAAATAGTAAAACATTGACAAACACTGCTAGATGCCTATAGCTCATAGATAATCTCTTACCTGAAAATCCACAGCGACCATACAGTGTGGCAGAACACGAAGGTGCAAATCAACTGACGCTACCTTGTTAGTCAGGCAGTTACCCATCTATTATCTATGTGAACACACCAGGGCTGTACTCACTTCTCCACATCGTAGCAAAATTGTTCAGGTAGTTCCTCCCCGTTTCGGTCAGTTTCCTTCCGTTTGGTTCCTAGACCCAGTACTCTCAAAATGAATGCCATTTATTAGGCTTCAGTCACACAAACGCTCCCCAAGACGTAGAATAACGAAAGAGATTAAAAGAAACAAACTAGCCAACAACAGACCATTGCAGAATAAACCACGCAAAAGCAGTCCATTTTGTGTTGAAATTTATTAGGTATTTCGATACATTGTGTAGACTTTCTGTGGCACAAAAATCGACAGACAGAAAAGGCTAAAGAAAATGCCATACATTCACTACCATGTCCCCTGAATTTCAACAGATCAGAAACATTTAAAAGCATTTTTTTAAATTCTTCTAGAAATGTAACAGTATATTTAATAAATCATGATCATACTGTACAGTTTTTCTTGCAAAGACTATCTCCACTCTGTCCTTTCCCCACATCATTGTCTCTACAGTACAGGTCGTAAACCATTGTCCTCTGATACACAAGCTGGGTTGCATCATAAGTTACCATAAGCGTACTACTCAATACAAGCAAGAGGCTGTAGACAGACGTTAAGGCATGAATCATATTCAACACTCCTCTCTTACAGACTTTCTTTGAATGCAAATAGTAAGTGATGGGAAATCTGGACTTTATAAGTCCCATTATGGCCTTTTCATGTCCTGTCAGTGACTGACACCGACATGGGTACTCATGATATATCCTCTCAGTTACGGGGTGCAGGAGAGTTCAGCCATCTTACTTGTCTATCCGCTGGTGAGTTAGTACTGCCCCTCGGAAGTGTGGGGTTGAGCTAGGGTGGAACAACGCATGTAAACAAATGACATCACCCAGATCCATTCATACTCTTTGGGTGAGCACTAAACCCATAACTGAGAAGGTTCTCACAATCCCCCTGTGAGGCTTACACAATATAAAAATATACTATCAATACTGAGCTCTTCATAAAAAATATTCCATCGGACTTGGCAGCAAGCACGTCTGTTTATAAAAAGAGGCTGAACGGCTGAGGTTGAATGACAAGCTAAGATACACATGATTGTTTATTGTCCCACAAGCACGCCGACATGCACACACTAACATGAAGGCACTTACGTGCTTAAACACACAGAGCAGCATTCAGGCTTTAGCATGGCACTGTCTGACTGGCTTGCTGCTGGGGAGTCATGTCTACATCAGTACAGTATCACTGAAGGGAATAATCACCCCACCACAGCCCAACAGAACAAACATACAGTACATTAGTGCCATATATAAAAGCACCTTGAGAACATAGTGAGGTTCAGTTAAAAGAGGTCATAAAGTCATTGCAAACCGATCAAGCCTAATCTAACCCCCTCGCTACAATGGATGAATACCCTGCTGATCAGTGTCCTAGTAGTAAAGCCTAAATGACCAACTGGTGCCAGTGTGGAGACAGAAGGAAAGGCATGGTGGTGTAGTAAGGCACAGCGTGGTGCTGAGTGAGTAGGGTTGAGTAGAGTGAATAGCTGCTCGCTCTGTAAACAGGCCCAGTCAGGAGAGGCCTGGTACGGGCCAGGGTGGTGGCCTAGGCGGGCTGGTGGTCTGGTGTGGGTTAGGGTGGTGCTGGGTGTCTGTTACCTGCTGCCCATGCTCAGCAGGATAGGACAAGCAGTAGAATTCCATCCCAGAGAACCACAGGAATAAGGCAGGCAGGCAGGCTACTGTTGTGGTGGTGTGGTGGGGAGCAGGGCGGTGTGAGCAGGGCGGTGTGAGCAGGGCGTGACAGAGACTGGAGGTGTGTAGCACCATCTATGACTGTTTTTCAGTGCGGTTTCTCTCTGGGGGCATCCGCTAGGGAGGAGCGGAGTGAGTATGGGGAGTGTGGGAAAAACAGTGAGTGCACCCAAACAGACACTTCCCTTCAGTTGAAGGAGCCTGCACGGATCTGCCCAGCGTGAGCTTGGGCCAGATCAGTCACCGCAAAGGCATTCACACCTGTGAGTGTGTGTGTGTGTGTGCGTGCGTGCTTGTGTTTAAATGTGCGTGTTTGTACGGGTGTGTGTGTGTTTGTGTTCATTTGCATTGGAGTGAGAGTGAAATACCTGTGTGGACAAGATTGTCGGCGTTAATAAGAAGCAGTGCAGAGAGAGGGGGAGAGATTAGGATAGGCACAGGCGCCAAGGGTGTCAGTAATCTCTTAATGAATGCCATGGCAGGAAGGGACATGTAAATGGAGAAAAAAAAAAAACTGACAGGCTCTCTCTCGCCAGCTAACAGAAAACCACAAAGTTATGAACAGCTAGAAGAGGACTGAGGAGAGAAAGGACATTGTCTTGAAAGGAATGATCTGGAGAAAATATTCACAAATACAAAAGGAAAACTAAAACTGGCAAAGGCAAAAGGCCACAGAGGAACGATCCTCTTTGACTAGAATAGCAAACTACTTAGACCAACACCTGCCATAATGCAAATCAGGCCAATTAAATGCTTAAAAAATATTCATCTCTATATCAACAACCAAGCAGGCCTCTAAGCATCTATCAAGAGAAGATATAGGGACTAGTCTTTCAACAACATGGAGGTGGTAGCTGGCTTTACAGAGGACATTGTCGCTTGATATCGTTATTAGCCTAGGAGATCAAAATGAACTGGAGCCTTATCAGCTAGGATCGTGTCACTTTCAACAAATTAATTATTCTGTGGATAGAATGTCTATGATTGGGTGCCGGCAGGTCAGGGTGCTGGTCTATTGATCAAGTGGAGCAGAGCCCTCATCCTCCACATCCTGAATCAGTAAGGTAAAGGTGGAACGCAGGGAGCCCGCTTCGCATTCTTCATCACCACCACCTACACTCTTCATCGCTGTTCAAAACCCTCCTCCGTCTCATTCAGCATCGGCAGCACTGGTTCCCCGTACATTACCGTGTTTGCGAAGCTGAGGCGGAGGAAATGGGAGTGGGAAGAAATAAACAGACATTTATTACATCTCTACAGAGCCCAAACAAGTGGAGGCAGGTTCTGTGAGAGCATGCGTCAACAAGTGGAATTCTGCAAGGAGAAAGGGTGTTTGTAGCTGTGAGAAACTGGGATCGATGTGGCCGAGAACGCCCATAATTCTGTTCACTGACAAACATTAAGTTCCTTAGTCTGCATTAAGAATATCTCTGAAAAATGTACACGTTTCCCTTTGCAAACTGCAAACTGTTTTTTTTCTCCAGGAGAACGTTTCTAAAATGGGTTGTAATCAAGCCCTTGTTTGTCTTGTAGGTAGATCAAGTCATTGTTTTAGGTCCTCACACCCTAAGGCTTTAGAAAGTCAATTAGTGGCTGAATCTGATAGCAGAATACCTTAATGGGACAGTCTAACCACACACTGGCCCTAAACAGAGGACTAGACATCTGATGAAATGTGCATGAGGATTCTACCTACCACTTCTCCATCCTTTCTTCCCTCCCTCCCTCTTTCTCAATCACAGCACAGGCTCCTTTTCAATTGCAGAATTCCATTTGTATGTTAATGAGGCAAAGGGAGCCATGAAGGGTTTTTCTCCCCCACCCTCCATCCCCAGCACCTCCCCTCTCCCGCCACCAGCCAACCCGTTAGCCCACAAGCAGACAGACAGGCCTGTTAGTGCATCATCTCCAAACCATGGTGTTTCACACTCACAGTGTAGTCCAACCACAACACTTTTGGTCTAAGATCCTGATACACCATTACTACACAACCTTTGCTTGAGCCTCGTTCACCTGAAGCACATGTTCAAAAGTCTGTATATAACCTAAAAAGCTTTCTCAGCAATTGAGCTGGACCATCAACAGGAGTTGGGAGTGTTTTGTTGTGGAACTGGTAAAGAGTAGAAACTCTATGCTAGTCGTTATAATGGTATTCCACTCCTACATATGGGTGCTGTCCTCTGGAGCCTTACAGTACTGGCACAGTGTGACCCTGGCGACCCCTCAGTTCTGTGGCCCAGGCTAAGCACTTCTCCATGCCGAGGGCCTCTTTGATGGCACCCGCCCGTTTACTTACTCCAGGAGAAAATGGGAAACACATGCAGGATTGGGCGAGATGTAGAGGAAGAAACAGAGCTCCAAATGTTCAGCATTGGTGCCAGGCCAGGAATGCTCAAGCCTGGCCAACTTTGGCCCGTCCGGCCCAGATTCCTCTATTTTTTCTCCATGTACGGCCAAAAGCGCTCACATTGATATTTCAAGTGGGGCCAAGAAGGAGCCAGTAGTAAGGCCTTACTGAGAATGTAATACACAGACAAATGAGTGTGCCAGAATAAGCTGCTTTTTGTGTGTTCGTTCTCCATATTCTCTATGGCGTTTTTTGGACTTCAGATACAAGGCCAGAAACCAGTGCTGACTTTTTTTAGTATGGCTTTGACTAGCTGCCAAAGCCTTTTTAAAACCTGCTCTCTCGCCTTGGTTTTGAGAACAGGCTGCACAGATGTCTGCCCTCACATGGGGAGATTGAGTAGGCACTTACACACTGTTCAAGGCAGAGAGCTTTTCGCCATGTCAGCAATACACTTAACGATCTGGCAAATGCTACATATTTCTCTGAGATCTGGTGTTATTGATTAACTAATACAGTCAGTTATGGAAGTTCACGTGAGAACACGCATACATACACACTCACACAAACCGTGGCCCATAAAACCTTGTTATGCTCTAACACCACTGTATAAGGAGTGAAAGCAGTGTAGCCATGCAGCAACACAAAGATAACCCAGTGGGAGGAGGAACTAACATGGCTGCTATCAGTTCAACTCGTCCACCAGTTGCACTTACAGTCTCCCTCAGACCTACACCTGGAGCAGCTACTCGTCTGAAGCCTTCGTGCCTCGCACAGAGCCCTTTCTTCGCATCTAGATTGTAAATTATAGAATCAGGGAGGCCTGTCAGAGCAGAGTTTGAGAATGGGGGAAGGGAAGGGAGGAGCAGGTTCCCACACAAGTTACATTTCTAATGTCTACGACTTTTTAATGACTTAATGGATGAAAGTATAGTTTAAATTGGTAATATTTATATTATCTAATAAACACTCAAAATGGACCAACACCATGCCTGTTCCAAAAGGGAGTGGTAGGCTATATTTAAATCATCATTATTTCTCATCACAGTTGAGGCAGAAAATGTGTTTGAAAATAACACATTTCCCAGGTTTTTCCAGAATAAACAATGTGTGGGAACTCTTGGAGGGGGGTTAACAGGGAAATGACAGACAGACAGGCAGGAGAAGGGGGCAGCAAATGACAGGAATGTTGAATTCCAGAACCATATCTTTGGGTCAGCAGTGATTGTACACATGGTCAAATCAAACATTAACACATGGTAAAAAAGGGCTATCAGTAGGGGGCAGGTACACAAGAAGACATGTTTGTAATCAACATTCATTAAAAGATCCAATGCAGCCATTTTTATGCCAATATAACAATTATGTAACAATTATGTACCTTACTGTGATTTTCAATTGAAAGTGTCAACAACAAAAAAAATCTTGGCAAAGAGCAATTTCTCAAGCTAGAATTTTGCTATATATAAAAACAGAGGAAAATCACATTTTTGACTGCACTGGATATTTAAAGAAAATATGGTCATTAAATGAATCAAGAAAGAGCAAAAACCATCATGTAACTTTTGCAATATTATGACAAGCAGTAAATTAATTCATAAATGTGACATACATTGCATTCAGAAAGTATTCAGACCCCTTGACTTTTTCCACATTTTGTTACGTTACAGCCTTATTCTAAAATGGATTAAATAAAACGTCTTTACCCCTCAATCTACACACATAATAACAAAACAAAAACAGGTTCAGAAATTTTAGCCATTGTATTAAAAACACAAAACTAAAATGACACATTTACATAAGTAATCAGATCCTTTACAGTACTTTGTTGAAGCACATTTGACAACGATTACAGCCTTGAGTATGACACTGCAAGCTCCTATGTTGTCTTGGCTGTGTGCTTAGGTTCGCAGTACTGTTGGAAGGTGAACCTTCGCCCCAGTCTGAGGTCCTGAGCGCTCTGGAGCAGGTTTTCATCAAGGATCTCGCTGTACTTTGCTCTGGCATCTTTCCCTCAATCCTGACTAGTTCCCCAGTCCATGCAGTTGAAAAACATCCCCACAGCATGCTGCTGACACCATGCTTCACCGTAGGGATGGTGCCAGGTTTCCTCCAGACGTGACGCCTGGCATTCCTGCTAAAGAGTTCAATCTTGGTTTCATCTGACCAGAGAATCTTGTTTCTCATGGTCTGAGAGGCTTTTAGGTGGCTTTTGACCAACTAAGTGGGCTATCAGGAGTGGCTTCTGTCTGGCCACTACCATAAAAGCTGATTGGTGGAGTGCTGCAGAGATGGTTGTCCTTCTGGAAGGTCATCCCATCTCCACAGAGGAACTCTGAAGCTCTGTCAGAGTGACCTTCAGGTTCTTGGTCACCTCCCTGCTCTTCTCCCCCGATTGCCCAGTTTGGCCGGGCAGCCAGGTCTAGGAAGAGTCTGGGTGGTTTCAAATTTATTCCATTTACGAATGATGGAGGCCACTGTGTTCTTGGGGACCTTCAATGATGCAGACATTTTTTTTGTACCCTTCCCCAGATCTGTGTCTCGACACAATCCTGTCTCGGAGCACTACGGACAATTCCTTCGACCTCATGGCTTGGTTTTTGCTCGGCGTTGTCAACTGTAGGACCTTCTATAGACAGGTGTGTGCCTTTCCAAATCATTGAATTTACCACAGGAGGACTCCAATCAAGTTGTAGAAACATCAAGGATGATCAATGGAAGCAGGATGCACCTGAGCTCAATTTAGAGTCTCATAGCAAAGGGTCTGAAC